>NW_025963879.1:21294942-21647442 GCF_023055435.1 Haliotis rufescens
TCTACATACATGGAGATCAGAGCAGTGGAAGGGAATGGTCTATTTGACCGTTGATGAACAATACGTCAGGAAACTAGTGTAGAGTCATAGCTCAACGTCGAACCATCAGATATATAAAAATGAAATGAGATCAAAATACATTTAGCAACACCCAAATTAAAATCTTATAAAATAGTAGGTGTTTTGTTATTCAAACATTGATACACATCTACACGCGTCCTGAACAATGATGATGTATACATTAGAACGACCATTCATATACATCGCAGCAAGACTGCCTCCATGGGCCAGTGGATAGAGCGTCTGCCCGGAGAACGGAAACTCGGGGTCTCGATCCCCGGCCGCGACATACCAAAAGACGTTAAAAGACGGCACTTGTTGTTACCTTTCAGGGTGCTCGGCATTAAGGGGCTCAAACAAGGCCTGGAGTCAGTATACTGTTTCTGAGTGTGGTATCCATATTAAACTGCGGCATGATATCTCAGTGGGCTGGCACTACATGTGCGCGAAATATGTCCAAGTGAGCTCTCATTCAATGACAGGGAGCATAGTGTCGTATTATTCAATATGCACCTGTATATATTCCTGTAGATTTCCGAATTTGCGACAAAAGATGTGCATTTTTGAATTTATTTCAATATAAAAAGGATACATAATAGTTTCAACGCTGTTTGCAAATCCTAACTTACGATTTAACTATTTATGTAGAACTTGAACATGTTGATAAATATATACTTAGTAAGAGGTCTTATTTTGTTGCTTTCCGTATTTCACAGATATACCAAAAGAAGGCTGTCGTGAGACCTGCATCTCAAGGATGTCCGTTTATTCTCTTCAGTGATACAAACAGATTTACATTTGCACAAAATACATGCAGCTGTATCTGTGAGATAATACGGAAGTCCTCGAAAAAGCATACATGCCACATGGAAAAACAGGAGACGGAAATTTTGGATCAACAATCGGAAAGCCGACATTTTGCTACGTGAACCAGTACGAGACAAGATCCTCAACTGGGTCAAATCCATTCCATTCACTGCCAAAGACTCAGTGTTCAACATAGGCGACTATGGCGCAGCTGATGGTTCTGCTTCCATGGCCATGATTGGGCAGATGTTGGCAACTCTGAAAGATCAACACGGTCCAGAGGCACAATTCCAGGTCATTTATGAAGACTGGGAAGTGAATGATTTCAATTCCCCGTTCAAACATATGTCAGGAATCATTCCTGAACCGCCTTCATACCTTCTGGAAATGGACAACGTGTATGTTCTCGCGACTTTGAGACCTTCTTACTTTGAGAAGTAGACAAATAAAAAAGGGAGGCCTTGTCTGCTGTGAGTGAGTGAGTGAGTATGGTTTTACGCCGCTTTTAGCAATATTCCAGCAATAGCACGGCGGGGGACACCAGAAATGGGCTTCACACATTGTACCCATGTCGGGAATCGAAACCGGGTCTTCGGCGTGACGAGTGAACGCTTTAACCACTAGGCTACCCGACCGCCCCTGTGCCGGCTGTGAGTGTGAAGATGGCAATAGTGGAAAAATCAAGCACCTTTCTGACACGTTGAAGTTACTTACTGAGGTGTGGAAGGAATATAGAGAATCTGGGAACATCTCAAAAGAAGGATGTTTGAATACATGTATTTCATTTTGCCTTCACAGCATGTCTCAATTGAGAAAACCATTCGATGATAAACTGTCAGCAGTTTCAAAACCATGACTGAAACCGTTATCAATCCTGACATATTTAACACAACATTGAGGGACGAGAATGGCAAGGAAAGGATGGATAACAGGGGGGAGTTTGCCAGGATGTACACATCGCCCCATAGGAACTGGGGCAACAGCACCTTCATGAACGTCCTCTCAGACTCCCGCTCACAGGAGAAGAAGTTAGTTGATGAGCCCCGAAGAATTTTAGGATGATTTGCGATTCATATACCTTGTGGTCAGAAAAGAATAGTCAACTTACAATCCTCAAGAAGAGCAGTACTTTGAAACATGTCCACATACATGCATAATAACTGATACTATGTTATCGATTTTAATTACCTTAATTTCCCACAATACTTCAAATTTCAGGAAACACAAACAGTTTCATTTTCTCATACCAACACCATTTCACGCACAAACATGTTGACGCAGCCATGGTCACAAGAAAGGATCAAGGCCAAATGATACCATTGATTTGGAAGCGTCATTGCCTCTTCTTCGGGAACCATTGGGATTGCACAAAGTAAGATCAAGACTATACTCTGTGTCGATGAAAGAAATCAAACAACTCGGGCAACTTTTGCTGATGAATGGGTCTACAAACAGTGAGAGCCCACAGTATCCACAGGAGTATATTTCTTGATATTGCGTTGAAATGTTTGGCCAAACCAGAAACTGACTTCACTAAATCAGAAAAAGACAGCATCCTCAAATTGAAATTTGGAATAGTTTGCACGTGACGCACGCAGTAGCGCAACACACTTGTGTAGGGTGTCATTCCTGTTGTTGTTTAACGCCGCACTCAACAATATTCCAGATATATGACGGCGGTCTGTAAATAATCGAGTCTGGACCAGACAATCCAGTGACTGACATCATGAGCATCAATCCACGCAATTTGGGATACGATAACATGTATCAACTAATAAAGCGAGCCTGACTACTTGGGTTGGGATGGGTAACTCGGGTACCCGGGTCGGGTGGATACAGTGATCTATAATTGTTTAATGACAAAAAATATCTAGAACTATATTGTTTCCCTACTAGTCACAAATGTTCGCATTACTTTCTGACTATGCACCAATTTCTTCTGACTTTTCACATCTTTGAATAAAGATATAACTTGAGTCAACTTCAGTTTATGCATGACCAGATTGTTAAATACATGTATCTAAATACGTTTTGCCAGTGCTATGATAAAAAAATGCCCAATCGGACATTTTGTACCTATCTCTTGAAACCTACAGTGGGTACCCGGGTAGGGTCGGGTAATAGGGGGGTGGGTACCCGGGGAGTAAATCCCAGCCCTACTGACTACCCTATCCCGTTAGTCGCCTCTTACGACAAGCATGCCATTCCTGATTTTGACGCGTCTGTTAGCAAAATGACGATCTGTAAGGGGCAGCGAACCAAGTGGACGTCTAGCATGGTATTACGTGTCGATTCCCAAATTGAAACAATATGTTAACCCTGAAATCTGTACGTAAAAGATCTTAGTGTGAAACCAACAAATAAACAACAAATGGTATACAATCAACAAATGTATTACATAATTAACTACGTTTACAAATCATTACAAACTACTGCACAACAATTACAATGGCAGTACAGGTAGGGGTTCACCTGTGCTTCTTCCGAAATCACATCCTCATCCTCCGAGAAACATTCACGCGATGATAACTCGAAAACTAGTGTCACTGTCAGGGTCGGACATATCAGCAAGTTGTGATCACGATACCACAAAAAAGGAACGAAGTCAGTACGATCGATGCTTCATCATTTTATACACATATCAGCAAATATTTTAAACACAGAAAAAGGCCCACAACAAAATAAATGAAAGTACCGAAACGCGAAAAATAAACGAAATTGTTAAAAGAAAAAGGAGAATAAAAATGTCAGTGCTTTAATCCCACTCATACACATGCCTGTTACAGTGGGAACGAGGGGCGGGCTTGTTGTGCGATCAAGCGTGTAATATCCTCCAACAAGACCATATATGGAGCTTCTGTATATATAGGCTCCGCCTCCGCTGTATTTTCGTTCCAGCCTTTGAAATTGATAGACAAGAAAAAAATGCAAATAAAAATTATTCACGCGCCGCTTTCGATGTCTTGAATACGATATTTGCATTAACGATGTTAAGATCTATCCAAATCTGCAGAATTATATGAACCATGAGATTTGCACTAAAACTTGACAAGTTTCTGACGAGTTGTTTCTACAATGTCAAAATATATGCCATTTATGTTAAAGGACCTCAATTTAAACCTACCAACTTAGGAATATGGATCCGTGAAAACAGTTGTTTGCAAATAATATGAAAATATATTTTGGGCAGATGTGCTTTTAGTATGGTACATTTTAAAAAAGATTTAAGTTATACCGACCAACTTGATATGGTATCACAAAGTTTATGGTACAATGATCAAATAAAAATTGGAGCCAAAAGTCTGTTTGATAAATATTTGCATTCTCAAGGAATAAGAAATAGTAATGCTATACTGAAATAACAAGGCGAATATGTATCGTTTATTGACATAAAGAAAAGATATACAATGAAGCTTAACTTGTTCACAATGCAACCGCGTGATGAGATGTGTAAAACAAATATGTAATAACTGGGTTCACTCCCAAAACTTCTACATGCCAAAACATCTACAGAGAGTTGTCATGGCTGATTGAGTTTACCCATTGTTATAATGGTATAGTCCTCCTGTAATTAGGAAGACTCATTAGCTTCTTTACGATTTTGTTTTAGAAAGGCAAGGAAGGGTACTTTGGGAAGATTAAATAGTTACAGATGTACGTAATGAAAACAACATATTTGGAGATAAAGAAGATTATAATAAAAAGACCCGTCACTTACAATGAAATTAACTGGTTTAGGAAATCACGATCTTTTCGAGGGCCTATCCCCTACAGTAAACACATCAAAATTCGCGGATGATGGAGCCATCTGGATCCGCACTAAAAGCATGAAAATGGCCCCATCAGACTCGCTAGGTGCACTTCAGGCCATCAGTGGCAGAAACAGTGGCCAAACACAATCAACAATATTCTATACGAATATACCAAACTATCGGACCAAGGGCAACAGGTGGAGCTGTGTTGGATCCCCTCTCACATAGATATTCATACTCAAATGAAAGGAAAATTGAAATTGCTATCTCACGCCTCAGACTCGGTCACAAAAAGCACTATGACAAGGTTTGTTCATCTTGCAATCTTTTAGACTTTGGTGCTGCCCCACCAAGCAGGAAGCGAGTTTACAGAGAGACTGAAAACCGCCTGAGACGTCTTAAGGACATGTTGACTCAAGAACAGAAAACCCCTATCGAGTTCCTTGATGCTGTTGGTCATCTTCTCAAACTTGGTTAAGAGACTTGAAAAAAAGTATTTTTAGTGCTGTATGTGACAGAGTAAGGCCAGTTGTGACATTAAATTAGTGTGTGTACTATTTATTTTTACAAGTGCTTACATTTAATTAGTAAGTAGTCCAGTGGAAAAAGTGTGTGTACTATTTATTTATACCAGTGCTATATGAGTCGATTGTCTTCAAATTGTTTTGTTGTGTTGTATGTTGTACACTTAATTAATTGGACTGTTCCAATCAATGCCCAACAGGTAATAGCCAGGAGATTAGTGGTGCAGTGGACCATAAACTTTGTTGTTTTAAGCTGTAGAAGTTTTGGCATGTAGAAGTTTTGGGAGGACACCAATAACTGTACCCCAAGAAAGGTAACGGGACCACTGAAGACATTTTGTTTGATCTTGTTGACTGAATATGAAAAGGGCTGAAAAACGTTTTATGATAAATTCATTGAAAAAAATTATAGCATATCTAAATGTGAAGAAAAAGGGGCTGATGTACCAGGAACACATTTTACTACTAAATATTGGTTATACGTTTGATGCTATTTAGATATACAAATAGTACCAAATGACGATGGTTTCAGTACAGAATACAACAAAGAATTATAGCAACAAATAAATATTTAAAAATGATAATAAGATTCGTGTCTTTTTTTGTCACTCTTCCGTTGAAACTGTACACTTTTTTATCATGGTCATAAAATACGTAATTTTTGGAAAGACTTTCTAAGCTACATTTGTAATTAAATGTCTTATACAATAAGTAATCGTACGTAACATCTTTTATCATATAATGGGTAGTTTTCTCGGCAGGATAAGGCCAACGGATAAAAACGATATCCGTTGGGGTTATATGCGGATAGAGATTCAAATATCAAAGGTCAAGCAGGGACTACTTTCACTGTTTATAAACAAACATGGCATTGCCCTCGTCATTCGGCGATCGAGTCTGAATTAACCATCGGGAATCTGGATAAACTACAGGGACAATTGCAAAAGAACAGTCTAATATACTGAAAATCAGTGTCGAACTGCGACGTAGCTAAGGCATTTTATAAGTTTTGGCAACTTTGGAGATATAAATTTCGAAACAGTTTTGCGAGGGCACTGGGCCTAGCCAAGCGGGATCAGTAGCCATATCCGTGCTTGTAGACCTCTGCGCCTTGAAACCTTTTCCACAAATTAAAATAGTTGGATTTAGGCAAAATATGTATGAATTGTCACCTTGTTTCGTTTTGTCGCTGTGTGTACATCTGACTGCACTTCTTAACGTTATGACAGGACAGACCGACTGTCAAAAACGTCTGACCGTGGCCGTGACGTCTCATAGACTAGGGTTAGAGTAGCTTCCCTTTGACAAAGGGCAGTTACTCTAACGGACAGACCGATGGATTGCCGCGAAACGCAAGTAAAAACAATTGTTGTTTTGAGTATATGTTGCTTCGCCACTGTATAAGAAACAGATTTCAATTGGAACTATATTGGTTACTGTCACTGTCCGACTGACATATCACTTACCTGTGACGTAATAAATATTAATGCGCGCATTCCAGGAAAACTCGCAATGTTTAGGTAATGTTTGTGAGTGAGGGGAAGCGACTTTCAAGCACAGAATTGAAGAATGACATTGTATGATAAAGAGGTTATCACCCTTGTGTGTTTGGGGATGGTAAATATCCTGTATTAGGAATAAACACTATGTATTTAGCTCGCCAAGGCTCGCTTAATACAATGTTTATTCCTAATGCAGGATATTTACCATCCCCAAACGCACCCGCGTGATAACCTCTATTTATCATATAATGGGTAGTTTTCTCGGCAGGATAAGGCCAACGGATAAAAACGATATCCGTTGGGGTCATATGCGGATAGAGATGCAAATATCAAAGGTCAAGTAGGGATTACTTTCAATGTTTATAAACAAACATGGCGTCGCACTTGTCATTCGGCGATCGAGTCAGAAATAACCATCGTGAAACTGGATAAACTACAGGGATAATTGCTACAATTATCAAAAGAACAGTCTAATATACTGAAAATCAGTGTCTAACTGCGACGTAACTAAGGCATTTTATAGGTTTGGGTAACTTTGGAGATATAAATTTCGAAACAATTTCTTAAAACCCAGGCTGTTTTCAATCATCTGGTGTCTTCAATGCGCCAGTGCTGCCTCGCATGTATCAACGCAGATGGTGGTCACACACGATATTGACATTGTTAATTGAGTTGTTACACCACCCCTCTTTTAGGGCGTGTCTCTCTATGTCCTGTAACCAGTTACTGGTTTTGTCAATGAATTTATTATAATAAAAAAAACTGATCAGACGAATGACCAAATAACATGCTGTTATTTTAAATGACATAACATTTGCACCACTTTATATGAAGCACAGAAACAAAAGAAAAGTATGGTAAAAGATGGTATGAAAGATCTGGAGTCTCATTATCATGTTCCTCTGGATGAGTGAGTGAGTGAGTTGGGTTTAACGTCGCTTTTAACAGTATTCCAGTTATATCACGGCGTGTCAGCTTAATGTGGGAGGGAAGCCCGAAGTGATGCAGGTCTCAGACGTTTACCACTTCGGTGAAACCCACGAGCACGGGTATGGTGCTGACAAACCTAGATACATAATCGGGGTGAATCGGGATTCGAACCCACAATCATAGATTTCTGGCGTGTCCAGGGGACGCAACTCTGCACAGCGAATCGCGGCGCCTTAGACGACTTGGCCACCTGTGCCCCCCAAACATGGAGATAAGCTGCATGTCGAGTCAAGTGCATGGTAAGCAAAATCAATTGACAGATTGACAGAAATGTTGGTCCAGAGTGATTAATCGACCTTCCTTGAAAGTGTCAACATCAGGAATGGCATCCTACGCACGTATACGGGGCTACTGAGTGCGGCACGTGTAAGCTATAGGATGTGTAATGGTGTTTTACAGACATAAACGTTCTTGCACTGATGGTTGTCATCACACTTGTTTGTTGTAATACTTAATATTAACATTTATATTTCATGAGCCCCTGCTTTTGTTAAGAGTATATATTAAGAACGTCAAGATTGAATGACGTACAGGGTCGGACCATCTTCCACTTGCTATAACACTACTATTGAAGCACAAACAAGAAAATGCTGAGTTTGCTGGTAGTTCCATATACAGACAGCAAGAATGACCAGTGAGTGAGTGAGTTGGATTTAACGCCGCTTTTAACAGTATACAGTTATATCACGGCGTGTCAGCTTGATGTGGGTGGAAAGCCCGAAGTGATGCAGGTCTCAGACGTTTACCACTTCGGTGAAACCAACAAGCACGGGTATGGTGCTGACAAACCTAGAAACATAATCGGGGCGAACCGGCATTCGAACCTACAATCATACGTTTCTGGCGTGCCCAAGGGCAACCGTGGCAATACAGACATATAAATGACGCTTATGAAAATGTTCAATCAGATCAACAGTCAGCTTTAGGATTTGACAAACATGATTTGATATTGTATATTGTTTAGAAATATTTAAAAACTGTGGATCCTGATATTATTACAAAATGTCAGAAATAACCATAATATTTATCTTTTACAACCGAATTGGTTTAATGATGAAAGAGAGAAAAATAGTATCATTGCTTTCAAAAGCTTGTCAACAAAAGAACATTTTTAAAGATATAGAAATTGTAGAAACAAATGTTAAAATCTGTGTTCAAAAAGGAAGAGAACGTTTGAGGAGCATATTGGACAGAACACAGCAAAGGCATCAAGAAATAATGATTATATAGACTTTTAAAAATTAATTAATCAGCGTTGTAGTTGAAATATCATTCCCGATAATATTACTGCTATTGAGCGGTAGAAGTACTTTAAATATTGTATTGAAATTCTACAAAATGTTACCACCCAAAAGAATGCACAACAGCCGTTATTGTTCCTATGAACAAGAAAGATGATACAGAAGATGTCAATAGTACATGGGTATCTGTTATTGAATACAATGAGTATGAATGTTTCATCCATTCTGAATAAAAGACTAGACGCCTTTGTGGAAACCGAACAAAATTTTAGGGAATATCAACGTTTATTTTCAGAAAGGATCACAATAACTGATAGTATTTTTATTTTACACGCTCTGGTACAAAGACTACATGAAGAAGACAGGGGACATTTTACTGGATCTTTATGGATTGTTAAAAAGTGTTCGATACGGTTGACACATTTTGCACACAATTTAAAAAATAAAAATTCTTTATTCAATTCAGTATATGACATTACAGAGTTATACATTGAGTAGCACGTCTTGTGGTATACTTATTAGGTACAGGTTACATACATATACAGCAGACAGCAAGTCAGCAAGTCAGCAAGTTTAAGTTGGCTACAGGTGTACAACAATGTTTACAAATGGTGAAACGGGCAGGCTACATTTGCCATGTTTATTAACTAAGTGTGAAGCTAAATCCTTACAGCACATTAGTGGAAATTGTTTATGTTAAAAAAAAAATAATTTTTTTTTTTTAAAAATAGAGACATATTAACTAGACAATTCATTTGCCAAAGCTTTCCATTTTCTGTCAAACTGTCTTATTGTATTGTTTTGTGTTAAATTGATTTCTCTATCCGAAATATAACAATTAAAGTCTTCAGAAACTTTTCAAGTGACAATTTGTTTTTCTTAATACTTGATACATGTATATATTTTTTGCATGCCAGTATAATGTGATTTAACAGAATGTTAGAGTTGTACCCAAGTAAAACAGAACATTTTGTAAATGTAAATAGTTTTGAACATTTTGCATTCAGAAAACATTCAACTTTAGCCTAAAACTCTTTAACATGCTTACAATCCCAACGTACATTAAGTAAGGATTCGGTATCAGTTTCACTAAAGGAGCACAGATCATCATCGAGAACTTTCATTATAAACAATTCTTTCTTTGTATAGATGATGCGATAAATAAATTTACATTAAAAATCAAGTAATTTTTCATCTTTTGTACATTTCCGTATTTGATAAAAAACACCCTTCCATGATATATCTGAGTCGAGAATGGTATCCCATTTTTCACAGACAGTTGGGAGATTTGCTGTAGTTATAGTCTTATCATAAAAATGTCTGGAGCCTTTTAGGCGCTACAAGTAAGTCCATCAAGTTGTATTTAAATGTTGATTATATAAGATAATGTGATTATTTCTAATAGTATCTTTCCAGGATTTTGGTATGTTTAATAGAACTTGGTAATATTCAATAATTGTGCCTTTAATTTAGTATTTTCTTTTCAATTCACTAAAGGGCATTTTATCATCTTCATTTCAGAGATCTTTAATAGTGTAAATTCCCTTTAAAAACCAATTTCTTATAATGAAATCGGTTTTTTTAAACTGATGGTTACACCAAAGAGGTTCTGATAGTACTTCTTCAATGTTTGTGGAGTTAGTTTTGTTAATGGTAATATGCATTGGAGGAAGTGTAACTCATTGTTGCTCAATTATTTGCAGATGAGCTGATACTTACAGTTGATTCTACAAAAAGCTTACAAAGATATTTAGACTGTTTGCACCAGTATTGTACGTAAGTGGGAAATTAAATCAATCATGGGAAACAAAGATAATGGTATTTAGAAATAGGGGATATTTATCAGAATATGAGCATTTTTAAATTAATTAACGTTTTTAACGCACACAAATATCTTGTATTAATCACAACTCATAAATTGTTTGGACACATGCATGTTGATTCACATTTGAATAACTGACGAAAGTTGTCAATATTAGAGAAGTCACCAGTTAGTATGCATGACCAACGTGTTGGAAGCAGTATGATCAGTCTTGGCAGCCACAAGTAGTGGAATTACATCACAAGATGCCAAATCCATATCCTGTTCCTAAAGTTAAACAGCTTGGGTGAAATGGTGTTCATGTGGTGTTCGAAATTGAAACGTGCTTCTTGAAATTTCAAGTATTGTGGGACATTAAAGAATTAAAATCGATAACATAGAATCAGTTATTATGCATGCCTGTATGTGGACATGATACAAATTCTTGCTCTTCTTGAGTATTGTAAGCTGACTATTCTTTTCTGATCACAAGATATGTTAATCGCAAATCATCCTTGAATTCTTCAGGGCTAAGCTTTGATATTCGTTTTTCAACACTCTCATAAAACTCATCGACTATCTTCTTCTTCTCTTCCTGTGAGCGGGAATCTGAGAGGCCGTTCATGAAGGTGCTATTGCCCCAATTCCTATGGGCCGATGTGTACATCCGAGCAAACTCCTCCCTGTCATCAATCCCTTCCTTGTCTTTCTTTTCCCTCCATGTTGTGTAAAATATGTCAGGGTTGATAACCGTTTCAGCCGACAAGAGACAGAGTCCGGATTTGGAAACTGCTGACATTTTGTCATCGAATGGTTTTCTCAGCTGAGCCATGCTGTGAAGGCAAAATGACAAATTTGTATTAAAAAATTCTTCTTTTGAGATTTTCCCAGATTCTCTATATTCCTGCCAAACCTTAGTGAGTAACGTTATGAACGTCTCAGAAAGATACTTGATTTTTCCACTGCTCTTGTCTACAGTCTCACATCCGGCACCAAGAACAAGCAGGCCTCCCTTTTTCATTTCTCGACTTCTCAAAAGTAAGAAGGTCTCCAAGTCGATCTCAGACTGTTTTTCTAAAGCCATCTCCTCCTCAGCACTACTCTCAGGGTATTTGTAAATTGAGTCCTTAAAGTGTATTGGAGTCTTTGACAGCCAGTGAACAGCGATCATACTCATGATGAAATGCATTGAATTTGAAGGTACACATTGTTTGTAGAAGTTTGTCCCAGCAGCGAGAACATAGACGTTGTCCATTTCCAGAAGGTATGAAGGAGGTTCAGGAATGATTCCTGCCGTACGTTTGAACAGGGAATTGAAATCATTCACTTCCGAGTCTTCATAGATGACCTGGAATTGTGCCTCTGGGCCGTGCTGATCTTTCAGAGTTGCCAACATCTGCCCAATCATGGCCATGGAAGCAGAACCATCAGCTGCGCCATAGTCGCCTATGTTGAACACTGAGTCTTTGGCAGTGAATGGAATGGATTTGACCCCGTTGAGGATCTTGTCTCGTACTGGTTCCGTGTAGTCAGCACTCTGCTTTCCGAGTGTTGATCCATAATTTCCGTCTCCTGTTTTTCCGTATGGTACATATGCAGTTGGACGACCTGCATAGTATCTCACAGATACATCTGCATGTATTTTGTGAAAATGTAAATGTGTTCGTATCGCTGAAGAGAATATACGGACGGACATCCTTGAGGTACAGGTCTTACGTCAGCCTTCTTTTGTTGTATCTGTAAAAATGCTGAAAGTATAAAATAGCATTACCAATTTCATGCGTAGAACAGTTCTATGTTAATGATAAAATTAGAAGTTAGGATTTGCAAACAGCATTTAATGTAAATGCACTATTATGTGTTTTCTTTATGTTAGATTAGGTACAAAAGATTCAAATGCACATATTTTGTCAGAACATATAAAGGTGTATGTTCACTAATGCAACTCAATCATTCCTGTCATTGACTAAGGCATACTTGGACACATAGCGCACAATTAGCCTGTATTTATGTTACCAAACAAAGACATACAGTCCTACATGAGTATGAATTTGAGGATAATTATTAATAAGAAGTATTATGCATATCGCCACACGACTGTCACTTCTTAGATGAAGAATAAGCAATTATATTGTATTTTGATCTGATTTTATTTTCAGGTTTCTGATAGTTCGACGTTCTCTCTACGTGATTTTATACTGGCTTCCTGACGTTTTGTTAAAAAATGGTCAAATAGATCATTCCCTTCCACTGTTTTACCCATCTGACCTGGAAATGAAAGAGATCAGTGAAACTGCCTTGTGTTGCAGTGAAGTTTTCACGTTGTATTTTATTTTACATAAATAGTCAATACAAAGTCAATAGTTTTCTTGAACCGCGGCGTTCTAGCTGTCACATCTGCATCATATTTATCATTGTAAGGAGTGACGAAAACTCCCCTCCACAAGACTATATAACAAGATGGATGACTTTATCTTTCCAAAAAGTCAATTTTCCCTTTACGTCGACTGTTGTTGAAGAACCTCAAGAATCTCCAGCCTTTACTTTTCAGGTAAAGCATGCTCTTGTACGAATATTCTAAAGAGCGCCATACACCTCTTGCTCAAAAGCTGTTTGATCATGATAACATTCAATGCCTGAGTAAGACTTCCATAAAGTTCTATGGTAAACATAAGGAGGACATTTCCAAATTTGAAGCCAAAATGATGTCCGATCCAATTCCCTATTTTGCTTATATGCTTCCGTGTTGTTGTTTTTTCATGTGAACAGTTCCCTTGGCTTTGCATGTGTTTGTGACGGGTAGGATACGCTCCCATTTTTTGCAGACACCTGGCATCATCACTATCACTACAATAAAGATTCATAAACTGAAATTCGAAACTGAAATTAGCAAATCAGCCAATTTGGAGAAACAAATTTGAAATGAAAATATTTGACCAGTTAAACCTTGAAATGTATAACAGAGACAAAACAGCTATAATGTCTGGCACTGAAATGTTCCTAGATGTGTTTTCTAAACACTTCATGTGAAGTCTCAACATATAATTGTGCTATATAACATGTAAATGAATTGAAACATGTGCATAGGCAACCGTTCATTTTAGGGATATGCCACATGAAAACAAACAGAAAGATCGCACCAGAACAGTTGCAAATGAAGCATAAAGCAGGCAACACATCTTCATATGACACACTCAAATAAAAATTGGAATACAATGAGACCATATTTAAGATACAAGACGTCGTGTTCAGGTATGTGAATATGTCCACTCGCAAATGAGCTTGATATGATAGTAGTGGTGACAATTCATCGTTAGTCTATCAACACATGCATGAACACACATTCGTATACACTTACATTCAAAGGCGTTATCTCTATGAGTGCAGCTCCTCCAAATGCACACAACCAGATTGCTCTATCAGTAAGCACAAACAAGAAGTCTGGCCGACTTAACAGTCTTTGAAACAACCTTCAAACCTATTTAAATAGTCAACGGACCGGGACGAAATTTGAAAAAGCAGGACGAGACTCGTCGTTTCGTAAGAGTGGCAATTCAATAAAGCGAGAAAGCGTCAGAACAGTGTCTGAATACACGAACAGCAGTGCACGACCTCAGCGTCAGATAATACACCGTCAGCAAGGTCAACCATTGTGTGAGCCTGTTCTGCTTCGACAAGCAAGCCATACAAGTTAAAGACACTATATATAGTATCATAGCACTGAAAAGCCTATGCACAAGTTAGATTTCATATTTAATCTTTTGTGCACTATGTGAAATTGCTGTATAAACCTATATTTTATTTTTACCCGTTTCACTCTCATATTGTTGTCTGCGTACTGGTTTTCTGAAAAACATTATAAAATTTAACCCTTGAAACGTACACTGGTGGAAAAAAGTAACTGTGCTTTATATAAAGTAGTTATAGTGAGTGAGTGAGTATAATTTTACGCCGCTTTTAGCAATATTCCAGCAATATCACGGCGGGGGACACCAGAAATGGGCTTAACACATTGTACCCTTGTCGGGAATCGAGCCCGGGTCTTCAGCGTGACGAGCGAACGCTTTAACCACTAGGCTACCCGACCGCCCCTGGACAAATAGTATCGCAGTCAGAGACACATATGTGCGCAGTGAGTGTTGTTCAATTTCGATTGTGATTTTGATTGGACTATGCATAGACTCGTTAGTCCAGCCAAAATGTAACTCCATAATTCCAGCCTAGTTCGAAAGGGTAGAAACTGGACTTGTATAGTTTTGTGAATTCCCTTCCATCGGGAAGATGCGATGAAGCAGTCGTATGAGAAATATCACAACCCGAGACATTCTACACAGACCTTACCAGTATTAGAACAAGGAATGCCAGTACGTCTTAAGTTGGATGATAAGAAAATATGGGTCAGCTCAGGGTGTTGTGCAGTCCGGTGACCCGCTGAAGATAACATATGTTGTTGCTACTCCCCGGGGAGCCTACAGGAGATATCGTTGTCATATTCTTCCAGATCGGCCACTCAACAGGACAACAGGCGAAAACAAGCTCTCTGTCCCAGTAACCCCTACTAAGCCAGCCAAGCCCAACACTCCAAATCCAGTGGTTACTTCAGGGCTTAACCCCACTGACACCAGCTCTACTTAGACACTGATAACCAGATCAGGTTGATTCATCCGTGCATCAAAGCATTTTGCTGAGTGTGATATCACTGATGGACAGGGACATTATAAGGAAATACAGTTCAGTTGTTACGGGGGCGGTCGGGTAGCCTAGTGGTTAAAGCGTTCGCTTGTCACGCCGAAGACCCGGGTTCGATTCCCGACATGGGTACAATGTGTGAAGCCCATTTCTGGTGTCCCCCGCCGTGATATTGCTGAAATATTGCTAAAAGCGGCGTATAACCATACTCACTCACTCACTTCAGCTGTTACGTGGAGTTCTAATCAACATCTAATTGTGTTGAACTTAAAATAGAGATGTGTTGTTGGGAAAGTTATTTACTCTTTTACAGGTAGTGATATGAATATTTGAACGACAGCAAAATATTTATTTCTCAAATTTCATAAGTTTGAGGGATTATTTGGAATGACCTGATAATCATGAGAACATGGTGTAAGATTTAACAATCTCTAAAAAAGGGGGAGATGTCATGTACTGTCAAAATTATTGAGCGGTTCTCCATTCCGAGTTATACCGCCTGCCGACTGGTATGGGTTGGGAGAGGAAAGCACATGAGCATGACTGCTAAACGTGTGAACAGCCATGTATTTATTTCAAGCATAAAGATGGTTGAATGGAGACCTCGTTATATGATAAATCTATTTGTGTAGGGTTAAATTGTTATGATTAGTATGCTTTCCTGCTTTCCGTTCCACATGGGGGGCTTTCGTTTGTCCCCTTTAGATAGTGTTGTGACGCACGTTTGAAGAGATGTTAGAAGGTCAGACTGACTGACTGACTGAGTATGGTTTTACGCCGCTTTTAGCAATATTCCAGCAATATCACGGCGGGGAACACCAGAAATGGGCTTCACACATTGTACCCATGTCGGGAATCGAACCCGGGTCTTCGGCGTGTAGAAGGTCAGAATGTTATCTAGGTCAGAAAGCTTATGCATGTACTTTGTGCTGACCTAGTGTGGTTGTGCGCATTTGAAGGAGCTACACTACTGCCTAGAAGTTCATTCACCTTACACGCATGGGCAACGCTTTACGCAACCCCGGCCTGTGTATCCCGTTCGTCACTCGTGTGCAACGCGTGCCACACTCATTACAGGGGGAACAAACTTTGGACCAAAGGAGGACCAGTGTTAAGCTGAACTTGGAGGTGGTAACAAGGAGATGATTTATTTATTTCCTGACGAAAAATGTTAAAACACATTTTATTCTGTGTACTTCCTGGTGTCTCATTTTTAGATGTGTTTTGTTGGGAAATATGAGTACAGTTGTGGCGTCTACATGATTTTTTGCGATGGTGTTAACAGAATACATGGTCCTGTTAAATGTTATTGCTATTCAAATGTGATTTGACATTAAACGTCTGCAGTACGACTTCGCAATGATCATGTTTATGAGGTTTGGCGGAGCATTGTTTTCATTGGACCCTAATTATTTTATGATGGTTGGGTCTCTTTGTCTCAGCTCCATAGGCGTGACGCAGGGAAAGGGCAGCATTTAATTAATGAGAGTAGGTTATATCATGGAGGATACACTTGAGGGAGAGGGTTCTACTAATTACAGTATCACAGAAAAGAGACCCTATCGCGTGAGCGCGGGGTTGTGTGTAAGATGGCCGTTGCATTAAGGCCGCCAGGTGAGCTATTTAAAGCAGTGTTGTTTTCACGGGCTTGTTGAATAAATTCTGAGCGCTACTGTCAACATATCTTCTACTTGATCCTAGATACATCATTTTGGCATTTACAATATATATTTGTCAACGTACACTGGTGGTTTACTTGTCATATCTTTTAGAGTATTTGTCAATTGTGTTGAGCTTACAAGCAATAATTGTAATTTGTGGTGACATGTCTCATTAACACATGAAGTAAGTACGATAGTAAATAATTATATTTGAATCGCTTTAAAATACAATGATAACAAGAATACTGATACATATGTAACCCTAAAGCCTGTGTTCCATATTCATAGCCAGGAGGAAAACTGATTAAACAAAGGGAAGAATCTTGTCCTTACTTATATGTAGAGACATCATCTGAATATGACTATACATGTAAATGTTATTAAATATGGGCATAGAGTTCACGAAAACGATACCATATTCGATTTTTTAGGTGAATTTACATTATTTGATAATGAATTCAGTTATTGATATCTAAAAACCATACTCACTCACCATATAGCACAACGGTACTTTGATTCTATAGCACAAAAAATCGTTACCCAGAATTACTGTGTAACGGTTCATCCCTTGTTTTCAGACGTGTAATTCAGACAAATAAGATAAGATAAGATAAGATAATATTTTATTTGCGTGTCACGCAGTATAAAAAAACATACATTCAAAGTACCTAACAAAATATAAAATATACCAGTTGGCCTATGAGATAATTTTGTTTTCAGTTTTATGTAAAGAGATTATACTAGTATCGTTTAGTGAGATACAAATGCAAGATATATACGAACGTGTGGTAACAGAACAATTTTATAAGTACTTATTTGAAAATGTCCCATTGTTAATATCTTTTGTAACTGTTGGGGAATCCTTTAAGGAAGAATACCATTAAAACTAAATATATTTAGACTTGTATAAACATGTGGTTTAATCCTATAAGGAAGAATAACAATTACTTATGGATCAGAAGTGCACTATTTACAATGCAAGTTGAAATTTTCCTTTTATACATAGCAGTAGCAACTGCGGCTAGGGGAATAGCTAAACTATCATTCTGCACAACAGATCAGAGTAGTATTCACATTCTGTGAGGAAATGTACTTCGTGTTCGACTCACTGGCCGTCACATAACCTACATAAACGGAGGTGTAGTGGTGTCTTTGGACGGGAGTACCGACCAACTTCAACTTCCAAAGGGAGAGAACTGCAGGTACTACGTTGCTGTCTGTCTTCAACAGAGCGGAAATAGGTCGACGTAATTAGAGTATTCTTAAAGAGTCTAAAAGTCCTCAACTTATTCTAATGTTCATGGCCAGTGTCATTCCATAAATCACGTGACCAACAATCGGCGTCATTACATCTCAAAGTGCGTGTGATTAGATGGAATTCACTAATAGAGAAATTAAACAAATCCATAGATTGTAGTTGGAAGTTGTAGTGATATAAACATTGCATTAACTGTCTTATCCCATGATTTGCGGAAGGTAAGAGACCAATTTCGAATCTGTGAAACAAGATGGCGGAACAGAGTTTATCTTTCTACAAAATCGGAAAGCTTCTATTTTCTGTTTAGTGGGCTGAGCAAGCCAACCCATCTCGCTCCGGACAGCTAAATTTGGAGTATATTTACCCACCTCGAGAAAGAAACGGCAAGCTTTATTTTGAACTGCGTTTATACAACTGAATTCGCGATTGCCAAAAATAACTGAGCCATATGATAAAATTGGTTGAACAAGATGATTAAATAGCGTATTATATACGTCATATGGCATTCCTCCAAAGTTTCCTAGTTTTAATTTACTTATAATTACACCAAGAGCTCTACTCGCGGATTGGGCGATTTCTTTGGCTGTAGAATTCAAATTTAAGTGTTTTTCTAGCCATAAACCAATATATTTGTGTGATGAGCATATGTCAATGTTGTCATTGCCACACTGAAACTCAAATGATGTTCGTTTCACAGATGGTGGCCGATAATGGACTACTTTAGTTTTGCTGGTATTAACTTGAATTCGCCATCTCTTACACCAATCAGCAACACAGTGAAGCATTGATTGTAATGAATGACTGTTCATTTGGCGCAAGTAATGCTATGTCATCAGGATACATCAAAAGACTGAGAAGACTACCACCAATGTCTACACCGCATTTTAGATTGTTTATCTCATGGGTCAGGTCATTAATGAATACTGAGAATAGTGATTGAGACAAGACACATCCCTGCCTAACACCGCTCTGTATATCAAACCCTTCAGTAAGCCGATCATTTACCGATACACGGGATACACTGTTGTCATATAAAGACTTTACAGCAGAATAAAATTTACCATTAATTCCTAACTTCATCAGTTTGTACCATAAGCAGTCTCGATTAACACGGTCAAAGGCCTTCATGGCATCGATATAACAGACAAATGTAGAGGACTTTGAAGATTTCCTGTTATTTATTACTGAAAACAAAGTGTATATGTCTTACAGGGAATGTATATGTCTTACAGGGAATGGAAAGTAGTGATATACCACGATAACCAAGGGGATCTCTGGGGTCCCTACCCAATTTCTTAATGGGCGTTATTATACTTTCATGCCAAATATCTGGACAAACATTATTCTCGAAGCAGTAAGTAAAAATCCGGTGCAGAATGTCAACACAAGTATCATTATTAAGTGCCTCTGCAGGTATAAGGTCACACAGCCTGCGGCCTTACCACACTTAGAGCGGCTAACAGAGCGTGAAATAGGGGCCTGCAGACTGTTTACATCTACATCTACATCTACCTGAGGGGGGTCAACCACCATGTTGCTTAACTCGTCCTTGATCTGATCATAGAAAGATTCATCCAATACACCCACTGGATCAGCGTTAAACAACGAGCTATACTCACATTTCCATGCATCTAAAACCCGCGACTTATCGGTGAAAGGAGCGTTTGAATTTTCTATGCAGCTTATCAAAAGATTTACGATTAGAGACAAAGACGTGTTTTAGTGCCCGTTTCTGAGAGACATTCTTACATCTGAGCCATAGACGTTCACTGTCAACTACTAGGTCCCAGGCAGACTGAAGCTCTGCACACCAATAAGGTTTACGGAGGGATTTCTTGTTAGACGTTTTCGTTTTATTTTCATACGTACCAAACTTTACTGTCTAGCTCAGAGTATAAACAAGTTAAGAACTCATCATATGCAGCATTAACATCTTGTTGTACTGATGAATTAAACTCAATTCTACGAATAGTATCAGAGACAAGTGTTGTACTCGTATCGTCAAAAAGATTGTCGTCAATCCTACTTTGTTTATGTCTCTTACGGCTATAGTAATCAGGTAAAGGTTCATCACACCGAGGACTACTGACTTCACTAGGAATCCTCACATCACAAGTAATAACAGAGTGATCAGGGATGACATCAGGGACAGACGAGGCGTCACACAGCAAAAAAAATGCAGTTTCCGGTATCCGGATACCTGCCGGATACCACCGGACACTTACCCAAAACGCGTCCGGGTATCCGGTGGCAGATACCTTGCCGGATACCAGATCCGTGGTATCCGGCATGGACACCTCACCTAAAGTATGCCACCTGGAATCCGGGTATCCGGCACCGGATACCTCACCGGATACCTCAATCTGGGTGTCCCAGGATCCGCACCGGATACCAAGAATCCGGCACCGGATACCTCATTCTGAGTTTCCAAAAACATGTAACAATTTGGGGGTGCATTTTGTTCAATTAAGTGTGAAACACCTAAATATATATTGGAAACTAACCATGAAAATTGAACATTGCTGAAGGTATCCGGCAGGTATCCGGATGCAATTTTTCGAGATGTCTTATTTCTGGTAAATAATGTTAGCCTGGGCATATCAGATAGCTGTAGTAATATTCTGTGTCATTTTAGTTGTAAATATCCCCTTAAAGTTGAGATCTATGGCCATGTACTTTTGGAGAAGACAATTTTTTTCAATTTCATCTATAATTCTTTTTAGATGTTAAGCTGTTTAATGAACAAACATCAGTTCTAATACATGTATGATGATATCCTTAAATTTCATGTTCAGACTTCCAGATTATTCTGAGTGAAAGTATAAACTCAGCGACTGTGTGCTCACTTGGGCCTTTGGTCCTAGTGAGATGATAATATGATTATTTGTAAAGGTACAAGTACTTGTTATGAGCATACCAGCTTCATTTAAGTTTGAAACACAATATGCCTCACTCTGAGGGTGACATGTACCAGATTTCATCACACTACAGAGAGCTGTTCCTCAGTTACTGTGAACATTTTTACTGAAAGACATTGAAAGCTAATTTGACCTTCAATATCAGTTGCGACTATTTCAAAAACAATTGTAAAGTGCTTCATTCAGTGTAATATTGACAAACATATGACAATGATATACAACTATGTGTATAAGAGTTATTTAGACTTCTGCGGGAAAAGGCACATTAGAGAACAAGAGTCATCAGAAAGATGACATATCCCCCCGGCAGCTGTCTGTAAAGTAACCACTAGTGCATTTCTGTATGTAATGAGTCAACAGTTGAATGTTCTTTCAGAAGCATACATTGTTTACCCACAAAAGATCCACCATGGTCGCATCCATATGAATGCCAAGTTTCGATCAAATACATTGAATGTTTTTCGAATTCTGCACCAGAAATGAACCTCATCCCCAATTGAGTCTATGTCCAACTTGATTCCATTAAAAAAAAAAAATAAAAAAATTAGAAAAATCCCAAAATTTGAAAGGCACCACTTCAGTATGTGCATGATAGCTTTGCCAAGTTTCGATCAAATACACTGAATGGTTTTCGAATTCTGCCCCGGAAACGAACCCCATCCCCAATTGAGTCTATGTCCAACTTCATTCCATAAAAATTTAAAAAAATAAAAATTAGAAAAATCCCAAAATATCAAAAGGCACCACTTCAGTATGTGCCTGATAAGAGTTGCCAAGTTTCGATCAAATACACTGAATGGTTTGGGAATCCTGCCCCGGAAAAGGAAATGATTACGGACGGACAGACGGACAGACAGGCTGATCACTATATCCCCCGTATTATATGCCGGGGGATAAAAAGTAAGTGTATGACCTGTTGCCAACTTCTATCCCTGCCCTAAGGAAGAGTTTGGCCATTAACAATTTTTTTGTCTGGCTGTGACATTGACCTTTGACATAGCAGATCAATGTGTTATTCCAAAGATGTCCAAGCAATGCATGGTTTTATACGATAACTGTGGCTATCAAACTGAGGCAAAATATTGGAAAATCCCCATTTACACAGCTGGCTAAAGAAACAAACAACAAACAAATTATCAATTTCTTTTATTTATATGCATATATCACACATTGAACAGTGTTCATATAATGGTTCCTGATGCAGTATGCACTTTCCTCCTATTCTTCAATACTCATAACAGAGCGGGATAACTGTTCGCTTGAAAGCATCAGCAGACCATGCTCACCAGTTCAGAGTTACTTGCCCTCAAACATCCTTTTCCTTCTATATTGCCATGGAAAAACAGGAACCAGGATGAGGGGAGGCCAGATGGGCTCTATCCCTGTTGCATTGTGTTAGTAGAATTGTGAACATTCTATTTGGTGTTTGGGTCCACATTTATAGACAAGTAGTCGCAAACATCATTCCTTTCAAGTGATTACCACATGGCCAAAGACAATAATTTCTTCAACGTCCTTGAAGGATCCCACTCCGACTTGGCATTGGTTGGTCTTCTCCCATTTGCCTGACCACCCTTTGTGAGTGTGTCCCAGTGTCAATTGGCATATAACTTCTCGGTAGGCTCCCATTGAAATAACAGGACTCTCCTCATCGCTGTCTGCCAATCACTTCGGATATCTGGAAGGGTCCTTCCAGACTGTCAACCTGTCACCCGGGTATCTCAAGCTGGACTTCAGTTTCTGCAAAATTATGTATAAAGATTGTAGCAAAAGAAAAGAATTGTTGCAACATGTACTTACAGATAAAAGGCAGCAAATTCACTTAATTTATCATCTTTGAGTTTTGTTATATACCAAACATTTGAGATATATATTGTTCCATGCTGATGAGTTGAAACAATCATTAACTGACATCTCTTAAAAATGTTCCTAGCAACCTATGCTTGCCATACAAGCCAAAGTAATAGATGAGGTAGCAAGTGGGCTCATTGAAAGCTCGTAATCGTACCCAATAACATGGGATGTTGTCCATAACAGTCATCATCGGTGCGTCTGGATCGAGCTCATAACATTAATCTCTGGTTTGTCTAGTTGAGATTTGAGATTTGATTAATTTATAATCCTTGTCATTTAGCCGAACTATTGCTGGATGTGGTGTTAAATGAGTGAATTGGGTTTAACGCCTCTTTGAACAGTATTCCAGTTATATCATGGCATGTAAGCTTGATGTGGGAAGAAAGCCCGAAGTGATGCAGGTCTTACATGTTTACCACTTTGATGAAACCCACAAGCAAGTGTATGATGCTACCCTCGATTCAAACCCACGACCATCGGTTTCTGTCAAGCCCAAGAGATGCAACTATGCACAGCAAGTTGTAGTGCCTTTGATAATTAGGCCATCCATGCCAACAGGTGATAAAGAACAAGCAAACTGAAGAAATATTTGCAGAATAGCTACATGAACATGATGAACCAAACAGAATAATTTCAAATATTTACCACTCACTGCTACTCTTCTCTTGTTCCTCATTGCTTCCCTTTTTCCATTGATGCTGTGCAGATGACTGACTCATTCATTCATCCAGACATTCTGCAAACATAAGTAGCATTCACATTAGAGAAATGTCCAAACTGTACATGCTGTACATTGAATTCAATTGAAAAGGCCCCAGTTGAGTTTCCAACTTAGAACTGTCCTTATTAAAATATTTCATCCCAAACATTCAGAGATAAAACATAACCCCATATTTAACAACTGTCAAACAATTATTTGACAACAAAGCCAGGGTCATTCAACATACACTTTACATAAGGAATCACTTGTTGCAAAAAAGATCCTCGCCAAGGTCAGAGTCATTCCATGAAATATTGAATGATTAAGTTATGAAGCTTATACAAAACAAGGACATAACAGTGTAATTATAACAATATCCTAAGCGTAAAAAAATAAAGTCTTTGGTGGCCATTATTGTAAATTATAATCTGTATTAGCATCCCACGAAAGTTAAGAGTTAATAATCGTTCCTAGATCTTGGTACTTTTCTTCATTATCCATAAAAAAGCGGGTTTAATTTGGATCATCTTGTTTTGACCACAAATCCATTACGCCTCTTATGCTAACAAACAGTTGACCATAATACTAAAAAAAGGACCCTTGGCGTTTACGGTAAAGTATGTAGAGCAGCAAAATATCTACATCAATCCGTTCCATAAGATCTCTGCACAGAAATCATAAGGCCTCGAAGCCCTGCTACGTACCTGGCAATGCCAATCGCCTTTCCAAATACTGTTGACTTCCGCGTTGTGGATGGCTGAGAGGAACTTCGGCTGGCATTTCCGTGGTGGAGGTGAATGAGAACAATGTATCGATACACGAGGTAAGCTTATCGTAATCAAGAATCACAGTGTATATCGATACACGAGGTTTGTTTACATCCATGTTCTAAAATGGCGCCCTGGACCGTAGGGGAATATGGGTAAAATGGCTTGTTCCGGGTTAACACTAAGCTGGGCCCCGTCTCTAATATCACATTATTGTTTGGCGCAAGTTGACGACGCGCATTGGGAGCCGGGAACCAGGTTAACACGACATAAGCTGGTCCCCGGCTCTCTATGCGCGTCGTCAACTTGCGCCAAGTTATATTAGAGACGAGGCCCAGCTTATACACTGAACACGATCGGTCATTTCGTCAAAACTGGCCAAATATTGAGATTGCAGCTGAGGTCATGCTGGCAGCTGAAGTGACACATTAAGGTAAGGAATATGTGAATATTACAATGATCACGTATTAAAGTAATTTACCACATGTAAGCCTGTCACATGTGACACATTAACTTTTATAGCCAACATGTAAGTAAATGTATAATTATATTTTTATATGACAAGTAGCCTGTCTATCATATGTTAGTATTTGCTTATGTATATAATGTAGAAATATGTTTACTTTAACTGGATAATTTGTATGCTAATGTGACTCACTGTCTTATTTCATATACTCCCTGTACTCTGTGAGAATGATTAATAGCCTCAACATATTTTTCCAGATGTGAAGAATCAAGAACAGCTTTAATAACAGGGAAGTTTTGCATCAGAGATCATCGTGAAGTGGAAGAAAAGACATTTTAAGGGTATGAACATTTTCACTTGAACTAGTTGAACAATAACCATGATGACAACTTTATCATGGGGGAATTTTTGGTGGTGGGGTAGCCTAGCGGTTGAAGCGTTCACTCTTCGTGCTGAAGACCCAGGTTTGATTCCTGCCACATAGCTGCGATATTGCTGAGTGTGGCGTTAAACATCAAACAAAGCTAACAGCCGCATACTTACTCACGTGGGGATTCCAGGTTGAAGTTAGTCCCCATAAACATGATCAACCTATGCTAGTTGTGACAGATAACTTAATGGATCGGGTGATCAGGCTCCCTGACTTGGTTGATCCATGTCATTGTATCCCAATTGTGTGGATCGATGCTCATGATGTCAATCACTGGATAGACTGGTCCAGACTTGATTATTTACAGACCGCCGTCATATAGCTGGAATATGGCTGAGTGCAGAGTTAAACAACAAACACCAACATGATTCTACAACATGCTCTTGTGGATACCATTTTGAAGATCCTACACATAACTTCTTTTCGGGTCTTAACTATTGCAATATGTTCTACATGTGTTTTAAACATATATTTTTTTTATAGTGAACTGGATTTGCAAACAAGCCGATGGCTTATCTAAATGATGCTGAAATACAAAATAAGTATTAATAAAATACTAATTCTATACTATTGCAAACTATCAGTTGAGCAATAATGTAATCATCTGATTATAAGTAGATAATGAAGGAGAAGTCCATATTGATTAAATCTACCAGATTCTGAGATAAATGCACGTATTGATTGATTTATTTCAATGTTTTCCTGTACATAATTTTCAACAATTCCATATAAAGCTTTCTTATATCATATCCATGCTGTATCATAATACCTATTATTTCTAATAATAGCATAATTTGGACACACAAATAAGTAATGAATGGTATTTTTATAACAGGTCCCACACATGCGGGATAGGTCATTTGACATGAATCAGTTTTATGTGAATTTAAATCACTACAAGCTGATCTGAGTCATGAAAGGATATGCCTTCGATTCTGTGAAAATGGAAATGCTAAAACATCTCCCAATATTAACCATGCTATTACAGAATCTGTTCACTTGTTTTTGTATGTAAAATATTTTTGAAAGATTACATCCATCTAATGATTGTTTGTATGTGTGATATGCCAGTAGAGGTATATGTGTACAAGCATGTGCATACACATAAAAAAAATTATGTTTGTTTGGCTAGGTACCAGTATATTAATAGGTTGTTTAGTGCGACTTGTATATAAGCATCATCATAGTTTCAACAGACAGTTTATGTATATCAAATGTTAAATGTCTTTGTAGGGAGAATTGCATATCAAAACTGTCATTATTTTATTACTTATGAGTAGAACTTTTTAAGTATCTGGCATGATACATTTCCTTGGTCCACAGACACATGTTACCAGTAAACTGGCTTGATAAGTAGCATAACAGTCAGTGTGGTTGGAAACTAATTAAGCCGTCACTACTCAATTAAGTAATTAACAGACAATTGCAAGTGATAATACCCACCTGACACTAATTGCCCTGTTAATCCCTAATCCACCATGAGTTGACATTGAGCTCATCTTGCTAATGAGCTGTTGTGAGCGTAACGTGATGATAAACATCAAAGGTGGGGCAGGCTTTGATCAAGTGTTCTGTAGATGAGATTATGTCACTTGTTTAATGTTTATTTAGGATTAGCTACATCCCTTGATGCGACCAAGACCATACTTGAGGTTATCAGACAGTTTGTCTGGATACAGCCTGATGTCTCAACTGTACTTATTGGATTCTGCCTTGTAGCAAACTATGTGTGTGACAAGGACTTTGACCACTCTGTGCAGATGCATAACAATGCATAATGAACTTGGGGTATGATTCAATTATGTCACACAAGTCAAAGATAGGTTCCAATGTATTTAGAAACAGACGATAGATGCAATACTGTGTAACTTTATAACAATCAAATGATTTACAATTACCCTTGAAAAGTTCCAAAACCAAATAGAACTACTTAAATTATGATTACACTTGACCAATATATTTGGCAGTTTTTGCCGTTATTGTTAATCTGAATTAAAGATAGGATAAATGATAAAAATATGATAATGCATATCACACACAAGTGTGTATTATACGCAAATAAATAAGTCTTGTATACATTGATTAATTGGAAAGGGGCCTAATTGGGATTGTTCACTAGCCAATATATTAGCAAATATTCCCATGGGCGCTTATTAGAGCGAGGCGCTTATTACGTCAAATACTTTAGTTCTGTTTTTATGTAAAAGAACCTATTTTATGCAATTTGCATTGCCTTGTTTACCTTTCCTTATGTTTTGATGTAATGCAAACATTTGAGAAAAATTCAGGTGAGCCTGCCTTATGGCACTACAGGAATTGTTTTCAGAAGATCAATTACAATTTTGTATTTTCTGTACAATTTACTGTTTGCTGTGGCTTTTTTACATTGGTTAACATGGTTTGGTTAACAGTTGCTTGATAAATTGTCATTACCTTACTCATTGAGAAACCAAATTTTTACCCTTTGTCAATATATGTGTGTTTCTTATATTTTTAATAACAAGCTTTTATAGATGTTATAAATTGTTTCAGGCACCTGGATTTCACAATGACACCAGATCAGACAAGTCATACAAAGGACTCTCCGGATGATGAATAATCCTCCCCAGAACAACTAACAGGTTCACCTCAGAAAGTGATGATTCTGAATGAATAATGCCACATCAGTGTGATTCTGTAGGTTGTTTTATTACGACATTAATCAAGTCTAAAGGAATCAATACCACAGCAGTGAGACTGTTTATGTGGTGTACACTGACGCTGACTATACAAATCTGAATGACTTTTGTGGTTTACTGCACAAACATAATTGACTTTAGATATTCTTCTACCTTGAAATTCTTCTGAGATTTGACTAATTTGTTTATTTAGAAAATGGCATTGAAGCATCTGTTTCTGTTTTTGAATGTTCTTGCAAACACCTCTGGTTACTGAACCAATGAAATGTCATAAAATCAATAAATATGATTTTTTATCTTAACAATTTTTTTGTTTTGCTTCTTTAAAGAAATATGATATTGATCATTCATAACATAGGTGCTAACATATATCAAATATACTAATGCCCTGAATGTTTTCCTACAATTAATACAGCTCACTGAACGAAGTTTTTAGTTCCATGTCAGTAGAAAAGTTACATTGATATTTTTATGTACCAGTACTTTATTAGGTGTTTTCTGTGGATGCCATTAGTCTTATGCATCCATTTGGGTTAATGATATTCTGTTTCGAACTTCAATGAAACTCGTCTGTCAAGATGTAACAAGTACTGATACAGTTCCAAAATAAACTTTTAATCTCACCAGGAACAAAGGCCCAAGTGAGCACATAGCCAATGACTTTCATTTTTTTGTCAGAGTGAGTATGGTGTCATGCCACTTTATGAGCAAAATTCAAACAATATTATGATGGGTGACACCAAGCAATGTACCGATGTGGTGAATCGAATGCTTCAACCACTAGGCTAAAACAAACTGGGAATATGAAGATGATATGTAAGGATACCATCATACCAGGACTGAATGCTTTTCATTTAATACGCTGAACATCTAAATTGAAATATATATGAACTTGAAAAATGTTTTCACCAAAAGTACATGCCCATAGATCTCAACTTCAAGGGGCTATTTACAACTAAAATAACACAGAATATTACTACAGCTATCTGCTATGCCCAGACTAACATTATTTGTTAGGAGAAAGACATCTCGAAAAATTGCATCCGGATACCTGCCGGATACCTGCCGGATACCTTCAGCAATGTTCAATTTTCATGGTTAGTTTCCAATATATTTTTAGGTGTTTCACACTTAATTGAACAAAATGCACCCCCCAAATTGTGACATGTTTTTGGAAACTCGGAATGAGGTATCCGGTGCCGGATCCCTGGACACCCAGATTGAGGTATCCGGTGAGGTATCCGGTGCCGGATACCCGGATTCCAGGTGACATACTTTCCGGTGAGGTGTCCATGCCGGATACCACAGATCTGGTATCCGGCAAGGTATCTGCAACCGGATACCCGGACGCGTTTTGGGTAAGTGTCCGGTGGTATCCGGCAGGTATCCGGATACCGGAAACTGCATTTTTTTTGCTGTGTCAACAAAGCTTGTCATTCTCGTGACATTAAAATCAGTAAACAAAGGTAAGTTCTCATGTGGGGTCACAATATAGTCTACAACCGAACATCCATTTTTAACATATGTATAGTCATGATTTCCAATACGGCCATTTAACATACACAGATTGCAGTTAATGAGAAAATCTAAAAATAGAGAACCATGAGAATTATCAGTATGGTCTATGACATCTCTGTCGGGCACCTCGTTCACCCCGGCTATATAGTCTTTTTTTTACCCCACCCGTGCATTAAAGTCCCCGCAAATAACTGTGAAACCTTCATTTTGATACAAATAATACTTTTCAAGCAATGTTTCGAAAAAAAGTTCAGCATCACTTAGCCTGGATGAACTAGTGGGTGGTAAATAACACACACACAACACCAAAATAAAATCTTTCACAGACTTATGCGATAGTCTAAACCAAATAATATCGTCCGTATCATCATCTAAAATGTGCACATTAAAACATTGTAAAAGTGAGTTTTTAAAAAAGGCACAGACTCCTCCTGAGCCCCGTTTCGCCCTAGGGTCGCACAGGGCTCTGTTTTTACCATACCAGGAATATCCTTTCACAGAGATATAATTCTGATCCTTTAAGAAAGTTTCACAGACCCCGAAAACATCGCAGTTACTTCTCTCCAGCACAGATTCCCTAAACTGTTTATTTACAGAGTCATTTAACGACCACCCACAACTGTTCCATAGCCCGAGCCGCAATCTGTCCTATTCTCGGATATTCACCAGCCTCCTACCCTGGAATCTCAGCTTCTTGTCCACCCCAATGTCTTTGATGACCGCCTGAAGGTTCGACCGCTCGATGAGATCGTCCTGCGACATAGCACTGTCAATATACACACGGGGGAAGTCCTTACTGCTCTTCAGACTTTTCTTCGCCTTCAGGAGTTTATGTTTCTGTTCCGTCGTTTCAAGTTTAGCAACAACCACGCCTGGTTTGTTGTCACTCCTGAGTTTGCGCTCTGCACGAACTGCACGTACGTCTGTGAGTTTCAGCCCATCGCGAATCAGACGGTTCACCAACTGACAGGTCACACTGGAGTTGTTCATTTCACGGTCATCTAGTGACACATTTCTGATTGCGACACTACATTCATTTCACTGCCTTTATGCGCTCGTTTCACAACATCAGCATATTTACCGTCTAAACTGTTAATCTTATCACCCGTCACCTGGATATCTTTCCTCACTTCATCTCTGAGACTCTTCTGAGAATTTTCCTGAAGCATAATTTTGTCATGTAGTTTATTAATTTGCCCATCAAAGTCACGTCTCATTTTCTCCGTCTCTTCACGTAATACTACTCTCATACGGTTCATAACTCTATCTTCATTTTCTGAGTTGTGTACTGAACCACGTTTTCATATTGTCAATGGCTTGCATAATCTCACAGGGTAACATTCAGCAGGCTCATTACCTTGCGATCATGTCAACGTTTTTCTTAACAGTTTAGAAAAGAGAAGAAATTTGAAGTGAACTACATTGGAAAATGAGAGAAGTAATTAATAGTCAATGTAAAAGAAATCTCTCTATTCAGTAAAGAAACAGTTATTATTTAAGTACTTTCAAGAGGAATCCCAAACCTTCTCTTACTCTGTTACGATATATTATGTCAAAGTGAAAAAAACCCAAAACATTAAGCATTTTCCATGGACTTGTATATTTGCTTATTGTTGATATACATGTGTTCAGATTAATGAAAACACATACTACATTAACTAACCAACTATCAATTACTACTGTCTGTGAATGCGTGTAATACATGCATATTGCCCCCCCCCCCCGTTCTCGTAATGCTTCATATAACTTACCCACAGACAATACACAAGAGAGTGTAGCACAATTTTATTGAAGTTTTATTCACAATTTGATAAACTACAATATTATAAATATTAAAATTCATCATCACTTGTCAAGTTTAATAAAATGTCACCAGTTGGAAGTCACAGATAAACAAGGATTCTAACTAAGTTTGGTCATCACAGGTTGATCCCCAATTTGCCAGCACACTGCGGAGGATTAACAGTTACTGTGAGTGAGTGAGCATGGTTTTACGCCGCATTTAGCAGTTACTGTATTAATACAAGCACAGAAGTCATGTCAAAAACGCTCTCAGCAGTTACTGAGTTAACTCAATTGAGGATTTTACAAGTATTCATCACAATCTATGAAAGCGAACATGTGAATAAACTCAGTTCGCTGTAATTACAATAATTAAGGCACTTGCAGTGACCAGTTAACAAGTTATCAGTGAGATAGTATATAAATACTGGGAACGCTAAACAACTTCATTGTAAATGGACAACCAATTTCCTCTAATCACCTTTGGTTTCCCAAGCAAGACAATTGGGCAAATGTAAAATTCACAAACCCTGACGAGATTCTGTCTACATGGTCACACCCGGCGATTGTGAAGATCTACAGTGAGACAACATGGCTGTTCATATTCATGATCATTTCCAATATCCTCTTAGAATTAGTGATAAATGTTAGAGTTCCACAAAAAACTTTCTCTTAATAATTCTTACAAAATAGCAAACAGAAAGTGGGGTGTGGGAAAATGGGACATATTCCTACATGAAATAATATGACATAAGTAGTGGTGACTGTTCTATCATAATTGTACTATCTAAAGCATAAATTTGGCGAACGTAAAACGTTATATTTGCAGTCACCTGGAATTACTCATGTGGGCAAAACTTAAAACGAATATGTCCGCAATCCACAAACAATCACTTCATTAATGGCAAACATTTACCAACCCGCTACAATCGTGTCAACTCGCGATCGGGGGTTCCCCTAGCAATAAACTCGTTTCTGTATTGACTACTGTTCTACTGTCGGGTAGGCTGCACCCTCGTGGAATTGTTCATGCCATAAAAGTCCAGCAACCGAACACTAATTAAGACGGGCCGACTTTGTGTTTATGGTCTGGTGACCACAGGTCAATGGCCGCTCATTAACTCAAGATTCACATCTCACTGTTTTGATTTATCTCACTATTCATTTGATATATTTGCCAACTTCAACTGAAACCCGATCTCGTGTTACACGCATGGCATAGGCATGTGCAACGAGTGACCCGCACGTGCTCAACGGGTTGCACACGCGCTGCACACCCGTTGCACACGCGTGTCCAACGGGTGCTCAACCCGTGTGCAACCCGTTGAGCAACCGTGTCACATGCGTGTTACACGCGTTCTGAACGCGTGTTAGGGGAATGAACTTTTAGGCAGTAGTGTATGTGGTATCTTAGACATTCGTCACCTGATATGATATGACCCAGTCCTTGTGGCCATCAGGAGGAGCATACAGTGTTGCTATAACCCCTTTTCTTCATGTAAATGTGGTATCCTTGCAACCATCGGGAGGAACATGCAGTGTTGTTGTACCATCTTTTCATTTGATATACATATATATGTGTTATCTTAGAAAACAAGGTCAATGCTTTATACAGGCATTTCTAAAACACACATGGGAGTTTCGAAATACATGAATATAAGAAGGAATGGTGCTTAGTCCTTATTCTGGTGTGTACATATTGAACATGTACAGTAGGTCAGGTCGGAAAATTATTCCTACATATAGGTTGGCTTCAAGTTACACCATCAATAGCTTTGCTGTTTTATAAACAAAGCAATCGGTTTGTACACGTTGAGTCTATACACTCACTGCTGCCAGGTCAAGATAAATGTTCATCACCTTTTAAAGATTGTCATTTGTTGCTTTTGTGTGCCAAGACCTGTTGTAAAAGTTTAAGAAGACGTAGCTATAGGTGATTTTTATAACCATAACCTGTTTTAGGCGTTTTATATCCTATTACAGTTTATATATTATTCTTGTCACTCATGTCCTTTTTAACTCTTAAACCTTTTTGATGAACATATCTTTCGTAATTCCCTATTGGAATGGCGTGTGTGTAATTGTAAAAAATTCATGTCATTGTTGAAAAATACTGAAATATTTGTTTCTTAATGTATTGTACACATAAGGTGAGACTTTAATAAATCATTTGTCTGTCTGACTCTTTGCGAATTTTCTCGTCAGGCGGATTTTTATGGCAGTGATTAAACAGTGACCTTATTTCAGAGTGAGGGAGTATGTCTGAGAGTATGTGAGGGATTACTGAAGCAGCCCGTTCATTGCTTGCCATTGCTTGCCATAACATGAAAGGTGTCTCGAGTCGACTTGGGATAAGTGTAGACAATGCTACAGTGCTGTAGAAAGTGTAGAGCGCTGATATCAAGGTGTGAATTGCACCTGCTCGTTGTGATACAGATCGACGGGTGCCTACCTGCAGAAGAACAATTATGTTTTTTCTTGTACGCTGAATCCAGAATCACGATCATGTTTAGTGTTTGACACAGGTAGATGGCTCGCACAAGAACCAGCAACCAACAACGTAATGATGATGAATGTCCCAAATTATGTTTATGTTCCTGTTTATTCATGGTTATCTGGATTGTCTTCTTTTGCTGAGTGCGGCGTTAAACAACCAACCAACCAACCAACCAACGTTGTGCTACAGTACCCCAACCTCTTGGAGATAAGAGAACAATTATGTTTTTTCGTGTACCCTGACCGCGTTTAGTGCTGGACACAGGTAGATGGCTGGCGCAAGAACCAGCAGTCAACAACGAAATGATGATGAATGTCCCAAATTGTGTTTTTGTTCGTGTTTATTCATGTCACACTATTGGGAGTGAAACCATCTGATATCCTGTAATATACAGGCCGGAGTAATAGGGAAAAACATGGATTTCCAATTCTAGCAGATCCAAACCTTGAATGATATTTCAAGCACATATACAACGTAATCAACCGTCGCTATATATTGATACATGCGTACGTGTATTGTATCTCAAGTAAAAGACCCCATAGCTGATCACGTTTGAAAGTACTCATGGATATGAAGTCATTTGTCTCATGGATATGGAAACATCAGCATTACATTAAAATCAAATGTGATATTAAATGTTTGTTTGTTTGTTATTCAATGCCGCACTCAGCAATGTTAAACCTATATGACGGCGGTATGTGATGTTAGAGTATATATGAAAAACTATCACTGCAATTAATTGACACGAAGCACCCGATGATACGAATTTTTCAGCAAGTTATTATTATAAATAAATACTTGACGTGAGTGATTGAATGAGATAATGCTATTTTACACCACATTCAAACTATGTCATGGTTGTGTGTAAATAATCGAGTGGACCAGAAGAAAGCAACCGGTAGGTTATTGTGGATCAACGATCAACGCCATTTAGGCATGATGACACACAACCAGCCTACCCGCAGAGTCTAACCCCCAGATCCCATCAATACAAGTGGGGCTGTGCTGAATCAGACTTTAACTGATGAACAGGATATTTGTTTGTTTGTTTGTTGTTTAACGCCGCACTCAGCAATATTCCAGCTATATGACGGCGGTCTGTAAATAATCGAGTCTGGACCAGACACTCCAGTGATTGACATCATGAGCATCGATCCACGCAATTGGGATCGATGAAATGTATCAACCAAGTCAGCGAGCCTGACCACCCGATCCCGTTAGTCGCCTTTTACGACAAGCATAGTCGCCTTTTATGGCAAGCATGGGTTGCTGAAGACCTATTCTAAACTGGATGAACAGGAAAGTAAGATATATGTTTTAACGCGAAACCTCGTTACTCAGGATGATACTGTTGATAGTGAAATCGTCGGGATATATTTCCGGATATCACAATTCCAAAGGTCTTTGAACAAATGTTCACGCAAACTGAATTAAATTCAGAATGGTTTCTTCCGTTTCTTGTCAATACGTTTAGACACCATCTTGCGTATGTCTACTTCACCGTTCATGTTACTGTGTTCGCGACCACCCTGTGCCATCACCATGTATCAGTGATTCATTAACACATGCTGATCATATACCCGAAATCTTACAATGGACTCTACTTGTAGCAGAGGTTCCTTGTGATTATGAAATACCTTTGTCACTTCCGGTTCATGAGATATGTATTTGGTCAGTGTGAGTGAGTGGACTCTGCTTTTAGTACAAATTTCTTATGATTATTGAAATAGTGATATTTATATAAATGATATTGTGAAACAATAACGTTGCAATTTCGTGGGCCATCTGCTTAGGTAATGTTTTTACTTACTGCAACTCGACTTCGAGTTATATAGGCCTATGAAATTATGTGGAGTGGTTTTCATTCTGTTTCTCTCGTACATTTGCATTCTATCTCCTAATGTCTATGTCGTTCACGTGTTCAGTCTCCAAGTCTTGCTGTATCTACATCACTGTGTTACATTGGTGGATGGATGAGAAATAATTTGTTGATATGTATAAGAGCCAGACAGTTCTCCAGACATAATTCTGGAAAATGTAATATATATGCCTACAAATGAAATAGAAGAAATATACAAGATTACATATTACATCAAAGAAGTATTCTCAAACATCTCAATCCTATTACAAGAGACTAAATTCTGATTGTCATGATATATCAAACGCAAACAGCCTACATCATTTCCGTATAACAAGCGCTTATATTTCTTCAGAATTGTGAAACTATATTCTGGTGATTTATAAGGAAAGAAAATGGCATCACTACAACTAGATCGTGATGACAAGATGGACTTTAAGGGAAACTGTGAAAGTCGAATTGCAGTAAGTAAAAACATGACTTACATGTATGCAGGTGGCCCACGAGATTGCAACGTTATTGTGTCCCTACGTTATTGTGTCCCTACGTTATTGTGTCCCTACGTTATTGTGTCCCTACGTTATTGTGTCCCTACGTTATTGTGTCCCTACGTTATTGTGTCCCTACGTTATTGTGTCCCAACGTTATTGTGTCCCTACGTTATTGTGTCCCTACGTTATTGTGTCCCTACGTTATTGTGTCCCTACGTTATTGTGTCCCTACGTTATTGTGTCCCTACGTTATTGTGTCCCTACGTTATTGTGTCCCAACGTTATTGTGTCCCTACGTTATTGTGTCCCTACGTTATTGTGTCCCTACGTTATTGTGTCCCTACGTTATTGTGTCCCAACGTTATTGTGTCCCTACGTTATTGTGTCCCTACGTTATTGTGTCCCTACGTTATTGTGTCCCTACGTTATTGTGTCCCTACGTTATTGTGTCCCTACGTTATTGTGTCCCTACGTTATTGTGTCATAAGATACCAACTACTTAATGAACAATGGTTCTCCTTGATATTTCTTCAGTAGCATATAAAATATAGCATATCACATACGATAAAGTGATGTTCTCTCTGTTGTGAATTTATCTTTAATCGTCTTACATCGTAGAAACTACTTAATATACGAAATTCAAGCATTCAATTTGCTTTCAACATTTACAAGATATTCAATGATATTGAAACATTACTAAGAACATGCAAAGATGCTATCTATTTGTAAACAGGAGTGTTGTGAATTAGAGTTGACTTCCTCCAGTGCAATGGGCATATAAGGTCAAGCTTTGTGAGTGTCGAAGCTTCTAAAGTGAAGGTACAATCCGCATTCACGTTTAATGTGATCTTTATAGCACTCAAACGGCGTACATCAACATGTGCTTTAAAAGCCAAATGGCGATCAGCTGTATCCTGAAAAGAAAAAAATGTTCCCAACAACTAGAAATTATATGAAGAGCATACGGCCTAGTGTACATTTGCTGACAACTGATTATATGTCCACACATTTAATACACTAACTCCCGCACATATAACTGAATGCTACTCTGCGTGTAAAGACGTTGACGTAAATGTGTCAGTACACCCTACCTCACCCAACCCCAGCCGAGTTATCCTCACGTGCAGACCTCAGTTTCACAACTGCAGCCTAATTGCTCTCATATGAGAATGCCGGATATCACTTTAGCTTCATAGTAGCTGTTCACATCAGAAAGGTGTCACGTTTTACATGCAGTGATTGATTTCGATTTAATGTCGCTTTGAACTGTCACTCTGTAACAGTATTCTAGTTATATCACCGCGTGTCAGCTTAATGTTGGAGGAACGCCCGAAGTGATTTTTAGACGTTTACAACTTTGTCAAAACCCATGAGCACGAATATGATGCCGACAAACCTAGAAACATAATCGGGGTGAACCGGGATTCGAAACCACAACCATAGGTTTCTGGCGTGCCCAAGGGACGCAACTCAGTAACTCAGGGACGTGCCCCCACTTACATGCAGAATAATAGATTTAAAAAAGCATATGCCAAATAATTATTCTTTTGCATTTATGTAATCTGATTCATTGTCTACTACTATCTTATATATTTAAAGGTGTTTATTATCCATGCGTTAAAATTGAATAACATTTTCTCTTTAACTTCGGCTAAGTTCAGATCACCATACAACTTAAAGCCAACATTCCATTGGGACTTTGAAACGAGATTACATGTTTTTTTCAGCTATGGCTACAAAACCAGAAAAAAAACATATTTTTTAATCTTACACCATGAGCCAGATTTAAAAAGAAAGAAAAACACCTTGCAACAAGGTTATTTTATGGCAGTCAATTTTTTTTCTGGCGTGCCCAAGGGACGCAACTCAGTAACTCAGGGACGTGCCCCCACTTACATGCAGAATAATAGATTTAAAAAAGCATATGCCAAATAATTATTCTTTTGCATTTATGTAATCTTATTCATTGTCTACAACTATCTTATATATTTAAAGGTGTTTATTATCCATGCGTTAAAATTGAATAACATTTTCTCTTTAACTTCGGCTAAGTTCAGATCACTATACAACTTAAAGCCAACATTCCATCGGGACTTTGAATCGAGATTACATATTTTTTTCAGCTATGGCTACAAAACCAGAAAAAAAACAGAGATTTTTTAATCTTACACCATGAGCCAGATTTAAAAAGAAAGAAAAACACCTTGCAACAATGTAATTTTATGGCAGTCAATTTTTTTCAACAGTCTGAAGCATCATTATTTATTGTAAGAATATTTCAGGAACAATACAGTACTTTATTTATTTACAAAACAATACCAGTGGATTTATCTAGCCATTCTTAAATATTGATATACGTTCTGTTCCATTTCTACGGCAAATGTCCTTATACATTAATTTCCCCGATTCCCGTTTCGATATCTGCGTTAAAGATATCACCAACATAGCTATTCTGATAGCTAGTTTTACATTATTGGATAGTAAGCATACAGTAAATTTCAGAAAATACGAATGCTTTATCCCCAAATTGCCTGCCATGGTAACATTGCTGAGTGGGTGTGTTTGGTTTAGCGCCGCTTTGACCATATTGTCACGGGGTTTCAGCTGAACGTGGGAGGTAAGTCCAAAGTGATGAAGGTCTTAACGTTTGTAAAAAAAACAATGTATGTTTTTCAAAACTTTCTTCGGCACTTATCTTTTATTTAACACAAAATGATAATACATGATCAACGTCAAGCATCTAAGGTACACACATCATGCTGATATTCTAGAATGTTTTCAATGTTGTGTGTTGACGATACTGAGTTTGGGACCGACGATTTTATATTCTTGGGTGGTCCTGGGATGTTATCGTAAAAATAGCTTTTGTTCCCTACGTAATAGAAAAAAATTAATTTGCTTCAACCTGTTGAAAAAAGAAAAGAAATTGTCTTCCACAAAAATTACATTGTTGCAAAGTGTTTTTCTAATAACAATTCGGGCTCAAAGTTAAAAAATAATATATCTGGTTTTGTACCTGCAGCTAAAAAAACCCCTAATCTAATACCTAAAATATACACAATCCCAGCATCCCCCTCCACCCTCCAAATATTTAATTGCCGGTCCCTTACCTTAGACTTAACGTTTATATATGCATTTGGTGCTGCAGATTTCATTAAGCTTTTCAACACGTTCTATCTCAACAGAAAATTCAATCTTAAAATACAACATAAGAGACGGATGTAATACAATTGTATTTCCATCAAACAAACACCAACGTTATTGGATTGCAATTTCACATTATCAATACCACAGAGATGGTATTATGGACATGTTATTATTATTAAACGTTTTTAAGAAATCCAAGAGGATTTACTGTTTTGCTTCACAGGCCTAAAGAGGACTCAATATAACACCTCCAGTGCAGATACTTCAAAATGTCCATCGTTTCACATAAAGAATGCGCATTGCTCTCGGCAAATGGTGTTGAAATGAAAAGTAAGTTGACGAAATGAGACCGAACTATGAGTTTTTGGTTGATTGATTCTGCTTCTTATCCTCTTGTTTCCATGTTTCGATTATGGTAAAATTTCACTTTGGATTTTGTTATGAATAAATTCAATATGAACCGACCTTTTAGTTTAGCATTCCCAATAGCTTTTTTAAAGATTTGTTGCTTTTTATCACACGGGTCGTTAATTGAAATGTAATACGTCATCTTGTAGAAACATGCACCTTTGAAACACATGGTGGGTTTAATACAGCTTGTAATTGTGATCGTTGTGATTTTTGAATTTAGGCTTTAATTATGTGTGTATTGAATACTACAATGTATGGTTGCATGGTATATGAACGTCACCGGTTCAGTTCTATTTCTATAGCTACAGTATTTACATCCGAATTGCAAGATGAAAATGAGTATACACCACAATGTCTTGATGATAACATAGTTAAATCACACTTTCTTTATGAAAATGACATTAAAACCATACTCTGATAGTGATAATGTGGTTAAGCCACACTTTGATAATGAAATGTGGTTAAACCACAACTTTTTAAATGAAAATGAGATTTAACCAGACTTGACGAAAATAGAATTAAGCCAAACGTTCTTGATTAATAAGGATATTTTAACCGTAATTTGCTCATTTCTCAGTTGAAATACGTATACAAATCTCACAACAAAAGAGAATATTTACAAGTTCTGATATAAATGTATCCCATTATACTATAGACAAAATCCCATCAACTCTAATGCCTGAGCTTCTGTGCCTCCTTGAAAACTAATTCCCCTTTTCATGTGTGCTTCAATACGATCACCTTCAATTATTAAAGTGTTTGATTGTTATAGTTGACAAATAAAAACGAATCGCATATTAAGAAAATGTCAGCTTGACCAGAGATGCCCCACATCCTCATTGACGTTATGTGACAATCAACATGGGTATGTGTGACAGGCTGTAAGTAGATGTGGTAATTAAAGGACCACGACCGGTAGCGTCTCGTAGCAGTAAACAAAAAACGCTCCGCCCTGTCAACAGTGTCGGTTATAAAAGAACAACAGAATGAAAACACTTGAAAAAAGCTTCAGCTAGCGTTTTGAATTTGGATGGACTCGGACAAATTGGAATTAAACTTCCACTATCACAAAACACATGTGGTAGACTTACTTACTGATCAATGTGGTGCTTATAACGCCACTTTCATGTAGGTTTTCGTTTTGATAACCTTATACACGCAATAACACTTACAAGTTGTATGTTTCCTTTAGTATGTAATCAAAGCTAATGCCATCCCGAAAACTACAAAATACCATAACACTCAGCAGACGCTGATGACAAATGTCTCCTAGATTTACTGGAGGCAATACAATTTAAAAATATGTCATGAAAATTACTTCCATGATGCTTAAATGATTTGAGGGAAGGGATCAGACGTCTCACAAAAAAGGTGACACCTGCAGCAAATTATCTACAAAACGTGTCACAAAACCTACCGATATCAGCGAAAACGGAAGTAAAAGTCCAACATTTCATCACCAAGGATAGTGCTCAATGACCTAGGGCTATACAAAATCGATTCGGTTCTGCCTTTGGGCATACATTTTTAACGTATAATACCCCAACATCAGAGCTCTTCACTGCGCTCCAGAAAAATCATATGATTTCTGGAGCCGAAGTTTATGAGGACTACAAAATAACGCAAAAGTCGAAGTATATCGATTTTTGTTAAACCTGGTTGAAATTTACCAATCACTGCGATTACAGTGGTTTGTGGGTGCGTATGTTTCTCTCAACGTTCACTTGTAGGATGGGGGTTAATACTTACAGTGCTTTCTAGACTAAGTAAGATTTTTCTGAAAATTAGACAGAGAAATTGAAGCATGGAATATCCAATAATCCAGAGATACGGAACTGCTTCATGTAATATTGGTTAATGCAGATTTTAGATGAACAGATGAACTATTTTCAGAGAAGCAAAATGTCATCGCGCTGTTTCATAAAAAGGTATTCGGAAAACACATTATATTGAGAGTTTTGACAAGGCTTCACTTTTTTAAATAGACATGCACAGAAACGGAGGCATGTGGCAACACAAAGTAGTTTGGAGGATCATACATTCCATAACAGACATCAGTTGAACAAATGCTTTCCCAGCAGACCTAATAAGAAAAATGTAAATTGCTGGAAAAAGTTGTATTGGTTCTTGATAATGGTACAAAGTGTTGCATTATTCTCCATTTCTTATTAAATTACTTCATCGTGGATATAGAAGAACACAAAGAAATACCCACAGGCGCTTTACAGCATTTATACAAACAGTCAAAAGACATCTGAAATGTCATGACAATTAGTTTCTCTGCTGAAACCTAAATCATCCTTGTTTTAGGTTAAACCCTGACCTTCCAGAACAATATGACAGATAAAAGAAGAATTAATATAAGTTTTGTAATATGAACACGAACATGTATAAAAACACATAACCATTTTCAAATAGCTTAACAGTAACTTTTAACTTCAGTCTACTTGAAACGTCATTATCTTGTCAAACAACATAAATGTCGAAAAGCATTTAGAATGTCGGAAAATGTCATGATAAACTTAAATCACAGACCCGAGTTGTTCTTACTCGTTTATTGGGATATAATTTGACATATACCCCAATCTGGTGTTGGAAAAGAAAAAGTATGTTCCAAAAACGTTGCCAGCAAGGCCAGTGCAGTTTTTTATATCGAAATACAGACACTGAATCATCTGTAATGACACACGGAATATCCCAAGTGACCGCCTCCTTTGTATAGTTGAAAGAGCGTCAGCACGGGGAGCAGAAAGTTTAGCGTGTCCTGTATTACCTGTGGCACCCGTCACAAACACACACCAATCGTGTCAATTGTTCACATGAAAGAACACAGGAACATATGGTCCAAGCGAAACGAACCAATTGCATCAGACTTTTATGCGTCCAATTTGGAAATATGTCTGCCTTAAAGCGTTTTGAGCGTTGTAACCCTGATCATACAGCTTTTTACCAAGAATCGCTCTTTAAAAGATATTTCCATTTATGAATAACTATCAAATAGTGATGATACCAGGTGTTTGCGAAAAGATAAGCGTAGTCTGACCTACCGGTGACTACCGTCGAATACACATGAAGACAAGCATTAATGTTCATCTGGAAAAAACTTCATCTGGCACAGTTCCATGAAAGAATGATTCAAACGCTCCTCACTTGCGGAATGAGGTCATTATTTAGTTGTAAGATGTAAATTTGTTTGCAATAATACACACGATTTATGCTTCTCAAATATATAAATGCCAAATTAACTTGACACGTCCATACACTTCGGAAAGAATTAAGCACTGCTTACTGATATATATTTCCTTATAAAAGGGCTTCTTTAAAAGTGTATCTAGTATTTATTTTTTTATGAAACATTTCTTTACAAAGTGACATAGTGATGTTGAAATACAGAAACCGAAATTGGTTATCCGATTTTGTAGCTGTTTCGTGTCAAATATTATTTGGCGTCCCTTTATAATTGCTTTCTCTGCGTCTGGAACATACACGTTAATAAGTCAAAACACTCATTGCTGTCAGATCAAGAATTATGTTCAGAGCTTCTTGTAGATTGTCGTTTGGCGGTACTGTGTGCCAAGACCTGTTTCATAATCTTAAGAAGACGCAGATGACGTCTATACCGGTAACGTCTATTAGGCGTTTTATTTCCAATTTTAATTTATGTTTTATAGAGTGTATGTTATTTTTCTTACCCATGTCCTTGTTATTAATGCATATTGTTCATATCTCTTACTCATGTCTTGTACCAAGTGTGTCGTGTTGTGTATACGAAATTACTTGTACATAATTTAATAATATAATCTCTCTTAATTCCATGTTGTTGCTCGTTGTGATACAGACCCCCCGGTACCTCAACCTCCAGAAGAACAATTATGTGTTTTCGTGTACCCTGACTGCAGAATCACGATCACGTTTAGTGCTTGACACAGCTTGATCACTGGCCCAAGAACATGCAACCTAAAACGTGATGATGATAAATGTCCCAAATTATGTTTATGTTTATCTACAACACTCCATTAGCTATCTACATTTGAAGGTATTCATGGATAAAAAGTCATTCGTCTCTTGGCAACAACAAATAGAGACATCTGCTTTACCTGACAATCGAATGTGATGCTGCAATCAAATTTAATGAAATGATCCTTTGAAGTGAAGTGCTGTGCCCAATCGAATTTTAACTGATGAACAGGAAGGTAAAATATAGGTTTAAACGTGAAACCTTGTTACTCAGGGAGGTGCTAATGACAGTGAAATTGTCCGGATACAGGCCTTTCAACAAATGTTCACTCAATCCAAGTTACTTTCAGTGGAGATTCCTTGTGATTATGATTTTTTTATGCCGCTTCCGGTTAATTTATTAATGAGATGTAGTTTTGGTCCATGTAAGGTAGTGGACTCTGGTTTTTGGTAGATATTTTTTATGATTATATACTGGCTTTATTTATATTCATGAGGTTGAGACACGATGACGTCGCAATCTCGAGGTTATCGTCTTACGTCGTGTTATTATTTACTGCAATTCGACTTCGATATATGTGCCTACAAATGAAATAGAAATAAAATACAAGATTACATATTACTTCAAAGAAGTATTCTCAAACATCTCAATCCTATTACAAGAGACTAATCTCTGATTGTCATGATATTTAAGCGCAAACAGTCTCCAACATTTCAGTATAACAAGCGCTTATGGTGCCACATAAATGTGAAGCTAACGTATGGTGTTTTGTAAGGGAAGAAAATAGCATCACCACAACTAGATCCCGATTTCAGATGTAAAGATACCAACTATTTAATGAACAATGGTTTTCCTTGATATTTCTTCTGTGGCATATATAACATAGCATAGCATATACGATAAAATGATGTTCTCTCTGTTGTAAAAGTTTGAATTTATCTTAAATCGTCTTACATCGTAGAAATTACTTGATATACGAAATTCAAGCATTCAATTTTCTTTCAACATTTACCAAATATTCAATGATATTGAAACATTACGAAGAACATATAAAGAACGATATCTATTTTCAAACAGGATTGTTGTGAATTAAAGTTGACTTCCTCTAGTGCAATGGGCATATATGGTCAAGCTTTGTGAGTGTCGAAGCTTGCAAAGAGAAGGTAATCTTTTCATAATGTACAATCCGTTTTCGCGTTTCATGTGATCTGTATAACATTCAAGCGTGTGCTTAACAAGTACTTTAATAGCCATCAGCTGTATCCTGAAAAGAAAATAAGCTCGCAACACCAAGAAATTATACGGCAAATAGTACATATGTTTACAGCTGATTATATGTTCAAACACTTAACACTAAGTACCCTACATATAACTTAACCCTACTGCGTAGAAAGACGTTGACGTAAATTTGAAAGTAGACAAGGTTCTGATTCACGGTTTGCAGCCGAACTGCTCCCATATGAGGATGACGGATATCACTTAAGCTTCTTATTAGCTGTTCATGTTAGAAAAGTGTGTTAAATATGTATACCAAATAATTATGTGTTAATACTTTAATTTTCATATTCTGAAATGTCAGGACATGCAATATTTCATTTCGCATTATGCATTCAGTGTATATAATACAATTACACGCTGTCGAATTTCTAGAAATATATTCCTTTAAAAGGATGTGCGATTAATGTACTCACGGTAAAAAGAATTGGATTAAGTATGTTATATTACGTAACCAACGTCTACTAACCCGTCAGGGCTTGTGTTGAAGTGGCGAACATGTTTTATGTTCATTTTATGATTGCGTGTTTATATTTAAAAAGAGTATTATCCATGCGTGAATGCGCTAACAACATTTTCTCTTTTCTTGCGGCTAAACGAATACCAAATATGAGGTGTGTTGTAACACACTTTACCACTTGATTCATTATATAAGCAACAGTTGTCTCCCAACTATTGCAAGAGGTTTATGGAATAGAATCACTTCTTGAACATCATGACAACGTGAAGAGGAACGTTTCATGGAGTAATCGTGTCATTTTGTTCTCAGAACCATTTGCTTTCAGTTGTATCATAGCCACTTGATTCAGGGGATATTACGATATTACGATATTACGCTCCACATCTGCAGCGTTAATTTCCCCGATTCCGGTTTCGATATCAGCCTTAACAATATCACTAATACATACTAGTTTACACTTTTGGATAAGAAGCTCATAGTGTCACTGTAGATTTCCGAAAATATGATTGCTTTATCCCCAGATGGCCTGCCATGGACTCTTTGTTGAGTGAGGTTGTGAGTTTGGTTTAACGCCGTTTGAACAACAGTTTCTATCTCAGCAAAATCAATCTTACAATGCAATATTAGAGACGTAGTTACTAAAATTGTATTTCCATCAAACAAACATCAACTTTATTGAATTACAATACAATACATCAGAGATTGTATTATGTACGCAGCAAACATGTGTTTGAGAAAGTACATGGACTTTAGAGATAAATGCCAAAAGAATCTATAGTCTCTTAATGCACAATAGATGTTGAAAGGGTGCCAGGAAGTGTCGGAATCTTCACCCACAGGTATTCCTTCGCCGCCTGAATCAAAACAACTTTCATTTAGGACCTTTAAGAACCGCTTGAGAACTTGTAGATCAGATCCCTTGACAAAACCTGTCTGTGCATGTTGCCAAACAACACCACATGTGTAGTTAGAAGCTTCATAACCCCTTTCCACGTGGGTAAGTAGGAGTTGTTATATTACGTTGCTGCAATTTGTTGTAATACATAAAACAAAGGTCGATGACTGTGAAGACATAATTACTTAAGTATACTGTGTGTCATCCGTCACCGATTCTGTGTTTTCTACGTGATAAATACATTTCGGTCCAAGGAACCTCAGGATGTTTTTTTGTCCAGATATGCCGCTTATCTCAACCTCTGTCCCTAAAATCTGCATACAACTTCAATTGTTATTTCTTTAATGTTTGGCACGTAAAATTGGCATACAAATTGTATTTCTGTAACATGTAACACATTAATGATTCACATCATGCAAGTACATGGATGAGGCATGCGACATGATAATAATGTAGTGCCACGAGTTACCATTTAATAATATATTGTAGTAAACTCCTTTATGTGATTTATATATCACTCGAAAGTCACCATTTTAAATGTAGATCTATTCCGAATTCTCGTACAGAAGAGCCGTTTTGATCGGTTGTTGCTATCAAACTCATGAGCAACAGAAATTCTGCACTAGCTCAGCGACACAGGTGATGTAGATTGTGACATCACTTCCGCAACGAAGCTTTGGTGGATCCAGTGTATGTAGACATGGAGACAGGTATAGAATGGAGACATCATACGCTGGATGATCGAGGATGAACATGTTTTTTTAAATCTGTAAACAGATATCTTTTCTTTAAACTATCTTCCTTGGAAAGAGACAGTCAGTTCAGGTTTCACTCGTGGACCGTTACAATTCCTGACTTTCTGTTAATGATCTTTGCAGTATATGTTGTATGGTGAGATATTGGATAATAGTAGACACCGTACCTACTCATACGGATACAAATTATACTATAAAATGGTTTAGTATGTTTATGGAACCCTTCATGTTGCAGCTTTAATGCTGTATTTTGAAGAAAATATATTTTGATTGCAATACATGCATGGCTTTAATACATCACCTTAAAGAAGGCAAGCTTATTTTCTGGGTGTATCGAAATCGCAAGTATATAAAACAAAGCATTCTGATGTATTTGATTGAAGTCAGGTCACGGACTTGTCAATGTTCCTAAGCTAATAACTTTTTTGTCACTTTAAGAGATGCGTGAGTGAGTATATTTAAACGCCGATTTTAGCATTATTCCAGCAATATCACCTTTGTAGTGTCATCACACTACACATCGCGTGTGTAGAAGGACTCTATATTGTGAATTTTCCAAACAGCTCATTTACATAATCCTTTACATAATCATAAGAAATCTCTACAATAAGCAAAGTCCATTGCCACTAATATAAGCATATGTAATGCATAACGATAAAATTGTGGTGTTTGCGAAAAGGTGAGCGTATCCTGCCCTAACAGTGACACCCGTCATAAACACGTGCAAAGGCAAGTCAATTGAGAGCGCATGGACAAGTATGGCAGTGAAGTGAAATAGGGAATTGCATCGGAAAAAAGTTTTGTCACTGATGTTCGTCCTCAAATTTGGAAATGCCCTCAAAATGCCAATTAGCAGCTTTAAAGGTCATTAAACTATTTCTCGTCCTAAACATGGAAAAGAAGGCAGTATTGTGCTCAGACCACAGATATGGGCAGAAAACAGCATGGTGTTGGTGTTTAAACGATGGGGGTAACCTTCACATCTGGTTGGTATTTGCATGAATATTCAACGGATTCTACTTTTTTATTGCATTGATGGTCAAATCCGCATATCTGCGACCTTAGGAAAATGGAAAAACTTGAGGAACATACAGTGACAGAGTACTTAGAGAAATAGGGCTGAACACCAAGAGTCATCCATGAAGAAGTGAGTACAACAAAGGGAACGATGCCCCTTGATATGCCACCGTAAAGAGGTGGGCATTAGAGTGTGAACGCGGCAGGGGCAGCCTTGAAAGCAGCCCCAGTTCTGGAAGGCCTTTGATGTCTGCAGAAATGATTCAGACAATCCACGATATGCTGATGAGTGAGCGGCGAAAGACACGCTAGAGTACATTTCATTGTCCAAGAAACTTTGGCAAAGAAGAAAGTGTGAGCTTGATGGGTTCCGAAGTTTCTGACATCTGGTAAGAACGCACCAGACATAATATGTCTAGTGACAGTCTAGCCCTGTTTGAAAATGACCCAGAAAGTCCAAACTGAGCCCAAACTACAATCAACACAGTTGAAGCATCACCACAACCAAACAAGTCAAAAGCCGAAGAGGTGATGGTCGCCATGTTCCGGGATGCTATCATTGTGGACTATCGTTGTCTAGACAACAAACGGGCGTGTTATGCTGATCAATCCATCCATCCATCCATCCATAACAAATAAAAACGCTATTTCTGTTAATTTGAAGAAAGCTTTTGACAACCCATTTCGACTAGAACGATGACGTTATTGCAGCTGTGGAGAACCTTTTTCACAGCCAAGTGAAGGGCTTCTACGATCCCTTGGATAAAACATCGTTGGCAAACATCGTTGCAATTGTGTATCTGTGTGAAAGGGGATTATTTTATGTCTTAGGTCACGTCCTTCTATGTGAAGCTCAGAACACATCAGTAAACCCTCGTATGCACTACGTTTCTCCATCAACCAACGAATCAAACCATGGAACATGTGCCATGTCCTTGCAGTCATATACTCAACACATTGCTCCAATATCATGCAAAGGTCGGGTTCGCACAAAATTCGCATAAATGACCTGTATTATACACGGCCTCATTTCTTTAGCTGACGGCCGTGTTTATTGTATGCAGTGATGTCCTGACGATGCACTACACATGTGTTGGCCTTAATACGGCATGCATGACGTCAACAATTGTTTTCTGTATGATGTCCACAATCGTGCCTCTGTTTACATGTCTGTACCATGATGCTGCAATAGAAATCCTTGTTACATGTAACAATGGTGTAATTTTCGAGCTACTTGTACGATACTGATATGTGTCATTGTTGACGATGTTATGACAGTTAAATAGGAACACCATCATGAAATGAAGACGGATGGAATGATGGTTGAATTGATAGATGATCGAAGGATATGATGGATGAATGGATAGTTGATTGATTGAAGGAAGGAAAGAACGTTAGATAGATGAAGGAAGGATGATGAATGGATGAACATTGAACAACTCTATTCCATTATCAGACCCAAATTCTATGATTTCTTGTTTTAAAAATTATTTTCAAAAGCACCAGCTCTCGTCATCTAAGTACTTCGCATATAGAAAAGGAAATGTGAAACCTTACATACAAAACTGGGATACATGTGCAGTCAATTGAATTATGATTTATACGAAAGTTTATATAAAAGAAGAACCGAATTGTACATGTTCAGTTTCACGTGCAAGTGCATATCATTATCTCATAGGATGTATATTGTTTCGTCATCAACGTTAAATTATGCTTAAAAGCCTCAAAATATTTGTTCATAACATACCTTTTGATGTAAACGTATTGTTAACGGCAACGCAGATTACGTTATTACAGATAATGAAGCTATTTTTAAGGCAGTCTTACATTATAATGTACCACCAAAAGCTTTGTGTAAAGGACTGTACGCCGGACCGGAGGTTTACACACCACACTAGCATCTAAATATAGTTACTTCCTGAAGACAGATCGCTTTCCAAACACAATGCAATCAGCGTCTACCTAATTTCAACAGAAAGAATGTAACACAGTTACAATCATTGTTAAATAAAAAAATACACTGCATTATAACAAAATCTTTCAATGAACAGTAGCTTGACAGAGGAACAAAATATATGCGAAAATACGGTTAATCATACACATATATACATGCGCTCGTGCTTTTTTCTACGATTTGCTTCTTGGTATTACATGTTTACCAGTTCACACGTTTGTACCCTCTTTGCCAAACATCTGAATATACGTAGTTTAAATGTTATCATCAGCATTGCTATCTTACCTACGTTCGAACTTTTCTTACGAAAATATGTGAATTATTGATTACCGTTAGCAGTAAAATAATTCATTGTCAATATAAAAAAAACCCTTCCGTTGGTTCCAAAGAGGATTTGATGTTTTTCTTCACAGGCTATAAGAGGACTCAATATAACACTTCAAATGCGGATACTTCAAAATGTCCATCGTTTCACATAAAGAATGTGTTTGCTCTCGGCAAATGGTGTTGAAATAAAAAGTAACTCGACTAAATGAGACCGAACTATGAGTTTTTGGTTAATAGATTCTGCTTCTTATCCTCTTGTTTTTATGTTTCGATTATCGTAAAATTTAACTTTGGATTTTGTTATGAATAAATATAAATATGAACCGACCTTTGATTTGAGTATTCCCAATAGCTTTGTTTAAGATGTGTTGCTTTTCATCACACGGGTCGATTAGAATTGAAATGTAATACGTCATCATCTAGAAACATGCACCTTTGAAACACATGGTGGGTTTAATTAAGCTTTTAATTGTGATCGTTGTGATTTTGGAATCCGTGCTTTAATTATGTGAGTATTAGTTTGAACACAATAATGTATGGTTTTGTAGTATTAGAACGTCAACGTTTCAATTCGATTTTTATAACTAGAGCATTTAAGACCGAATTGCAAGACGAAAATGAGGTTAAAACACAATGACTTCATGATAATATAGTTAAATTACACTCTCTTTATGAAAGTGAGTTTAAACCACACTTTCATGATGAAAATATTGTGAAACCACAACCGTTTTTCTATTGTAACAAAAAGATTAAACCAGACTTTCTTGGTGAAAATAGGGTTGAACCAAACATTAATCAAAGGCATATACACTTTTAGCCATCATTTGCTCATTTCTTAGTTGAATCTTTAAAAGTTCTGATTTCAATATATCCCATGATACTATGAACAAAACCCCATCAACTCTAATCCCTGAGCTTCTATGCCTCCTTGAAAACAAATTGTCCTTTTCATGTGAGCTTCAATACGATCAGCTTCAATTATTAAAACCTTTGGTTGTAATAGTTGACAGATAAAAAGAAGCGGATATCGAGAAAATGTCACCTTGACCTGAGATGCTCCACATCCTCCCTGACGTCATGTAACAATCAACAGGGGGATCTGTGATAAGCTGTAAGTAGATGTCGTAATTAAAGGACCACGGCCGGTAGCGTCTAATCGCAGTAAACTTAAACCTCTACGTCCTGTCAAAAGTGTCAATTATAAAAGAAATACAGGATGAAAACGCTTGAAAAAAGCTTCAGAGTTTTGAAATTGGATGCACTCGGACAAATTGGAATTAAACTTTCATTATCACAAAACACATACGATAGACTTACTTTGATCAAGTCTACAATTTAGTGAAGATGGTACTTACAACGCCACTTCCATTTAGGATTTCGCTTTGATAAAGTAACACACGTTACAGCACGTACAAGTTGTATGTTTCCTTCACAATATAACCCAAACTCATGCCACCCCGAAACCTACAAAATATCATGAAAACCCTCAGCAGACACTGATGACAAATGTCCCCTAGATTTACTGGAGACAATTCAATTTGAAAATATGTCGTGAAAATTACTTCCATGATTCTTAAGTGATTTGAGGGAAGAGATCAGACGTGTCGTCAGAAGGTGACATCTGCAGCAAATTATCTACAAAACGTGTCACAAAACCTACCGATATCAGCGAAAACGAAGTAAAAGTCTTACATTTCATCAACAAGGATAGGTGTTCAATGACCTAGGGTTATACAAAATCGATTCGGTTCTGTCTTTGGGCATACATTTTTTACGAATAATACCCCAACATCAGAGCTCTTCACTGCGCTCCATTTAAATCATATGATTTCTAGAACCGAAGTTTACGAGGCCTACAAAATAGTGACTGTGTAAAAGTCGAAGTATATTGATTTTTGTCAAACCAGTTTGAAATGTACCATTTCACTTGCAGTATGGGGTTAACATTAAGTGTGCTTCCTTAAACTACGTGGTACGATTTAAATAAAAACTAGACTGAGAATTTGAAACATGGAATATTAAATAATCCAGAGATACAGCACGTCTTCATGTAATGTTGGTTAATACAGATTTTAGACTAACAGATAAACTATTTTCGGAGAAGCGCCGTTTCATAAAATGGTCTTCGGAAAGCACATTATATTGAGACTTTTGTCTAGGCTTAACCTTCTCAAATAGACATGCACAGAAACTGAGGCATGTGATAGCACAAAGCATTTGGGAGATAATACATTCCATATCAGACATCAGTTAAACAAATGCTTTCCCAGCAGACCTAATAAGAAAAATGTAAATTGCTTGAATAGCTGTATTGGTTCTTGTTAATGGCATAGGGGGTTGCATTATTCTCCATTTCTTACTAAATTACTTCATCGTGGATATAGTTTTAAGACGAACATAAACAAATAGCCACAGGCGTTTTAAAGAATTTACAGAAACTGTCAACATTAAATTTGGTAGACTTCAAGGGAGTAAAAATGATAGCAAAAATGTTCAAGAATGCATGCAAATCTGTAAAGATACATACAATATCCCACGTGACCGCCTAACGTACGGCTCAGAGTCAGTATGTCTGAGGGTATCGTCCATCAAATCGCAATTATTCCAGAATAGTACAGGCAAACACACACACCAGTTGAACGTATACTGTGTCAACCGGTGGCATCCGTCACAAACACATGCAGAGACAAGTCAATTGTTCACCTTAACACACACGGGTACATATGGTACAAGTCAAACTAACCAATTACATGAACATTATTTTGTTATCACAGATGCGTCTTATTTTTTAATACGTCTGCCATAAAACGTTTGGAAGGTTTCCTTAAACCTTCAACGTTGTAACCCTGATCATACAACATTTTACCAAAGGTCGTTTGTTGCTCTTTGAAAGCTATTTCCAGAAGCAAACTATCTCATTCAGTTTCCTTAGAACGGAGTGTACCACAGTTATCACAGTTCGTGGGTAATCATTAACTTAATTACCTAAATTCACCATCATGTCCACGTTTAAAAAAAAACCCAACCGAAATGTATATTCTTCTGTTGCCATATTCTTTTTCAGTACTTCACAAGTACCATATGATATAACCCTAAAGCAGGTTTGAATGTGTTTTGATCAATGTTTCTGAAGTGGACCATGCTGATCCTTCACTTACATTTTCAACATTTTTAAAGATTGAAGATCTGGGGGGTAGAATAGGTCTTCAGCAACCCACGCTTGCCGTAAGAGGCGACAATGCTTGTCGTAAGAGGCGACTAACGGGATCGGGTGGTCAGACTTGTTGACTTGGTTGATGCATGTCATAGAATCCGATTTGCTTGGATCGATGCTCATGATGTCAATCACTAGATTGTCTGGTTCAGACTCGATTATTTACAGGTCGCCGTCATATAGCTGAAATATTGCTGAGTGAGGCGTTAAACAACAAACAAACATACAAAGAAAACTTACATTTTCTCTTCTTATATAAAAAGGGGGCACGGATGGCCGACTCATATGAGGTTGCTACAGTTCGCTGTGCTGAGTTGCACCCCAGAAACCTATCATCGTTGGTTCGAACCTCAGTTCACCCCGATATTATGTCTCCATGTTTGTCAGCATCATACCGTGCTCGTGTGTTTCACCGAAGTGTTTAACGTCTGAGAACTGCATCACTTCGGGCTTTCCTCACACTTTAAATTGACATGCTGTGATGTAGCTGGTATACTGTTCAAAGGGGCGTTAAAACCACATCACACACTATATAAAAAAAATAACCGTGAACTTTTTCTTCATATCTTCATAGCTGTGAATGATGTGGCAACGATTGTAATACACTCGTCAAAAAAAGAAACGCAAAGTCAGATTTGTGTGAGGTAGGAATATTTATTTTTACGAGGAACAAGGCATTGAGCCAAAATGATGTGGAGAGAACACTTGGTGATTGTAGTCATCTCAGTTATCGGTACATAGGAAAATTCCAAGGTGAAGGTCAGCTACCATCAATAACGCGTATGTCGATAGGGGCCCGACATCTTCTGCCCATTGAAGAGACGAGTATGCAAATCACATCCTGGGAAAACGTCTGAGGTTGTGGTTGACGTCGGCGTAGCCGTCTATCCAATTCATCCCATAGGTGCTCTATCGGGTTCAAATCCGGGGATCTGGAGGGCCAGGAGAGAACATCAACGTTGTTGTTGTGTAGACAGGCTCTTGTGATCCGTGCTGTACGCGGTCGAGCGTTGTCCTGCTGGAATACACAGTTGTCGTTGGCTGCAATTGGGAGGACGTGTGGTAGGAGAATTTCATTGATGTATCGTTGAGCCGTAAGATTGCCCTGGATCTGGACCAAACGTGTCCTGTCATGATGAGAGATAGCCGCCTACATCATAACGCTACCACCACCAAACCTGTCTATTTCGTGTACGCAGTTTCAGGCGTAACGTTCTCCCCGACGTATGTAGACCCGTGCTCTTCAATCCCCTCGAAGGAGGAGAAATCTTGATTCGTCGCTGAACCAGACATCTATCCATCGCACTTAAGGCCATACCCTGCGTTGACGACACGAATGCAGTCGTTGATGACGATGTTGTCGACTCAATATGACGCGTCGAACAGGACGTGCTGCTCAGAGACCTGCTGCTCTTAAACAGTTTCGTACGGTCTGGTCGGAGATTCTGCACAGTCCGGGTATTTGGGATGCGGTTGAGGTGGCTGTGGTCGTCCTTCCCTGTAGGTGGCGCAGTCGGATGTAGCGATCTTGGGCGGGGGTGGTTACTCTTGGTCGTCCTGACCTTGGCCGAGCACGTGTTGTTGAAACTGATCCCATAGCCTTGTGATAGCGCTGGGCGCTACATCGAAAACCCTGGCTACAGCTGATCGGGATTTCCCAGCCTGCAAGCGGCCTATGACGTTGTTTCTTTGCACTTCTGTTGATCTTGGCATGTTGTTGAACTGTCATTGTTCGATTGACGCAGATGCTAGGCAATCAAAAACCCTGTACTTTTATACCGTTCATAGTGCTGCTGCACGCGCAGAATATATTTGAAGAGTATATGTACAATAGATTGGACTAGTTCACGGATCCAAGACAATTGGTTTTAATCTTCATGTTTGTTTTCATATCCAAATCATTATACACCCACATACTTAAGAATACCGGGAATATCTGTTAATGATTACAAGAAATATATGCTATAAGCAGTGCCCATTGTAGATTCCGACATAAGCATGCATTTCTGAATCAAATAGTGATGATACCAGGTGTTCGCGAAAAGGTAAAAGTCATCCTGATCCACCGCTGGCACAGGTCAATAACACATGGAGACAGGCAGTAATGTTCATCTGAAAAATATTTTCATCTGGCACAGATACCATGAAAGAATGATTCAAAAGATCCTCACTGGCGGAATGAGGCCATCATCTAGTTGTAAGATGTAAATTCGTTTGCAACAATTCACACGATTTGTGCTCCTCAAATATATTAATGCCAAATTAACTTGACACCTACATAAACCTGGGGCAAGAATTAAGCAGTGCTATTTGATAGTTATTTCCCTATCAAAGGACCCTTGTTTAAAAGTTTAACTAGTATTTATTTTCTGCCGAAAGATTAGTCTACAAAGTGACATAGTGATATTGTAATACAGGTACCGAAATCGATTATAAAATTTTATAGCTGCTCAGTTGCACTTCTTATATGACAACCCTTTGTAGTTGCTTCCTCTGCGTCGCTGTATAATATAACATGACCCAGTCCTTGCAACCATTTGGAGGAACATACACGTATATAAGTCAAAACACTCATTGCTGTCAGATCAAGATTAATGTTGGAGCTTTTTAAAAATTGTCGTTAGGCGGTTCTATGTGCCAAGACCTGTTTCATAAGCTAAAGAAGACTCTGATGACGTAAATACCGATAACGTCTTTCAGGCGTTTTATTCCCTGTTGTAATTTATGTTTTATAGATGTTATGTTATTTTTCTTACCCATGTCCTTGTTCATAATGCATACTGGTCATATCTCTTTCTCATACCTAATACCAATTGTGTTGTGTTGTGTTTAAGAAATTCTTTGTGAATACTTTAATAATAACATTATCTCTTAATTCCATGATAAAATGTCGTGTGCAATTTTAATCAATTCATGACATGTTTTATTTATTGTAGTATTGGTTTCTTAATGTATTGGGCACAAATGGTGATATTTAAATGAATCATCTGTCTGTCTATCTGATTGCGAATTCCCTCGTCAGACGGATTTGTATGGCATTGATTAAACAGTGACCCTATTTTAACGTGAGGGAGTATGTCTGAGAGTATGTGTGCGATTACTGAAGCAGCCCGTTCATTGCGTGTCGACTTGGGATAAGTGTAGACGATGTTCATGAGTGAAGAGCGCTGCCAACACGGTGTGAATTGCAACTGCTCGTTGTGATACAGACCGACCGGTGCCTCGCCCTGTAGAAGAACAATTATGTGTTTTCGTGTACCCTGACTCCAGAATCAGGATCACGTTTAGTGCTGGACACAGGGAGATGACTGGCGCGAGAACATGCAACCTACAACGTAATGAGGATGAATGTCCCATATTATGTTTATGTTCCTGTTTGTTCTTGACTCTCTGGATTATCTTCTTGTTTCACAACCATATGTGTCATACTACTGTACAGCTCAGGAATGAAACACCCAACAAACACTCTTAAAAGAAAAAGAAACTCACAGATAGATATTTAGAAAATTTATTGTACCTAATAAAGTCGATATATTTAATTTAATATCATAGATACAAATATGATAGTTTGGAGCTCGATAGTCACATGTAGTGGTTGTACAAAGGCATTGGAAACTGTTCATTGTCATATCACATAAGGCCACAAAGTTGCGCTGAACTCAGTATCTCGTGTGACTGCCCCGAGAAGCAATCACGGCTCTGCATCTCTTCGGCACTGACTGGATAAGTGTACGATTTCTATCCTGCGGAATTCTGCGCCTTTCTGCTTGTAACGCGTTGGCCGGTTGTAGGAATATCTGCGGATGGGGGGCACAAGTGGCCCAGTCGTCTAAGGCGCCGCAATTCCTATGATTGTGGGTTCGAATCCCTTTTCGCCCCGATTATGTTTCTCGGCACCATACCCGTGCTTGTGGGTTTCACCGAAGTGGTAAACGTCTGAGACTGATCACTTCGGGCTTTCCTCCCACATTAAGCTGACACATCATGATATAACTGCAATAATGTTGAAAGCGGCGATAAACCTAACTCATTCACCCACTTAGTTTCATGGCTTGCAGCCGAACTGCTCCCATAATGACGGATATCACTTAAGCTTCATATTAGCTGTTCATATTAGAAAAGTGTTATCTCTTACCTGCAGAAAAATTGTGTTAAATATGTATACCAAATAATTATGTGTTAATAATTTTTCATATCCTGAAATGTCAGTACATGCAATATTTCATTTTGTATTATGCATTCAGTGTAAATAATACAATTACTACACTGTGTCGAATTCCTAGAAATATATTCCTTTAAAAGGATGTGCGATTAATGTACTCACAGTAAAAAGAATTGGAGCATGTTACGTAACCAACGTCTACTAACGGCTTGTGTTGAAGTGGCGTACATGTTTTATTTTCATTGTATGATTGCGTGTTTATATTTAAAAGAGTAATTATCCATGCGTGAAAGCGCGAATAACATCCCCTCTTTTCCAGTAGCTCACTTGAAAATACAGAAAAACAGTGTTTTTCACCCATAAAAAGTTCCCTTTTTCTGCCAGATTTATATTTAGTTTTCAATTTGGAGGACACTGAGCCACAAACACGTCCAATGTGTGTTTCCATCCTGTCTGTCTGACATAACTGCATGTGCTTTAGTTGAGTATTTACAATGGCTATGTATGATAGATTACCATAGCGACATTTTGCAGTATGGAGCTGTTTCAGAAATTTATGAGTAACAAACAAAGATATAGCAATTTTGTCAGCCCGTTCTAAATGTTTCTTATTCAGAAACGGACTGACCTCAGTGGAAAATGATAAAGAGTCCCTGAATTTCAAATTCTGTGCATACGTTATGTTGTCAGACATTTTGAACAAACAATTTAAGGTTATATACACTGTGGAAAAACTATATACACTATATACAAAAAGCCATAAGTTGGTTTGAGTTCATTTTCCCTTTGAAATGAAGGCTGCATCACAAGCTCTAGTGAGCACAGCAAACTGTACTGTCTCGACGGGGGTCTTCACGAGCAGCACACGACCATCACGGACCACCCAGGTGGAAGTCATCCTCACACGTGGCCAGGCCCTCACAGGAAAGTCCACACACGTTCCCTCTCCGTGGACGTTGACATGATACCACCAGTGGTCAGATAGAAAATGTTTGGTAAAATCAGCTTGCTGGAGATGCACCTTGCCATCAGAATGGTACACAGACCTAAACACGTCCAAAGGACACGGTACAGAAAACCTGACTTCACGGGTTTTCAGACGTGCCTGGAATCCTCTCTCTACATCTCGAAAAAATGCAGATATCAGCTGTGGACAGGCATCTGGTTGGTGGAAAGACTGAATCAAATGACCTGGCAGATGATGTTCAGGCTCCCAGGTGCAGTCCTCTATTGAGTAACCCTGCCATTGCACAAGATAGAGTACACCCTGAAAACAAAATAAAGAATATTGTACATGTCAATGACTTACATTGATCTTAGCCAATACCATTTCATTTGCAAATACATTTCAATAATCAATTCATACACGATATGTCACGATAAAATGGTACGTAATGTGCACAGATTATATAATCATATTATGATAATAGATGTAATCAAATTACCCATCGTTAACTAAGTCTGGTCTGTAGCGATTGAACTGCACAGACGTTTAAGATATTCCTGGTGTTCCTCCACCAGCAGTTGCGGTCGGTCACACAAAGACCGCCTTCATTACTTATTTCCTTTTTGTATACATTATCGTTATACTAGATCTATGTAAAGGGTTTTGATAAAAATACAGTGTTGATTGGTAATTTTAATCTACCAGAGGATAGTAATCTTAATATCAATGAATCTTTACATGACCTTTTTTTGCCAGACAATGCTTTAATTATATAATGCAAATATTACGAGATATCTGTTACAACTTTACTTACAAGTAAATGTAACTTTTAACCATATTCAGGATTGTGACACAATAAACTATTCTATTCTATTCTTAAGTTCTATTAAAAGCACTACTACTAATATTACTGTATTTCACCAAGGGCGTAAAGAGAAGTCCTTGATTTCACACAAGCCCAAGACTGAACGTGTGGTGTTTTAAATCCGTATTATCAAGTTTCAATGCCCCTATCAAACAGTATACATTACGTAAACGCGACCCCATCTGGTGATATCGCCAAGGCGTGATATAAATGTATACAGTCCACTCGTAATACATCATCTGTTCGGTATTATGGGTTTGTTTTTATTTATTTCTTCTTGATAAGGTTGGGGATGGTCTTACTTGTATTACATTTACATATTGCTTAAATAACAAACACTTCATGAACCATCGTGGCTCTACCAAAATGTAACGAGAATGGAACTATTGACAAAACTGTTTCAGGAAATAATTAATCAAAGTATTGTTATATAATGAATTCCCATTCAATGAAAACAATGTTTTTGAATGTTTTGATATAATAACACTATTTCATGTCAATTTATATGAAATTAATAGAATACCCATGTCTGAAAACCTCAACTATAATCTGTAAGTATGGCGCTGCTTCAAATGTGCTGAACCATAAATCAAAACCTACATTTACGTTTTTTTTGTTAAATGTGATGTTTTAAGAATTACACTATATCCTATTTATTTCACGTCATACGCTGTTGTTGTTTTATATAGTTAATATCTTAATTATATATTATCTGTTAGTCTGTGAATGCTCTGACGTATCTAGCCCAACACATTATGGTACCTTTTACTACTTACTAATAACTTGAGAGCTGTACACATAAAAGCAAAAGCACAAATTAACTTTAAGTTGACCTACCTTTTGAGTTTTCTTCCTTTGTATCAACCGCTCCACACAGTACACTCCTGGAAGGGTTGCGGTGTTGGTAAATCTGGAAGATCGGTCGCAGCTAAGTGGTTCTCCTTCATGTAGTTTCTTCCAGTCCGTGTGATTGCGTGCCCTCAAATCCATTCTCACTTATATATCGTATCGGCAGTAATTGCTAAGATAACAAGACGATTACCAAAATGACCGATAGCGTACGCAACAGGCACATGCATGATTTTTTATTCATCGCGCTTGCTTTTATACATACCTTTGACACACTGAGGTGAAGTGTCATATTGACAGCAATCTCTCAAATACGTACAACAAACCATGCCTTGAAATTTGAATCTTAACGTCATGTGACGAATGTAGCATTCTTTATTTTCTGTTTAAATGTTAGTCAACTGAAAACATGTTATTTTTAGTACAGACTTATATTGGAAAATGTGTCCATTATTTTAATACGTGAAAGGATAAAACTACTTAAAACTTTTTTCAGTGATTTAGTTTACGATACTTATTTTACTGAACTATTATTTTTGGGTATGAACAGGTATAAAGTATTAGATCTTGACATATGGATAGATATCAACTCGAATCCTAATATTCATACCGTGTTCCTTTCTATGTATTATACACGAGAGACAGGACGACGCCTCCCCCCAAATATAGGAAATGTTGTTAACAATAAGAAAATGTTAAGAAAGGCAATTTTTTTTTACAAATTTTGCCAGTTAAATAACAAAGATTGACTTAAATTCCAATGCAGCTACGGATACTTTCGATATTTCCTCATCCCGATTTAATGTTATCTAACACAAATCCCTTCATTAATGTCCGGTCTTTGACAATGAGCTTAACGGTTTAACACCTGTTACATTGGGGAAACAAAAGATAAGTCAAGTAAAGGAAAGAGTCACACTACACGTGTGATTACAGGACGTTTCTCCCTCTCTTATCTGCTCAAATGGCTTAATTAAATTGCATTAGTTTATCAAAACAATGTAATTAAAGGATATCCGATAGTTTTTATAGGCAAAATATAATTTGTTCCGTAATAGAAACTAATTCGGATGGAGGTTTCTTACAGTTTAAGAATTGTATATAACCAGAAAATTACTTTCAAATACAAACCAAAACAATTGCTCCTTCTTTGTCAATACATTCAATTCTTGATAAAGCCAATGTAACATAGTATATTGATAATATCATTACAACATATTGTTATTCCATGACGGTGATGTTATCATTTGATAGAAATCCGTATCTAAACAAACAACAACAGTTTAACAAGTATTTGCGTCATACAACACGATATCTGTTAAACATATCGGATCATTACGGTTACATTTATAAATCATTAACATGTTTATAACCTTACAATTCGTAAAATAATATACCACTGAGTCAAGAATTGTTTATATAATTTTCAATAAGTAAAGTAGGGAATTTTGAATAGAATTGCGCCATGACGACAAATAATTAAACACAGAGAGTACACTCATGATACGAAGCACCTGAAGACAGACATATAGATATATATGACCCCTATTGACCGCTTGTGCCCAGGTCCAAGGGAGCTAACCAGCCGGTGCCATAACTGACTGGAAAATATAGCAGTCTCGAAAAATGTGTGTCATCTTTAAGCTTTTGTGGAAGAAACTTAGCATCCATATTTTTTGCTAAGTTTTGGAATAGTATCTGAGAAAGGTTTGATGAATAAGTAGATATGCGCGGAGTATATCTATGTATTATACTTAACAAGTTATACAGTGTCAAACTTTGTGATAAATCTGACAATTCTTCTTTCATTATGGTAACAGCAAAGCATAACAACCCTCTACATTCGTTTCAAGATGGAAGCCATTTACGTCCAAGTTAAAAATATATAGAAAAATTCTTTAGAAAGCTTACGGTAAGTAGAATACATACATAGGCGGGGAGATACTGTAACTTCTGTCTATTCTATTTTAAAAATTAAAAAAGAACCTAGTCCTTCTTTGCTATCATATATTGCACGCTCCGTTGAACAGGAGGCACAGCAGGCGACAGGCGTCCAATTCTTGCACATGCTTTTCTTCAGATCATCACACAACTAAAAGCCAACAATCCATTTGAAGAAGTAAAATACAATATTTTCAGGTACCCCTATGGGTTCAAGCCATTGCAGTGTACAAAGACCTTTGATGGGTTATTACTTCGGGCAACACTTCTTTCATTTTCTCCTTACACTCGGTTTCGTCGTTCTGAAGGCATGGACATCATATTCTCACCAGCATCACTTTGTATACTTCACGAGTAATCGATAGTCGTAAAACATGATGTGCGAACTGTTTGAACAATATGTGTTTGAAACACAAGAAACGAATACCAAATATGAAGCGTGTTGCAATACACTTCATCACTTGATTCATTATATAAGCAACAGTTATTTCCCAACTATTGCAACAGGTTTACGGAATAAAATCACTTCATGAACATCATGATAAATACGTCTCATTGATTAATCATGTCATTATTAGCTATAAAATGAACCGATTAGTGTGGTTTCAATTCAACGACATTTCTTAAGTAGGAAATAATCGAGAGCTAAAATGTGAAAAAGTGGATACCTCATTATCAAACCTAGCTGAGGGATTTATCTAGCCATTCTAAAAGACCAATATATATATAATGATATTTATATTCGGTTCCATACCTTCGGCAAATTTCGTTTGACATTAATTTTCCCGATTCCGGTTTTGATATCAGCTTTGACGATATCACAAATGTAGCTATACCTTTTAGATAAGAGATGCATAGAGTCTCTGTGGAAAATGTGATTGCTTGAGCCCAAAATGGCTCGCCAAAGACACAGTGCATGAAGTGATGCAGGTCTTAACGTTTTACAAAATAACAATGTATGCTTTTCGAAGCTTTCTTTTTCGGCTCTTATCTTTTATTTAACACAAAATGATAGTACATGTATCAACGCCAAGCGTCTAAGTTACACACATCTCTTTGAGGCTACAGATTGGTTGAGGTTTCAATCAAAATTCTCTTGTATGTTAATGAAACTGAGCTATCGTGTGCTTCAAAGAACGTTAATGAAGGCATTTGGGATTCCTAATTTCATTAATCTTTTCAACAACAATTTCTATCTGTACAACAAAATCTATCCTAAAATGCAATATGAGAGAAGTTTGTAATAAAATTGTATATCCATCAAACAAACATCAACTTTATTGAATTACAATTTCAAATTATCAACACAACAGAGATTGTATTATGTACACATCATAAAGAATATATAATCTCTTTATGACACAGAAGATGTTGAATGGGTGCATGAAAGAATAGGAACCTTCACCCACATGTATTACGTCGCCGCATGAAGCAAAACAACTTTTATTTTAGGACCTTTTAGAACCACTTGTGAAGAGTAGATCAGATCCCTTGTCAAAACCTGTCTGTGCATGTTGCCAAACAACACCACATGTGTAGCTTCATAACCCCCATGCCACGTATGTAAGTAGGAGTTGTTAATAACGTGACTGCAATTTGTTGTTATACATAAAACAAACTTCAACGACTGTAAAGACATAAATACACACGTGTACTGTGTGCCATCCGTCACTGATTCTATGTGGTAAAGACATTTTGGTGCCTGGAACCTTAGGATGGTTGTGTCGTCTAGATATGCCGCTCATATGAACCTCTGTCCTTAAAATCAGCCTACAACTTCAGTTGTTATTTCTTTAATGTTTGACAAGTAAAAGTGGCTCACAAATTGTATTCCTGTAACATGTGACACAATAATGATACATTTGTTGAATGAAGGCTCACATCCTGCAAGTACATAGATGTGGCGTACGGGATGATAATATTGTAGTGCCGTAAGTCATTGTGGATTTCCGAAAATATGATTGCTGCTATCCCCAAATGGCCTGCCATGAACTCTTTGTTGAGTGAGGTGGTGAGTTTGGTTTAACGCCGTTTCAACAACAGTTTCTATCTCTACAGCAAAATCTATCGTAAAATGCAATATCAGAGACGTTTGTAATAAAAATGCAATTCCATCAAACAAACTTCAACTATATTGAATTACAATTCAACATTATCCACACAACAGAGATTGTATTATGTATTTATCATAAACCTGTGTGAGAAAGTACATGTACCTTAGAGATAAATGTCAAAAGAATCTACGATCTCATTATGACGCAGTAGATGTTGAATGGGTGCCAGAAAGTGTCTGAATCCTCAGCCAAAGGTATTCCTTCACCATATGAATCAAAACAACTTCCATTTAGGACCTTCAAGAACCACTTGCAAAGGGTAGATCAGATCAGATCAAACACAATATGTCTCGTGATAGTCTAACCTTGTTTGAAACTGACCCAGAAAGTCCATACTGAGCCCGAACAACAATCAAAACAGTGGAAGCATCACCACCACCGAACAAGTCAAAGGCTGTCCTACCAGCTAAAGAGGATATGACCTCCCTTGTTCTTGGATGCCGATTGTGATATCATGATGTTGTCAAGACTCTTCCAAGTGACCAGGCAACAAATGGGGCATGTTATGCTGCACCTTTGAGGCCATTACTTGATGAGGACTAAGCCTAAGAGACTTGGAAAGCTTAGAATAGGTGTTCAGTTCTGTCAGGACAATGCTCCAGTGCACAAATCAATCACTGGCACGGGTATGGCTTTGAACTCTTTAAGCGTCCATCGTATACGCTTGATCTGGCTCTATCCGCTCCCAAACATGAAGAAAGCTCTTGCCAGAACCAATTTCAACTGGAACGACGACCTTATTGCAGCTGTGGAGAACCTTTTGGACAGCCAAGAGGACTTCTACGATCCCTTGGATAAAATCCCTTCAACATCGTTGGCAACTTTGTATCTATGTGGAAGGGGATTTTAAAAAAATAATTTCATACTTTAAAGTTTACACTGTTTTTGTCATTCTGATTGGCTGAATGGGTAGCCACGTGATGCGATATTTGGAGTTCACACCTGTGAACGAACCGAAAAGTTCATAAAACAGATCGTGTGAACTTTTGACGGAAATACTTTCCTGAGTTTCCCCAACTCTCGATCGGTGTTAACATCAACTCGTTTTTCTATTTTCTTTTTAGCCTAAACCCTGCATTTATCAGCAATATAATTCATTAAGTATTTTTGCCTGGTCTTGTGAGATTTTATCTGAGTTAAAAATAAATAAATGCTTTGGGTCTGGTGATGTCATCCTCATGGCCTACATAAAACTAAATAGATTGTCCTTACGATGATTTGGATATGGAAAGGCTATCTATGAATACTAGTAACTGAAGTGAAGAAAATCAAATCTGCAAAATTACTGAGGTGAACGAAATTGATTTAGTGAGCGATATTGACTTTGATACCTTGTTATCGGAAATGACATGAATAAAGCACAAAGACAATTACGAATGACAACAATGTTGTACCCTGCTCAGATGTGGCCGCCGAAACAGATGAAAGCGACTGCTCCTGGTCAATCCCAATCTAAAATCCGATTCACAATTGTATCGAAAATAAACCCTCCAAGTTTCGGTGAAACCAAGACACAGCAACATCTAGAATACAAACACTAAATAGGGTCTGAAAATGTTCAATGGTAAACCATGGTCGGTTCACACAGTTTAACCAGTGCTTTTAAATCGTTCACACTTCAGTGAACCCATCCAAACTGACGTACAATTATCAAGAATAATTTTAATGTCTCAGGTCACGGTCTTCTATTTGAGGCTCAGAACACGGCAGTAATCCCTCATATGCACTCCGTTTCTCCATTAACCTACGAATCAAGCCATGGAACATGTGCAATACCCTTGCAATCATATACTCATTGCTCCAATATCATGCAAAGGATGGGCCATCACAAAATTCTCACATAGAGGGCTTAAATGACCCATTATATACATTGCCTAATTTCTTCAGCTGACCGACAACAATGTGCAACGATTTCCTGACGAGGACATAGATAGCCATTAGTATGTTGCACTGCATATGTTTTGGCCTTAATACCGCATGCATGACGTCAACAATTGTATACATGTATAGTCTAACTATTCTATAGCTACTCACCACAATAGCGGCATTAGAACATTACAGAAGTTTCTAAAACATACTATCACCGTCCGCGGTATACCGGACCGGAAGTTTACACACCACTCTAGCATCTGAATATAGTTACTTTCTGAAAACTGATCACTGTCCAAACACAATGCAATGAGCGTCTACTGAATCTCAACAGGAAGAATGTAACACAGTTACAATCATTGTTAAACAATAAAATATACTGCTATATAACAAAATCTTTGGATGAACAATAGAATGATGGGAAAATGCATGGAAGGAAGGTCGATGAATTAATGAGGGGTTGAAGGAAAGATTGACAGAAGAACAAAATAGATGCGAAAATACGGTTAATTATACACAAGTATTGTACGTGTTATTGAACTGTATGTTTGCAAAACATCGGAATATAAGTAGTTTAAGTGTGATCATCAGCATTGCTATCTTACCTACGTTCTAACTATTCTTACGAAAATATGTGAATGATTGATTACCGTTAGCAGTAAAAGAATTCATTGTCAATATAAAAAAACAACTTCCGTTGGTTCCCAAGAAGATTTAATGTTTTTCTTCACAGGCTATAAGAGCACTCAATATAACACCTCAAATGCAGATACTTCAAAAAGTCCATCGTTTCACATAAAGAATGTGTATTGCTCTCGGCAAATGGTGTTGAAATAAAAAGTAAGTTGACGAAATGAGACCGAACTATGAGTTTTTGGTTAATAGATTCTGCTTCTTATCCTCTTGTTTTTATGTTTCGATTATCGTAAAAGTTTAACTTTGGATTTTGCTATGAATAAATATCAATATGAACCGACCTTTTGTTTGAGCATTCCCAATAGCTTTGTTTAAGATTTGTTGCTTTTCATCACACGTGTCGTTTAAGAATTGAAATGTAATACGTCATCATCTAGAAACACATGGGGAGTATAATTAAGCTTTATATTGTGACCGTTGTGATTTTGGAATCTGGGCTTAATTAGGTGAGTATTAGTTTATACACAATAATGAATGGTTGCATAGTATAAGAACGTCACCGTTTCATTTCGATTTTTATAACTAGAGTATTTAAGACCGAATTGCCAGATGAAAATGAGGTTAAAACACAATGTCTTCATGATAACATAGTTAAATTACACTCTCTTTATGAAAATGAGTTTAAACCACACTTTGGTGGTAAAAATGTGGTTAAGCCACACCTTTATGATGAAAATGTTGTGAAACCACAACCTTTTTTTATAAAAAAAAATTAAACCAGACTTTCTTGATGAAAAAAGGGTTAAACCAAACATTCTTGATAATTAAAGTCATATACAATTTTAACCATCATTTGCTCATTTCTTAGTTGAAATACGTCTCAAGACAAGAGAATCTTTAAAAGGTCAGATTTCAATATATCCCATGAGACTATAAACAACATCATATCAACGCTAATCCCTGAACTTCTATGCCTCCTTGAAAACAAATTGTTTTTTTTTCATGTTAGCTTCAATACGATCAGCTTCAATTATTGAAACCTTTGGTTGTAATAGTTGACGAATAAAAACGATTCTCATATCGAGAAAATGTTACCTTGACCTGAGATGCTCCACATCCTCCCTGACGTCATGAAACAATCAACAGGGGGATCTGTGACAGGTTGTAAATAGAAGTGGTAATTAAAGGACCACGGCCGGTAGTTTTTAGTCGCAGTAAGCTTAAACCTCTACGTCCGGTCAAAAATGTCAATTATAAAAGAAATACAGGATGAAAAAGCTTGACAAAAGCTTAAGAGTTTTGAAATTGGATGCACTCGGACAAATTGGAATTAAGCTTTCACAATCACAAAACATATATGATACTCTTACAAGTTGTATGTTTCCTTCACAATATAACCCAAACTCATGCCACCCCGAAGACTACAAAATATCACGAAAACCCTCAGCAGACGCTGATGACAAATGTCCCCTAGATTTACTGGAGACAATTCAATTTGAAAATATGTCCTGAAAATTACTTCCTTGATGCTTAAGTGATTTAAAGGAAGAGATCAGACGTGTCGTAAAAAAAGGTGACATCTGCAGCAAATTATCTACAAAAGTGTCACGGAAGTAAAAGTCCAACATTTCATCAACAAGGATAGGTGTTCAATGACCTAGGGTTATACAAAATCGATTCGGTTCTGTCTTTGGGCATACATTTTTTATGTATAATACCCCAACATTAGAGCTCTTTACCGCGCTCCAGAAAAATCATATGATTTCTAGAACCAAAGTTTACGAGGTCCACAAAATAGTGTAAAAGTCGAAGTATAATGATTTTTGTTAAATCTGGTTGAAATTTACCAATCACTGCGATTACAGTGGTTTGTGGGTGCGTCTGTTTCTCTCAACGTTCACTTGTAGGATCGGAGTTAACACTTACAGTGCTTCCTAAACTACGTAGCACGATTTTAATGAAAACTAGACATAGAATTTGAAGCGTGGAATATTACATAATCCAGAGATACGGCACGTCTTCATGTAATGTTGGTTAATACAGATTTTAGACTTACAGATAAACTATTTTCGGAGAAGCAAAATGTCATCGCACCGTTTCATAAAATAGTGTTCGGAAAACACATTATTTTGAGAGTTTGAGCAAGGCTTAACCTTCTCAAATAGACATGCACAGAAACTGAGGCATGTGGCAACACAAAGCGCTAGTGAGGATCATACATTCCATATCAGACATCGGTTGAACAAATGCTTTCCCAGCAGACCTAATAAGAAAAATGTAAATTGCTTGAATAGCTGCATTGGTTCTTTTCTTGATAATGGCACAGAGTGTTGCATTATTCTAAATTTCTTATTAAATTACTTCATCGTGTAAATAGACGAATATAAATAATTACCCACTGGCGTTTTAAAGCATTTACACAGACTGTCAAAATTAAATTTTGTAGAATGCAAGGGAGGTAAAATCATGGCAAAGATGATCAAGAAAGCATGCAAATGCTTTTACGTCGCTTTTAGCAATATTCAAATATCTGCAAAGGACTGACACTGTATATATTTAAATAATTGTTATCTGAAATAACACGTACGGCTTAGAATCAGTATTATGTGTCTGAGGGTATCCTCTATAAAATCGGCATTATTCCAGAATAGTAAGGCAAACACACACAAGTTGAATGTATGCTGTGCCACCGGTGGTACCCGTCACAAAAACACGCAGAGATAAGTCAATGTTTTCCCTTAAAACACACGAGAACAAATGGTACACGTCAAACTTACCAATGGTATCAACATTAATGTGTTGTCACAGATGCGTCTAAAATGGAATATGTCTTACATGAAACGTTTGGAAAGTTTCCCTAAACTTTCAACGTTGTAATCCTGATCATACATCATTTTACCAAGAGTCGTTTGTGGCTCTTTGAAAGCTTTTTCCAGAAGCATACAATCTCATTCAGATTCCTGAAAACGCAGTGTAACAAAAAATTTATCACAGCTCGTGGATAACCATTAACTTAATTACCTCAATTCATCATCACGTCCACGTTTTAAAAAAACCGAAATGTATATTCTTCTTTTGCCATATTCCTTTTCAGTACTTCACATGTAACATGTATCTACAACCCTCAAGCAGGTTTGAATGTGTTTTGATTGATGTTCCTGAAGCTGATTCTTCATTGGCAACCCGAAGATCTGGTGTAGAATAGGAACCAAGGAACCAATGCTTGTCGTAAGAGGCGACTAACGGGATCGGATGGCCAGGCTCGCTGACTTGGTTGATGCATGTCATTGTATGCGAGTTGTGTGGGTCGATGCTCATGATGTCAATAACTGGATTGTCTGGTCCAGATTCGATTATTTACAGACTGCCGTTAGATAGCTGAAGTATTGATGTGTGCGGCGTTAAACAACACACAAACAACAAAACAACGAAAACTTGCATTTTCTCTTCTTGTATAAAAAGGTGGACACGGATGGCCGACTCATCTCAGGTGGCCACAGTTCCCTGTGCTGAGTTGCATCCCAGAAACCTATCATCGCTGGTTTGAATCCCAGTTCACCCTGATTATGTCTCCAGGTTTGTCAGCACCTTACCCGTCATCGATGGTTTCACCGAAGTTGTAAACGTCTGAGCCCTGCATCACTTTGGCTTTTCCTCACACATTAAACTGACACACTTTCTTCATAGCTATGGATGATGTGGCATCGATTCTAATATTTACAGTGGATTGGACTAGTTCACGGATGCATGACAATCGGTTTTAATCTTCATGTTTGTTTTCATATCCAAATCATTATACAAAACCATACTTAAGAAAACCGGGAATATCTTTTAATGATCACCAGAAATCACTGCTATAAGCAGATCCATTGTAGTATCCGACTACATCATACGCGTGCAGTTTAAAAGAATATCTAGTATTTATTTTCTGACGAAAGATTTGTTTACAAAGTGACATAGTGATATTGAAATACAGGTACCGAAATCGATTATCAAATTTTGTAGCTTTTCCGTAGCACTTCTTATTTGACAACCCTTTGTAGTTGCTTCCTCTGTGTCGCTGTATAATATATAACATGACCCAGTCCTTGCAACCATCTGGAGGAACATACACGTAGGTAAGTCAAAACACTCATTGCTGTCAGATCAAGATAAATATTAGAGCTTTTTTGAAAATTGTCGTTTGGCGGTACCGTGTGCCAAGACCTTTTTCATAATCTTAAGAAGACTCCTACACCGATAACGTCTTTTAGGTGATGTATTTCCTATTGTAATTTTGTTGTTGTTGATTTAATGTTATTTTCTTACCCATGTCCTTGTTCATAATGCATACTGTTCATATTTCTTACTCATACCTTATATTAATTGTGTTGTGTTCTTTTTAAGAAATTCTTTGTGAATAATTTAATAATAACATAATCTCTTTAATTTTAATGATTTCATTGTTTTATTAACTTTAGTATTCGTTTCTTAATGTATTGGGCGCACATGTTGAGATTTAAAATAATACATCTATCTGTCTGTCTGATTGCGAATTCCCTCCTCAGAGGGATTTATATGGCATTGATTAAACAGTGACTTTATTTCAAAGTGAGGGAGTATGTCTGAGAGTATGTATGCGATTACTGAAGCAGCCCGTTCATTGCGTGTCGACTTGGGATAAGTGTAGACGATGTTCATGAGTGAAGAGCGCTGCCAACACGGTGTGAATTGCACCTGCTCGTCGTGATACAGACCGACTGGTGCCTCAACCTGTAGAAGAACAATTTTGTGTTTTCGTGTAACCTGACTCCAGAATGAGGATCACGTTTAGTGCTGGACACAGGTAGATGGCTGGCGCGAGAACATGCAACCTACAATGTAATGATGATGAATGGCCCAAATTATGTGTATATTCGTGTTTATTTATGACTCTCTAGATTGTCCTCTTTTTTTTCAAAATCATAAATGTCATACTACTGTACAGGACGGAAACATCCAATATAGTGTAATAGTCAGGAGGGAGTATCAGGGACAGACATACATTTCCAAATCCAGCGGATCGAAACCTACGAATGGTGTTTCTAAACACATAGTTTGTATCTCATGGATTCAGGTATTCATGAATATAGTTAGGTGAAATGGGGTTTAACGTCGTGTCCACGATTATTGCACTTATATACCGACGTGCATGTACGTGTGTGTGTTTGTGTGGCTGCTTGTTCTAGTCCGGACTGATGCCGATTTATATTGCTAGCTCACTGAGATACCATGCCGCAGAGTAACAACAAGTACCATCTTTTAACGTCTTTTGGTATGACGCGGTCGGGGATCGAACCCCGGACCTTCCGCTCTCCGGGCAGACGCTCTACCACCAGACCACGGAGGCGGTCTCATGAATATAATGTCATTCGACTCTTGGCAATAACAAATGGAGACGTCTTCTTTACCTGACAATCGAATATGATGTTACAATCACTCTCATGAAATTGAGACGAAATGAATGACGGTACGAAATTTCATCATAAACAATAACTTGACTTGAGTGATTGAAATAGTAAAAGTTATTTTGCGGTATATTCCTACTATATTGTGTGTAAATAATCGATTGGACCAGAAGAAAGCAGTGACGGTAGGTTATTGTGGACTACGATCAACGCCATTTGGACATGTCGATACACAATTAGCCAACTTAACGGGCCAGACCACTCGATCCCCTCGAGTCGTTTCAAAAGACACGCGCTGATGAACAGGAAGGTAAAATATAGGTTTAAACGTGAAACCTCGTTACTGAGGAAGGTTCTATTGACAGTGAAATTGTTCGGATACATTTCCGGACGTCATTGTTACGAAGGTCTTTCAACAAATGTTCACTGAATCCAAATTCAATTCAGAATAGCTGTTTTAATTTCTTGTCGTAACGTTTAGACACCATCAAGAACTATACAGTTTTGCGTATGTCTAGATCATCGTTCATATTACGTTGTTCGCGAACACCTGGTGTCATCACTGTTTGATGGTGATTCATAAACACATACTTATGATAAATCTGGAATCGTACAATGGGCTCTACTTTCAGTACAGATTCCTTGTGATTATGACAATGATTTTTGCCGCTTCCGGTTCATTTATTTATGAGATGTAGTTTTGGTCTGTGTAGGTGAGTGGACTCTGCTTTTAGTAAATATTTCTTATGATTACATAATGGCTTTATGGTATTCATGAGACTGAAAGACAATGACGAAGGAATCTTGCGGGTTATCGTCTCAAGTCGTGTTATTATTTACTGCAATTGGACTTTTAAAGTTTCCTTTAACTGATATAGGCCTATGAAATTATGTAGATGTTTTTACATGATGTTTCTCTTCACATTTTCATTATATATGCTAATTTTTATGTCGTTCTGGTGTTCAATTTCCAAGGATTACAGTAGCAACATTATTGTGTTACATTGGTGGATTGATGCGAAATAATTTGTTGATATGTGTTAGAGCCAGACAGTTCTCCAGACAGTTCTCCAGACATAATTCTGAAAATGTAATATAAATGCCTACAAATGAAGTAGAAGAAATATACAAGGTTATATATTACATCAAAGAAGTGTTCACAAACATATCAATCCTATTACAAGAGACTAATTTCTGATTGTCATAAAATATTAAGCGTAAACTGTCTACAACAATTCCGTATATCAAGCGCTTACGTTGCTGCAGAAATGTAAAGCGATGTCTGGTGTTTTGTAAGTAACAAAATGGCATCACTACAACTTCAACTATAGATCTTGATTACAAGATGAAAAGATATCATCTACTTTATGAACAAACGGATCGCCTTGATAATTCTATAGTAGCATATATAATATCACATAGTATTTACGTTAAAGTGATGTTTCCTTTATTGTGAAAGTTTGAATTTTATCTTCGATCGTATTTACGACATTCAAGCATTAAACTTTCTTTCAACATTTAAAATATACGACATTCAAGAATTAAACTTTCTTTCAACATTTAAAAGATAGTCAATGATATTGAAACATTTCTAAGAGCATACAAAAAACGATATGTATTTGTAAACAGTATTGTTGTGAATTAGAGAACAGTTGACTTCCTCTAGTGCAATGGGTGGTCAAACTTTGTGAGTGTCGAAGCTGGCGCAAAGTGAAGGTAATCCTTACATAATTTACAATCCGTTTTCGCGTTTACTGTGATCTGTATAACATTCAAGCGTGTGCTTAACATGTACTTTAATAGCAAAATGACCCTGGGCTGTATGCTGAAAAGAAACAAAAAACAGTTTGCAACAACTAGAAATAATACGGTCTATTGTACATTTGCTCATAACTGATTATATGTTCAAACACTTAAAACAACCCTACATATAACTTAACGCTACTCTGCGAAGAAAGTACACACTTCCCCACCAAAATTCACTTGAGTTTACCTCAGATGCAGAAATCAACTTCTGTTTTCACGGCTTGCAGCCTAACTGCTCCCATATGAGAATGTTGGATATCACTTTATCTTCATAATAAGCTGTTAATATTCGAAAAGTGTCACCTCTTACCTGCAGAACAATTGTGTTAAATATGTATACCAAATAATTATGTGTAAATAATTTTTCATATTCTGAAATGTTAGTACAGTAAACTACGGTTATGACGAACTCAAAGGGACTACTAATTTTAGTTCGCTATAACCGTAATTCGTTATAAGCATATATACAGCATAACTACAGCATATAGTCGGGACCAAAAAGTTAGTTCTTTATATCCGTTAGTTCGTTATAAGCGTGTTCGTTATAACCGTAGTTTACTGTACATGCAATATTTCATTTCGCGTTATGCATTCAGTGTAAATAATACAAATCCTACACGGTATCGAATTCCTATCAATATATTTCTTTCAAAGGATGTGCGATTAATGTGCTTACAGTAAAAAATGGATTGAGCATGTATGCCTATCAAAAGGACAAGATCTGAATTCCCTTATGATTATTTAATTCAATGTCTACCAACCGTCAGGGCTTGTGTTGAAGTGGTGAACATGTTTGTATTTTCATTATATGATTGCGTGTTTATATTTAAAAGAGTAATTATCCATGCGTGAAAGCGCGAATAACATCCCCTCTTTTCCTGCGGCTAAGTTCAGATCATCACACAACTAAAAGCCAACAATCCATTTGAAGAAGAAAATACAATATTTTCAGGTAGCCCAATAGGTTCAAGCCAGTGCAGTTTACAAAGACAATTTGATGGGTTATTACTTCGGGCAACACTTCTTTCATTTCCTCCTTACACTCGGTTTCGTCGTTCTGAAGGCATGGACATCATATTCTCACACAGCATGAGTTTGAATAATTCACGAGTAATCGATAGTCGTAAAACATGATGTGTGAACTGTTTGAACGGTATGTGCTTGAAGCACTGCGAACTGTTTGAAACACAAGAACGAATACCAAATATGAGGCGTGTTGTAATACACTTTACCACCTGATTCATTATGTAAGCAACAGTTGTCTCCCAACTATTGCAAGAGGTTTACGGAATAGAATCACTTCTTGAACATCTTGATAACGTGGAGAAGAACGTTTCATTGATTAATTGTGTCATTTAATTCTCCGAATAGATGTGACCATCTGTTTTCAGTTGTATCATAGCCACTTGGTTCAGATGTGACCATCTGTTTTCAGTTGTATCATAGCCACTTGGTTCAGGTGATATTACGACAGGTTTTAAGAAAGCCGAAAAGAAAAGACCGATATATTTGTATGTATGTATGTATGTATGTATGTATGTATGTATGTATGTATGTATGTATGTATGTATGTATGTATGTATGTATGTATGTATGTATGTATGTATGTACATATTTATATTTCAACTTTTATCAACTCGTGTTGATATATTTGATATCAGAAGACACTCGGGTGAGATTCTCTGTCGCTCTCTCCTAATCCTTTCAACAACAGTTTTATGTCTATTACTATATACTACTATATATATATATATATGTATATATATATACGTCTATATATATTTATCATCCCAAAACAGGCTCTCACAGGAGATAGCGTTTGGGTGAGATCAAGCGATATCTGCATTGCCTTGAAGACCATTGTGACGTCATTGTTACCATGACGTCATAATTAAATGACACCTAATGGCTCTGCTTGAAGCTGTAAGCAGTACTTTTCATACTTTAGACACTGCTTATGACTTTCTTCAACAAAAGACAACTTTATTGAATTACAATTTCACATTATCAAAACAACAGAAATTGTATTATGTACACATCACAAACCGGTTTGAGAAAGTACATGTGCTTTAGAGTTTAAAGGTTAAATCAATCTATAATGTCTTTATAACCCCTTGCCATGTTGATAAGTAGGAGTTGTTTTATTTCGTGGCTGCAATTTGCTGTAATAAATAAAATAAAATAACGTGTACTGTGTGTCATCCGTCACTGATTCTGTGTTTTCTACGTGACAAAGACATTTCGGTGCCAGGAATATCAGGATGGTTTTTTTGCTTCTCTGTCCTTTATATCGGCCTATACCTTCAATTGTCATTTCTGTCATGTTTGCCATTTTAAATTGACACTCAAAGTGTATTTCTGTTGCATGTAACAACTTAATGATACATTGAGTGAATGCTCAAATCATGCAAATAAATAAAAGCTACAAAACTCTTTCTATGCTTATAAGTAATCTCTTTTAATAGCAGCGTCGATTCCGACTATATTAGAGCATGTGTTTATGAATTACTATCAAATAGTGAAAATATCGGGTTCCGACAATATCAGAGCATGTGTTAATGAATTGCTATCAAATAGTGAAAATATCGGGCGTTGGCATCCCGCCCCGCCGGTTGCACCCGACATAGACATAAGTACATATATGAGACATACGATATGATAATGTAGTGCCTAGAGGTACTATTAAATATTGTATTGACATTGAACAAGAAAGTTACAGAAATATGTTTATTTATACGTAAATTCCACGAAATAATATAACCCTACTAATTCATGTTAGACAAGATCGAATTATGTCAAGATATTATGACATATGATTATATCCAAAAGCAGTATCACAATATTGCAGGGTCGTTCTATTGACAAATGTTTATACAGTGAATCCTCTACGGTTCGAAACCAACCTTTGCGGGTGTTATTTGTATTTGATGCCAGGTTATTGTATTTAGTACTCGTGTCATAGTGGGGGGCACGGGTGGCCCAGTCGTCTAAGGTGCAGCGATTCGCTGTGCAGAGTTGCGTCCCTTGGGCACGCCAGAAACCTATGATTGTGGGTTCGAATCCCGGTTCGCCCCAAATATGTTTCTAGGTTTGTCAGCACCATACCCGTGCTCGTGGGTTTCACCGAAGTGGTAAACGTCTGAGACCTGCATCACTTCGGGCTTTCCTTCCACATTAAGCTGACACGCCGTGATATACCCTTTTCCGTCTTAATACATCGTTTACAGCTTCAGGTTCATTTAAAACAATCTTCTGATTTGGAGTGAACTCTTCTGTTTGAAATATATCGAGGGCTCACTCGAAGATGACTGCCATTTTTAATGTAGATCTATTCCAAAGGGTCATTTTGATTGGTTGTTGAGTTCAAAGTCATGAGCAACAGACATTCTGTGCTAGGTTAGCGATACGGAAGTTGGAGATAGTGACGTCACTTTCGCAACGGAGCTTTGGTGGCGTATGGGTCCAAGGTATGAGTATTGTAATGTAAGAAATATATATAGAGAATCTTTTGTCTTTTGATATCAAATATATCAACACGAGTTGATAAAAGCGGAAAAACTCCGAGGCTTTTATCAACGAATGTTGATATATTTGATATCAAAAGACACAAGGGTGAGAATCCATTTATCATCCAACATCATTCTTCCAACTTTTTCAGTTTGTAGACAATAATAAACAGTGTCTTAAGTGTAAAAAAGTACTGCTGACAGCTTCAGTAGCAGAGCCATTAGTGATGTCATTTGTGTGTCTGCAAAGCATTGTGATGCAATTTCATTGTCGCGATATCTACAATGTAGAATCGCTTGATCTCATCCAATCGATAACTCCCGTGGGAGCCAGTTTTGGATGATAAAAAGTATTGTAAACCTATAGAAATCTGTTCTGTGTTGTGATTGGCTAATTTGGGTCACATGACCAAATGTCAAAGGGCGAAAATATGATCTGCATTCCCTGAAGCAAGCGACCGAATCACTGTGTAGGAAATAGAGATTACTACAAGAGTGTCTGTCAGATACCATTGATCTTACAACTGCATAATCGAAAACCTACGTACACATGCCCATCATAATATCAAACGTGCCATCATAAATTTGTTAGATGCATATATTGCTTAGCACAAAGCACTGAATAAATGGTCAAACTATGTGGTAGCCTTGACATGACTTCATACGGTTTACCAAAATACCAGCCCCCATGTCATCACGATCTCGTGGAGATATATTGATGGACAATACAGGTTATCTGTATTGCAAACATAAAAAAAACATAATCGTCGTTTTGACTGTATTATACGTGTTAAAAGACCTTCCCTCTGCTTTTGAACTAACGCATTACATTGATTTAGGTATATGTTACGAAGCAAAAGCGTTCCATGTCACGAGAGGGTGTCAACGAAGTGGTAAACTTCTATGGCATGGGACTTTCCTCCTAAATTAAACTCACACACCCTGCTACAAATGAAAGAATTCTTCAAAGACTGGTAAAACCTGGACATTTAGTCCTAGAACAAGAGTGTTTTCTTGTTTAAAACTATTTATCTATAAAATACAAGTAAAATCCAAATGCTTGATGTTATCTAGTCTAGACTTTAGTTGGATTCCTGTTTCACTCTATTCTTTAGGGTCTGGAGGAGAGAGGGTAGGTCGAAACCCAACTCACTCACTCACCCACACAAAGTGAGACCAAGGCCCCGTTCGTAAATAGGTCTTAGCGTTTACGGCTGTGGTAAATCAATAGAGGTGAGGTGAGGTGAAATTGGGTTTAACGTCGCGTACAAGATTATTGGACTTATATAGCGACGTGCATGCACGTGTGTGTGTGGCTGCTTGTACTAGTCCGGACTGATGCCGATTTATAGTGCTAGCCCACTGAGATACCATGCCGCAGTTTAACATGAATACCCCAACCCCAGACACAGTATACTGACTCCGAGCCGACCAGTCCTTGTTTTAGTCCCTTAATGCCGAGCGCCAGACAGGGTAACAACAAGTACCATCTTTTAACGTATTTTGGTATGACGCGGTCGGGGATGGCACCCCGAACCTTCCGCTCTCCGGGCGGACGCTCTACCACTAGACCACGGAGGCGGTCGGTAAATCAATGGAGAATATGCGGGTAACCGACGGTCGCAGTGCCAACAAGTGTAACGGCGCTAAGCTTCTAACCGTAACCTGATTGGCTTGGTGTCTATTGGTCCACACTGGCTTATTATCGTAACTAGCTGACCATATTCATGACACACACACATATCAACACATACATTCATATATAAGTATTACAACACAGATATGGGTGAAATTATTTTCAGTAATTCATGCTGACTGCCTAGGTAGTTCCAATTGTTCCATTGCTTGCGAAGAGACCCACAGCAAATAATTCAAAATGACTCCATTCATTGCTCATGATGACGAAATACCGAGCCTTGACTTTCAGCATTAATTCACGAAGGACAGACACTCCGTTATTCCTTGTAGTTAGTGGGCTGTTCTCTAAATAATTTAGTAAACATTCACGTTTACGATAAGTCACTGTCAGTGTGATAGTTCTAGTACGAGAAATGCCTGATATTCAATGCAAACACAATTCAAAGACATGTATCGCATTCCTTGTTAGACACCGTCTGTCAACATACTGGCCAAACACAATATCATCACAAAGCGATAAGGAGCATTATATTTCTTAAAACATAGTGCTGAGTAAATGTGCAAAGTATATTCTTTCCCTGACATGTTTTATATTCGTTTGACGAAAATACTCGCCCCATGTCCTAAATCATCAGGACCTTGTAGACCTTTGAATATTGTATTACGCAATGAGCAGAATAAATGCTGGTCCACAGTGGGTTTTGAGCGCCATGTCGTAAGGGCCTCCCAGAAGAGCCATAGATCTGTTCTCAGGATCTGTCAGTAAATAACAGAAGGAGACACGTTTATTGCATATCATGATGGTGGTTTACAGTCCGGTGACCGCCCCTTTGCCATGACGACTCGATGGGGCAGTTCGCTAAACGGTTTATAGTCCCGCTTGTCAGATAGGGTCGTGACGGTCGTATTTCTGTCTCACCGTCGAGCGGCTCACGGCCTATTTTGAACATGGCGTTCATCGCTGCCCATAATATGTCTCGGGAGACATCTTGAAATGGGTGTTTTGGTTTCAAACGTTGGCTCTGAAAGGCAAGTTACTGCTTATTGGGGACATACGTCTATGAAACTATTTACCCCATTGCTATCGTTAATAGTTAAATTATGCTCGACAATAATAATGATAGGTGAAGTTTCATTTTTATGTCATAAAATGGAAATTAGTTCTAAATATGGCTTACTCATCTATGATACATTTGCAACACTTTTCCTTATCAGTATTTTATGTTTCAAGTTTCATGAGTTTCACAAGAACTTTTACATATATCTCTTGTAAACATAAACATTTCAACATAATAATAATTTGATAATTTCTTTTCATTTTGAACATTAATAAAACGTTAAATTGTAATCAGTTTAGCTATTGATAACATTTTCCGTTAAAGGAGCACATTATATATAAAATCAGTAAACAATTATTTGTTTTGAAATCAGTAAACAATTCTATCATGAATTTGGAAATTGCTCGATTCTGATTGGTCAATCAGAGACTATTAAATCACAATAAACCACTCTGATTGAAACGGCTGGTTTGACGTCCGCATCACCTAGGAAGCTAATATTCATAGAATAGTATTTTTTCAGTCATTGTCGGTAGGCGTACTTAAATAATTATACCTACAATAACAGGTTACAAAATGCAAAGTTGCGGTTAACACACTATTCAAAGGATGTGTGGCAATACTTTTCGTGCAGAAAACACGATAGAAATCTTTAGAGAGAATATATTTTAAGTTTTGGGGACAACGGAGAGCTTGGAATTTGGCGGTTCTCTGTGTACATGTACGACTGTGACGTCATATCTTTTGCGTCACAATGAGCGATATGACGTCATAATGGTGACGTGCGGTGTAGAACGAAAACTTGCAAAGCTTTGTTAGTTTTCTGTAGGCGTGCACACGTCATGTTAGCTGACCAAATTGCCGTGCTCATATGCTTTCAATGCCTGTCATATGTTCGAGTGACGTATTACGGTGTAAACAAACTGCCTGAGTACATACAACGCTTAATTTAACATTTGAAACCTCACGCTGCGCTTTCGGTTGCAAATTCAATTTAGCGCGGTAAAATCTCCAGCTAACCTAGCTCTACATTGAAAACACAGTCTGTTTATCTCCCAAATGAATTGTGTCTGTTTATGTAAACACGATTATCCTTAGTAGTTCTAAGCTATAATTACTGGGTCTTTTTCAAACATACCGGTAATAAAACATTTTTCAACATAAATGATTATTTTAATCGACTTAGAAGTCGAGATCAACAAATATGTTCCGTTTTCACTTTTTATCTTGATATGATCTTCGCATTTTCATGCCCTTATTTCTATTAAAATGCATTTATGGATACACTGGACCAATACAAGTGTAGCTTCACACATGTCTGTATTTAACTTCCTCGAAACCACTGGACCAATACAAGTGTAGCTTCACACATGTCTGTATTTAACTTCTCCGAAAACACTGGACCAATACAAGTGTAGCTTCACACATATTTGTATTTAACTTCTCCGGAACAACTGGACCAATACAAGTGTAGCTTCACACATGTCTGTATTTAACTTCCCCGAAACCACTGGACCAATACAAGTGTAGCTTCACACATGTCTGTATTTAACTTCTCCGAAACCACTGGACCAATACAAGTGTAGCTTCACTCATATCTGTATTTAACTTCTCCGAAACAACTGGATCAATACAAGTGTAGCTTCACACATGTCTGTATTTAACTTCCCCGAAACCACTGGACCAAAACAAGTGTAGCTTCACACATGTCTGTTTTTAACTTCCCCGAAACCACTGGACCTATACAAGTGTAGCTTCACACATGTCTGTATTTATCTTCTCTGGAACCACTGGACCAATACAAGTGTAGCTTAACACATGTCTGTATTTAACTTCCCCGAAACCACTGGACCAATACAAGTGTAGCTTCACACATGTCTGTATTTAACTTTTCCGAAACCACTGGACCAATACAAGTGTAGCTTCACACATGTCTGTATTTAACTTCTCCGAAACAACTGGACCAATACAAGTGTAGCTTCACACATGTCTGTATTTAACTTCTCCGAAACAACTGGACCAATACAAATGTAGCTCAACACATGTCTGTATTTAACTTCCCCGAAACCACTGGACCAATACAAATGTAGCTTCACACATGTCTGTATTTAACTTCTCCGAAACCACTGGACCAATACAAGTGTAGCTTCACACATGTCTGCACTGTTGATATATATTCAGCTCATCATGAACTACACCGCCATGGCACCATTGTATGTTAATGGTGATAATATGGATTAACTCACTTTTGATTAATTTTGGTTAAATAAATCTTTGCACACACTCACTCTTGAGGGTCTAGTTTCTGTATACATTCTTAAATTGTTTTGTACCCTCGTCCATTCATGTGACTGTCAACATCATCTAAAGCATCAATACATTTGAGCGCCTTCCCTGTCTCTCTGTCTGACGTTCCAATCTCCTGACTTCTACATGCACGTGAATTAGAATCAATGTGATGCAGATCACAGGTGCTCATAATGACCGTAACCTTTTGATAAAGGTCATTTGAAGCATTTGACCAAATTGCTGAAGAACCTCCAATGGATTTGGTACACATTGGTGACAATGCCCCTGTTGGCTGTTTGCAGACTCCAGGGCCAACTTCCACAAAACGATCTTAGCGCTAAGACTATTGTAAGCCTATGTTTAAGTATGGGAGTTAAGATCAGTTTAGCGCTAAGATCGCTGTGTGCAAGTGGGCCCAGTTGATAAAATTACTTTGGTATGTCAGCTTCATGTGGGAGGTTCGAATCCCGGATGAGACTACAACCCCCCCCCCCCCCCCCCTAAAAAACCCGAAAAACCACAAAAACAAACAAACAAACAAACAAAAACAAAAGTAATATGATGTGTACGTTACTAAGAAAGTGTAATCCCAAGTATAACATTTGATTTCTTTTACCACTTACTAAAAAAGGCAAAGCTTTCGACCAAGGAGCATGCCAATTCAGATTTGTCAGAGGGATACATAAAGGACGTTATCCAGACTCCCGTTTGTCGGACTTCTATTTTGTAAAAGCCTCGGTGGCTGAGTGGGCTAGTTCGCTGACTTTGTGTATTGGCGATTAGGTGCCTCACTCTGAGAGTGTGGGTTCAAATCCCAGATGGGACTCAAAAGTACTAGAATTTGTACGTGACTAAGAACGTGTTAGTGTTATACGCAGTGGTGATTCGGACCAGCTATTCCAGACATCCTAGGCCCAATTTATTAGTTTCTGTGTGGTGACCAGATGGAGTTCAATTACTCTGTAGATTTCCATCCCCAAACATGTTAGATTTACAAATTCACTCTCCTTAGTAAAGAGCAGAAGTACAAATGATATTATACTGTTCGCGGCGGGAGGCATCGGTGGCGCACGTCGATCTTCTTAAAAGTACAGCACAATCAAATAAATAAATGACTCGGCACATTGCAACCTTCGAACGTCTCTGTTACATCTCTTACTACAGATGATATGGAAGTCTTCACTGCCGGAAGCGAAACATCCACTTCGTATGATGAATCTCTATATCGTATTTCATTTCTATCTCGGGATGTGTTGGCAGATGCATTGGAGTGTGGTTCTCCCGCGGGGGCTCCAGGTAAGACAATAGGTCCCAAGGTACATGTACCTTGCGTAAAGCTTGTCGTAAGAGGCGATTAAATGGATCGGGTGGTCAGGCTCGCTGACTTTGTTGAATGCACCTCATCTAACTTAGTTGCGTGGGTCGACGTTCATGATGCCTCTTTGTGGGTTCTTGCAACTAAGTAAGAAAAGCATCTTTCTACTCATCTGTGAATCATCTACTACAGCGTCAGGAATCAGGCAACTGGTTTAATTTGTCCCGTCCAGGCTTGACATTCATATGTGACGAAGTGTAATGTTGAATTGCACCCTCACCCACTCACATTATAGAAACGACCGCCTCCGTGGTCTAATGGTAGAGCGTCCGCCCGGAGAGCGGAAGGTCCGGGGTTCGATCCCCAGCCGAGTCATACGTTAAAAGATGGTACTTGTTGTTACCCTGTCTGGCGCTCGGCATTAAGGGGCTAAACCAAGGACTGGTCGGCTCGGAGTCAGTATACTTTGTCTGAGTGGGGTATTTATGTTAAACTGCTGGCATGGTATCTCAGTGTGCTAGCACTATAAATCGGCATCAGTCCGGACTAGTTCAAGCAGACACACCCACACACACATACACGTGCATGCACGTCGCTATATAAGTGCAATAATCTTGTACGAGACGTTAAACCCTATTTCACCTCACCTCACCTCACATTATAGAAACACTGGACTTAAGCCTTTAAATATCCATGAATGTCATTAATGAGGATTGACTGATTGTTGTGTAGTACACTTGATACACCTGGCACCATCACTATTTAATAGTGATTCATAAACACATGCTTATTATAGTCGGAATCGCACAATGGACTCAACTTTTAACAGTGATTTCTTCTGAACTTGGAAACGCTTTTAATTAAAGAAATCGAGTCTGAACCAAATATGAACAACTGATGAACATTATGGACAGCATCCAACGTCGTCGGGTTAAGGGTCATCTATTCAGATGCCTAAAGGGATTGAGGACGTATTCTAACCCGGAATCCCCACGCAGTATGTGGAGGAAGCCAATTGCAGTTAAATCCACATATTTATTTCAAATTATCTGTTTTCTTTACGTGATAGAGTTTGAAATTATTTGTTTTCTTTTCGTGATAGAGTTTATTAACATTAATGTTAACTATCAACTGGTTCTCAATTGTCTTCGTTACAGCCGATTAATATTGATCTTTTATCCGAATTACGTGGAGACTGCGGGAAAAAATAATGTCCACGCTATAATAGTTGTTGGTGCCAATAGCAAAACATTCGTAACACAACCAACGTAAGATGTGACATTAACGGCATAATATTGAAACCTTTTCCAAAATATGGCCTAGTCGTCTAAGGCGCCGCGATTCGCTGTGCAGAATTGCGTCCCTTGGGCACACCAGAAACCAATGATTGTGGGTTCGAATCCCGGTTCGCCCCAATTATGTTTCTAGGTTTGTCAGTACCATACCCGTGCTCGTGGGTTTCACCGAAGTGGTAAACGTCTGAGACCTGCATCACTTCGGGCTTTCCTCCCACATTGAGCTGACACGCCGTGATATAACTGGTTAATGTTAAAAGGGGCGTTAAACCCAACTCACTCACTCCCTTGTATTAGTGCAGCATTGAACATTTCGGCATCACCATAAGGAGATAAGTACAAATGGAAAGCGTCCATTAAGGGAAGTAAGGTAAGGTCTCGAAGCGTCACAGTCATTCGGCTGTAAAACCCACGCATCAGATGACATTAACTCTGAAAGGTGCTTCTGTGGTCAGAGATTACAAACAGCTTTCTCAAGTTATATTGCTATAACTGAATGAACAGATCACCAAGCAGTGATAGATTGTTTGTACATTGTTAGAATTTACATATATGCATGATTTCAGTAGCTTTAACTCATATAAATATAGAAAGATTTAAAGGGCAAGTTCACACGGAAATGAACCTATTTTTCTTGTACTTTTTCCACATTAAAAGTGTTAACCTAGTAGTGTCATAGACAAAAATATAAAAATATCACAATTAATTAACATATGTTTTGCATTAAAACGATTTATATTTTTCACATTTACCAAGTGTTCTATTTTCATCACAAAAACACGATGGCTTATGCCCCTTGCAATATGACGTCATTGGTGCCAATTGATAAACATTATGACGTCATCATGCTATGTTAGAGCCGCTTCACGTGGTGTAGGTACAGCTGTGTGATTCTAGCGTCTCAGATGCCAGCCAGCATAGTGTTATGCTGATTCATCACTGCGCCGGAGTGTGTCGTAGGCCATGTTGTTTTACCGAAAACTGGTACTTGATATCTTTTGCGTTGAGAATAGACAGGGATCCAGTTGAATTGGCACCAATTACGTCATAATCTAAGGGGGATAACTCAGGCCTGTTTAGCTCGAAAAACGAAGGCCTCATAACGGCATATCATTTTCACACTATTGTGAGCTTCCTACTTTCACTGTGAAAAAAATGAGTTTACATTTCAAACACAGATATTAACTAATTCTAAAATTGCGTTTTGTTTAGAAAAAGAAAGAAAGTGAATTTTGCGTGTACACTTCCCCTTTAAGATACAATACAGCGTAAGATTATGACAGGAGTTTGTTTATTATAAGTATATCAATATGCATGCACATGGCTTACATATTACAAAATATATGAAGAATAATGTTTTTAATATTTTATCATATTATTGTAATATAAAAAGACAAAAGACAGTCCAGCGTCACATTTGATCTAGTTCTGGTTTAAAATGTGATGGGGGCTCGAGTTGCGTCCCTTGGTCACGCCAGAAACCTATGATTGTGGGTGGAGTCTTCGATTATGTTTTAACAGCATACCCATGCTCGTAGGTTTAACCAAAGGGGCAAACGTCTGAGACCTGCATCCGTTTGGGGTTTAATCCTAATTTAAGCTGGCGCGACGTGACATTACTGGAATACTGCTAATAGCGGCGTTAAACACAACTCACTACTTACTAACTCAATAATAATAATCAAACAGATTGCTAAAGCCTGGTACCTTTCAATACACACATATGTACCCTAATCAAAATCGGAGTACGGAAATATACCCTAGTTTGGCGTTGAGGTCGGGACGAGTGCAATAATCTTGGACGCGACGTTAAACCAAATTTCACCTCACCTCCGATCCGTATCCTCCAACTTGTAAGATGTTATCGCAAGCTCGCCATTACATTGCTGCAGAGTGAACCAGTTCCGCTGTGGGTTTGCTAAGCAACATCAACTCTTTTAGCCAACAGTAGTCGGTAAAAAACATTTTGTCCTTAATAACGAATGTAAATAATTGTAAGTGTCCTCAAATATGAATAAGGATATAAATAAACGTGGATACATATCTTCACCTCTGAAGTTTGTTGTGGGATATAAAAATCATAACGGACCGTTTTGATGATGTTAAATTTGTCAAGAGCAATTTCACTGCTCAAACAAATTTCACGTAGTCGTTATTTGTTTTCTCATTCGATACCGAGGGCCAATGAAATCCACGTTTAGTGTCGTCCAATCACAGCCTACGAGAATTCGACCACTGCCTGTCTACTCGTTTAGGTACGTAGGAACACAGTGAAGCTCGGGACGATGGTGCTACGGGTTTCTATTTCAGATTTCGGTTAGATATAGAGTCTCGAGGGGACACCTAGCGAGGTATGGATAACAGCGAGACATGATCACGCCTAACTCATTGCACCAGTGTGAGGTACTCAATCCGGGATGACCACACAACTCTGTAACCACTTGGACAATCAACCGTTCCGCTGTAATGTAACTGAAATAATTGGCATTCTCATGATAGGGGCAGCGTATTTGGTATTTCGGAGGGATGGGTGTGTGTGTGTGTATGTGTGTGAGAGAGAGAGAGAGAGAGAGAGAGAGAGAGAGAGAGAGAGAGAGAGAGAGAGAGAGAGAGAAAGAGAGATAGAGAGAGAAAAAGAGAGAGAGAAAGAGGGAGAGAGAGGGAGAGAGAGAGAGAGAGATAGAGAGAGAAAAAGAGAGAGAGAAAGAGGGAGAGAGAGGGAGAGAGAGAAGAGAGAGAGAGAGAGAGAGAGAAGGAGACAGGGGGCAAGATATTCCTTGTCTCCTCCTTTCAAAGATAAAATGCAAATGATATCGTAAAGGGTTTGCTCCCCTAGAATAGTCGGTACCTTACTCCACTCAAATTGTTACAAGACTTTTCTTTCAAATATATCATTTGACATTTCCATTTAGAAGAAGCAAGCCTTGCATGCGATTGATTTATATCGATGGAAGCATAATGTCCTTTAGAGCATTTAGGTAAATGTCAGGTGACCCCACATTCTTGGTCAGTTCAGGGATGACATGGAATCTTTTGGCTAGGTTCCTGTTGGCGTGACCATGTTCCTTCTTGCGATAACAATACACGCGCCCCAGTACCATAACTGATGCTTATTTAGACACAGTGGAATCATTGTTAAAGTACAAGCAGTGTCTGAGCCACCGTGTTTCACATCAGGGTCCTTCCTGTACACACTCCAGCATGGCACTCTCGTTCTGTCTGTGTCCGAGGCACAGTGTAACTAGACACTTCCGACGTCGCATTCCCTGAGACTGATACGAGACGCAAGATTGTGCAAGACATTGTAAGTATCCATGATCCCATTTGGTGTTAATTCTATCGGCAAACATACTGCTTCGTGACCACATTCAAAGGTATTGATAATCTAGTTATTTGCGGGCGCATTAGAAGAGGCTCAGACAATGAGTTAAATGATCTTAAATGTCTAGGAGGGTTTGGTGAGGGCTTTCAAGGAAATAATCCAAATTCTTACACATGAATTCTCCGAAATTTCTACATTATGGAAGGGGGGTCGCATAGTGATTAAAGAGATCGCTAAAAGTAGCGCCTGAAACCCGAGTTCGAGTCCCAACATGGATAAAACATTTGAATATAAATACATGTATAAGCGACAAAGCCATTTCCAAAATCAAAACAAATTTCTGCTAAGAGCGAATGCTGTGTCATAAACATGTTTATGAATCTCTATCAAATATTGATGATATCAGGTGTTTTCGCTAAAATGAGCTTATCCTTTCCAACAATTCTCTAGCGAGGACGTTATACATATAATATACCATGCATTCACTTGTACACGTATCGCGCAAGGGGATGCCCTGATACGCTATACGCCCCCAGAGCATCTTATAGTGTCATGAAGATTAGCACAATGACAATTGAGTAGGGATGAAATCTCGTAAAGCTAACTCTCGATTGTTACCTTGCTGATGTAGTGTACAATCATCAACTCATTTATCTGTCTATAGAGTTATATGATATATAACTTGATTTTCTGTACACGGTGATGTGAATACGGATAGTATGGCTAGACATGACATGATCAAAGTAAACACTTACACGATGAATTGTTGGAATGGTCAAAATGGTGCAGATCATGTTCGATGATTGGTTTGTGACCAGGTATAACACAATGTCAAGCTCAATCTTTTCGCAGGTCTTCAGAGTTGTTTGTTAGTTTGTTTTTTAACGCCGTATTCAGCAATATTCCAGCTGTATGGCGGCGGTCTGTAAATAATCGAGTATGGACCAGACAATCTAGTGATTAATATCATGAGTATTGATCCACGCAATTGGGATCGATGGCATGCATCAACCAAGTCAGCGAACCTGACCACCCGATTCCGTTAGTCGCCTCTTACGACAAGCAAAGTCGCCTTTTACGGCAAGCATGGGTTGCTGAAGACATATTCTAGCCCGGATCTTCACGGCAAAGGCCTTGAGAGTTACTCCCCGCCGTGATATTACTGGAATATTGCTAAAAGCGGCGTAAAACCATATTCACTCACTCACTCACTTGAGAGTTACCAATGCAATGACTCACACTATTTCTTTTCCAAGGACGTTAACGACTTTGTTTTATTGTATATTTTTTAAAAATATTAAACATCAACATGTAATAAAATGGATAAAAAATAAGCAATCACATAGTGACCATATTAATGTAATCCTTCCGTTTAAAGACACCGTATCAGAAAGATGACGCCACAGCCTGAAGGCGTCTGTCTCCGGAGCCATATTAAACACAGCAAGACATGTCACCATGACACACAGGCTCGTAAAACGTTAAGAGTCAGCTCGCTATAAGGCCAGACATTGGTCTGTCAGCGTCCTCCATAACATACAAAAATTTTTTGTGTCATGTCGACTGACTGGCCGACTCCGAGATCCATTGACCATCTGATCGTGTTAGAAAACCAGATGAAACTAGAAAGTGTTTTTACTCGTAAAAACATATGTCTCCCCCCACTCCCCTAACCCCCATTCATTCGTTTACTTCACGTTAAACCCCATCTCTTCATTCCCACCCTCCATTACTAAATAACAGAGACAAAAATAGAACTCCTAGAAATTTCAAACAACTAATGGGCACCACTTCAGTGCTGGGTTAATGTGTATACAAAGTTTCGCGAAAAAATATTTAACGGTTTCCGAGTTATGGTCAGGAAACAAAGCTTACCCCCATTCAGAGCCTATGTTCAACTTATCTCCATGGAAACGAGAAAAAATAAAAATGTCAAAAATCTCTAAATAGCAAAAGGCACCACTTCAGTGCTGGGTTAATGTGTGTACAAAGTTTCGCGAAAAAATATTAAACGGTTTCCGAGTTATGGTCCGGAAACCAAGCTTACCCCCATTCAGAGTCTATGTTCAACTTATCTCCATGGAAACGAGAAAAAATAAAAATGTCAAAAATCTCTAAATAGCAAAAGGCACCACTTCAGTGCTGGGTTAATGTGTATACAAAGTTTCGCGAAAAAATATTAAACGGTTTCTGAGTTATGGTCCGGAAACCAAGCCTACCCCCATTCAGAGTCTATGTTCAAGTTATCTCCATGGAAACGAGAAAAAAAAAATGTCAAAAATCTCTAAATAGCAAAAGGCACCACTTCAGTGCTGGGTTAATGTGTATACAAAGTTTCGCGAAAAAATATTAAACGGTTTCTGAGTTATGGTCCGGAAACGGTGGGAACGCCGACGCCAACGCCGACGGGAGCCGTGCCAAAAACAATATGTCTCCCTCCATTCTGGGGGAGACATAATTCGTGCCAGCTAAGAAACCTGTCTTGCATTGCGTGTTGATGTTGGTGATGGTCTTGGCGTTGGTGCTGGTGTTGGTGCGGGCGATTGCGTTGGTGTTTGCGTTCCTCTGATGATGGTGCTGAAATGGCAATAGCGTTGGCGTTGATGTTGGTAGTGGCGTCAGCGTTTGCGTTGGTGTTGGTGATATGTTTGAGGATGCTGCTGGTGATGGTGTTGGTGTAGGTGGTGGTGAGGAGATGGTGTTGTAGGTGTTGGTGTAATTGTAGGTGTTTGTGATGGCGATTGGTCTATAACTGTTGTGCTATGTTTTGAGAAGCTACGTACAATAATGAATCCTAAATAAATACAGGATACGATTTAAAACAAATGCTGGTTTAAATATGTATGAAATTGGATTTTTTAATGTTTATTATTTCAACCTACCGAGCTGAATCTATCAGCAAAAAAAAAAAATCAAAAAAAACCTAGTCTTAATATACCGTCTGTATACAGTAACTGGGATGAACGTGTTGATGTTAACAGTGCACGTGGTCTTCAAAGTTGATTGCATTTAGCATCTCCTCCGTCAAGTAAAAGTCTTTGAATTTTGGCTCCTTTCCAAAAGGCCGTTTAGCAGCTTAACACTGTCAGGGCTATACGTGTATTTACGAATTAATCTGTAGAACGTTTCATGGTATGTTGGCGCTTTTGTCAACAGATATTGGGACTTTAAACACATGACAAACTCCTAACACTTCAAATATTGGGCCTGACTTAGAAAGACTGTTTCTTCTCTGAACCGTCATGGGCACCGTCTATAGGGTGTGCATCGGTGCGACATTGGCAGCTTGAATGAAATCGCGGAGTGATAAACTAAATGGAAAGGTGCATCAACAAACGTGAAAAAATACCTCCAGGATATCCAAATGAACAAAACCATTCGGCTATGAATCAAATATGATCGTTAACTGGGAAGACTCGGTGCGTTTTCTTTCAGAAAGGAAGTGAACGTTTATTTTAATTAATGAGTACAACTGAATGAAACTATTCAAAGCGATTGAGCCATACATCTTTATATCTGTGAAGATTGAAAACAGTACTGAATCAACCGTAGAAAGGGACCGACCATTTCATATTCAGATACAAAACCACATGGTTTTACATTTAAATGCTTTGAGCCTGAATTTTTTCTTTAAAGAAAGACATTTTGCTAATATGTCATTTTTTGTGGCAGGCAATTTCTTTCTTTTTTCAACAGTCCGAAGCATAATCATTTATTTCAAAAATGTTCAGGGACATTTTTTTTTTAATAAATCCCAGCCCATATCACATGCGACCCCTTTAGTGGCCAAAGGGAGATATTGCTTTACCGCGAGGAAGCGAAAAAGCGATAACACGAGACAAGAAAGCGATACACATACCGCTTTCTCGTCTCGTGAAATTGCTTTCTCGTCTCGCGTTATCGCTTTCTCGTCTCGTGATCATATCGCTTTATCGCTTTCTCGCAACCGTAATCTGACTTTAATGATATTGCACTGACCACAACAAGAAAGTCAATTTTGATCTAAACGTTCAACTCCATCAAATTATAAAGTTCTGTTGAGACTTCTTGAAGATGTTTTTATCCACATTATCCACAAACATGGCTACAATAGGATCTGACTGATATACAACAATGACATGTTAATTGTGCATCTCCATCTCCTAGGCAGTGTAGTATCTTTATTTATGATGAACATAATTATGCCTCATTGAATGTACAGTCACATATAAAGGAAATTCAGTTTAGTCCTTTGTCCCAGTATAGCATATTGGCACATGAAGGGATTAGTCCGTATATAGAGTACATGAAACAACACTTAATTGACACTAATGTCGTATGTCGCCAGCAGGTCTGTTTTTAAAAAAAAGCCGATGGGAGAAAGTTCAGGTTGTAATCTCTAACCTACAATGTGCCCTGGTCAACAGTTCTCTGACATTTAAAACACACAATCCTGCTTTTCTGCACAGCCAAGGAACTTATCATGCCAAATTGGGAGCAAACTGTTTAAATTTGATTATTTAAAGTCGTCTGATCTTCATGGATATAGGACCGCCTCCGAGGTCTAGTGGTGGAGCGTCCGCCCGGAGTGCGGAAGCTCCGGGGTTCGATCCCCGGCCGCGTCATACCAAAAGACGTTAAAAGATGTACTTGTTGTCACCCTGTCTGGCTAAAACAAGAACTGGTCGGCTCTGATTCAGTATACTGTGTCTGAGTGGGGTATTCATGTTAAACTGCAGCATGGTATCTCAGTGTGCTAGCACTATAAATCGGCATCAGTCCGGACTAGTACAAGCAGGCACACAAACACACACATGTACATGCACGTCGCTATATAAGTGCAATAATCTTGGACGCGACATTAAACCCCATTTCACCTCACCACCTCATGGATATAGGCTCCCTAGCTTGCCGTTAACAGAATTGAAAATTCCGTGTTGTCGTTGGCACTTTGATATATAAGGAGGACCTGCCACTTGAGTCATAATGATGATGAAAGTACGTTTTTATCCCTCAGGAGGTCTCTCCAGACAGATTATCCATCGTGTGGACACGGATTTAATGGATAGATTGAATGTATATATACGGTGATATATCGATATTAATATTAATGAAGCAGTGCCATTGACATGGGTATTTCAGTTATAGCTTAGAATGTTAGTTAATGGGGGAGGAAGATGGTGGAGGTGTTAGACTTGGCATTTTCGGTGGCTATTACGAGTTAACTTCAAATACAAGATCTATTTTGTAATAAAACGGGTCTTACATGGCGAAATGTATCAAATCACGTGAGCACCTTGGTTAAACACGTGAAAAGATTTGGAAAATATCTGTTGAGGGTACACATGATTTACAAATCCCGCAATCGACCGAAATCTGCACGGCAGTTTACGAACCGGATGTTGATTTCATAACGCGATTTTGATTTAATCCAGCCAAACTATGACGCAATAATTCCAGCCAAGTTCGGCAAGGGTTGAAACTGGACTTTAATAGTCAGTTAACTCCCTTGTCTCGGGAAGATGTAGACTTTGCGCCACGTTGGTCAAGCCCACGAGCACTGTTGTCAAAACCCCGGAATTATAATCCTGTCGAATGTGGGTTTCCAATCACGGCAACTTACGGTGCCTTAAAACAGCCCGTTCCACACTTCGTCATTAACATCATCTGAGACGCCATAATTTATTTGAACTATTGTTATTTTAAACCGGCGCTTATCCCTGCTTAATCAGTCAAATTAGTTTAGACTGTTTTGTGCACTTAATAAAGAAGGTGGTTACTGACATATTTATAACTTCTTTAAGTGGCATGAGGTGAGGTGAGGTGAAATGGGGTTCAACGTCGCGTCCAAGATTATTGCACTTACATAGCGACGTGCATGCACGTGTGTGTGTGTGTGGCTGCTTGTACTAGTCCGGACTGATGCCGATTTATAGTGCTAGCACACTGAGATACCATGCCGCAGTTTAACAGTATACTGACTCCGAGCCGACCAGTCCTTGTTTTAGCCCCTTAATGCCGAGCGCCAGACAGGGTAACAACAAGTACCATCTTTTAACGTCTTTTGGTATGACGCGGCCGGGTATCGAACCCCGGACCTTCCGCTCTCCGGGCGGACGCTCTACCACTAGACCACGGAGGCGGTCTTAAGTGGCATGAAGAATTTGGTGTGATGAGCAAGGGAGATAGTTCTATGTATATATAACCTCGTAATTATAATGAATGGGACGTTTGGGTGTAGATACTGACACCCTTATCAAGCAAGTGATGTGCTTTTGATGACGGTGTTCGTATCTACATCCTTACGTCGCATCCATTGTTAAAAAGAAGTTGTATGTCCACAGAACTATGTCCGTCGTTCGCTTGTCATATTCATGCTTTGTTTGTTTGTGTATTTGTTGTCGCACTCAGCAATATTACAGCTATATGACGGCGGTCTGTAAATAATCGAGTCTGAACCAGACAATCTAGTGATTGACATCATGACCATCGATCCACGGAATTGGGATACGATGACATGCATCAACCAAGTCAGCTAGTCTGACCACCCGATCCCGTTAGGCGCCTCTTATAACATGCACAGTCGCCTTTTACGGCAAGCATGGGTTGCTGAACACCTATTCTACCCCGGAACTTCACGGGTAGACATATTTATGCAGTGTTTTTCTTTAACAATTTAGAGGTCGTGGTTCTTTAACACTCAAGACGCTCAGGACGATCCTGAAGAATTAATGTTGCCAGGAGAAGGCAGTTTAGTTCAGCGTGACATTAGATGCCTAATGTGGAAGGATCCTGTTCTGAAATTTGTTGTCTGTGTCATGACTTATTAATCTGGGGAGACTGGAGACAGTGCCATTTCAGTCTCAAGCAGTGAGCATACTTCACTGAAATCAAAAGTACTTATTTGGAGATAACAGTATACGGAAATACCATGTCACATTTTGTCTTTCACAAAGACAAATATTAATGCCCGTGCATCAATCAATCTCAAGACGAGAACCTGTCATTATGTCGTGGCATAAGTAATGTTACAACCATCCCGGAAGTCTAAGAAATGTCTAAATACTAATGATATACATACTTAGAAAAGTGATATAGTATATTGGATCCAAATTATGACCATTAAAGAGGAGATAAAAATATTCGTGACATGTTACAGAGGTAATAACAATGTAGGTCAACAATATGAATGGATGTGACCTTGTTATATGGACAGGCGATGATGGGATTGAATAATCTTAAGAGTCTTAAGCTGAAGCTTGTTCCTGGTTATATTGTTCTGATATAATGATGCTTCAATGTATGACTTCCTGGATCAAGGGTAACGCGAACTTCTAAGCTTCTAAACTGGGTATTCAAGGATATAATCTTCTCTTTTATGTTCATTTAAATCCGTTTCCATTTACAAAAGTGAAATAAATCAACACTGAGTCTCATTCTGGTGAGATAGATGGATACTGTCTTCCTGAAATGAAACTGTCTCCGTGGTGTAGTGCATAGTGTCTGCCTGGAGACCGCCTCCGTGGTGAAATGCATAGTTTGTCTGCCTGGAGACCGCCTCCGTGGTGTAGTGCATAGTCTGCCTGGAGACCGCCTCCGTGGTGTAGTGCATAGAGTGTCTGCCTGGAGACCACCTCCGTTGTTCAGTGCATAGAGTGTCTGTCTGGAGACCTCCTCCGTTGTTCAGTGCATGGAGTACCGCCTGAAGACCACCTCCGTTGTTCAGTGCAAAGACTGTCTGCCTGGAGATCGCCTCCGTGGTGTAGTGCATAGAGTGTCTGCCTGGAGACCGCCTCCGTGGTGTAGTGCATAGTCTGCCTGGAGACCGCCTCCGTGGTGTAGTGCATAGTCTGCCTGGAGACCGCCTCCGTGGTGTAGTGCATAGAGTGTCTGCCTGGAGACCACCTCCGTTGTTCAGTGCATAGAGTGTCTGTCTGGAGACCTCCTCCGTTGTTCAGTGCATAGAGTACCGCCTGGAGACCACCTCCGTTGTTCAGTGCAAAGACTGTCTGCCTGGAGATCGCCTCCGTGGTGTAGTGCATAGAGTGTCTGCCTGGAGACCGCCTCCGTGGTGTAGTCCACAGAACGTCTGCCTGGAGACCGCCTCCTTGGCGCAGTGCATAGAGTGTCTGCCCGAAGACCACCTCCGTGGTGTAGTGCATAGAGTGTCTGCCTGGAGACCGCCTCCTTGGTGTAGTGCATAGAGTGTCTGCCTGGAGACCACCTCCGTGGTGTAGTGCATAGTTTGTCTGCCTGGAGACCGCCTCCGTGGTGTAGTGCATAGTCTGCCTGGAGACGGCCTCCGTGGTGTAGTGCGTAGATTGTCTGCCTGGAGACCACCTCCGTTGTGTAGTGCATAGAGTTTCTGCCTGGAGACCGCCTCCGTGGTGTAGTGCATAGAGTGTCTGCCTGGAGACCGCCTCCGTTGTGTAGTGCACAGAGTGTCTGCCTGGAGACCACCTCCGTGGTGTAGTGCATAGAGTGTCTGCCTGGAGACCACATCCGTGGTGTAGTGCACAGAGCGTCTGCCTGGAGACCACATCCGTGGTGTAGTGCACAGAGCGTCTGCCTGGAGACCTCCTCCGTGGTGTAGTGCATAGAGTGCATGCCTGGAGACCACCTCCGTTGTTCAGTGCATAGAGTGTCTGCCTGGAGACCTCCTCCGTTCTTCAGTGCATAGAGTACCGCCTGGAGACCACTTCCGTTGTTCAGTGCATAGAGTGTCTGCCTGGAGACCACCGCCGTTGTTCAGTGCATAGACTGTCTGCCTGGAGACCACATCCGTGGTGTAGTGCACAGAGCGTCTGCCTGGAGACCACATCCGTGGTGTAGTGCACAGAGCGTCTGCCTGGAGACCTCCTCCGTGGTGTAGTGCATAGAGTGCATGCCTGGAGACCACCTCCGTTGTTCAGTGCATAGAGTGTCTGCCTGGAGACCTCCTCCGTTCTTCAGTGCATAGAGTACCGCCTGGAGACCACTTCCGTTGTTCAGTGCATAGAGTGTCTGCCTGGAGACCACCGCCGTTGTTCAGTGCATAGACTGTCTGCCTGAAGATCGCCTCCGTGGTGTAGTGAATAGAGTGTCTGCCTGGAGACCGCCTCCGTGGTGTAGTGCATAGAGTGTCTGCCTGGAGACCGCCTCTGTGGTGTAGTCCACAGAACGTCTGCCTGGAGACCGCCTCCTTGGCGCAGTGCATAGAGTGTCTGCCCGGAGACCACCTCCGTGGTGTAGTGCATAGAGTGTCTGCCCGGAGACCGCCTCCTTGGTGTAGTGCATAGATTGTCTGCCTGGAGACCGCCTCCTTGGTGTAGTGCATAGAGTGTCTGCCTGGAGACCACCTCCGTGATGTAGTGCATAGAGCGTCTGCCTGGAGACCGCCTCCGTGGTGTAGTGCATACAGTGTCTGCCTGGATACCACCTCCGTTGTTCAGTGCATAGACTGTCTGCCTGGAGATCGCCTCCGTGGTGTAGTGCATGGAGCGTCTGCCTGGAGACCGCCTCCGTAGTGTAGTGCATAGAGTGTCTGCCTGGAGACCGCCTCCGTGGTGTAGTGCATAGATTGTCTGCCTGGAGACCGCCTCCGTGGTGTAGTGCATAGAGCGTCTGCCTGGAGACCACCTCCGTTGTTCAGTGCATAGATTGTCTGCCTGGAGACCGCCTCCGTGGTGTAGTGCATAGATTGTCTGCCTCGAGACCGCCTCCGTGGTGTAGTGCACAGAGCGTCTGCCTGGAGACCTCCTCCGTGATGTAGTGCATAGAGTGTCTGCCTGGAGACCGCCTCCGTTGTGTAGTGCACAGAGTGTCTGCCTGGAGACCGCCTCCGTGGTGTAGTGCATAGAGTGTCTGCCTGGAGACCGCCTCCGTTGTGTAGTGCACAGAGTGTCTGCCTGGAGACCACATCCGTGGTGTAGTGCACAGAGCGTCTGCCTGGAGACCTCCTCCGTGGTGTAGTGCATAGAGCGTCTGCCTGGAGACCGCCTCCGTGGTGTAGTGCATAGAGTGTCTGCCTGGAGATCGCCTCCGTGGTGTAGTGCATGGAGCGCTTGCCTGGAGACCGCCTCCGTACTGTAGTGCATAGAGTGTCTGCCTGGAGACCGCCTCCGTGGTGTAGTGCATAGATTGTCTGCCTGGAGACCGCCTCCGTGGTGTAGTGCATAGAGCGTCTGCCTGGAGACCACCTCCGTTGTTCAGTGCATAGATTGTCTGCCTGGAGACCGCCTCCGTGGTGTAGTGCATAGATTGTCTGCCTGGAGACCGCCTCCGTGGTGTAGTGCACAGAGCGTCTGCCTGGAGACCTCCTCCGTGGTGTAGTGCATAGAGAGTCTGCCTGGAGACCTCCTCCGTTCTTCAGTGCATAGAGTACCGCCTGGAGACCACTTCCGTGGTGTAGTGCATAGAGTGTCTGCCTGGAGACCGCCTCCGTTGTGTAGTGCACAGAGTGTCTGCCTGGAGACCACATCCGTGGTGTAGTGCACAGAGCGTCTGCCTGGAGACCTCCTCCGTGGTGTAGTGCATAGAGCGTCCGACTCTAGACCGCCTCTATGGTGTAGTGCATAGAGCGTCTGCCTGGAGACCGCCTCCGTGGTTCAGTGCATAGAACGTTCGACTCTAGACCGCCTCCGTGGTGTAGTGTATAGAGCGTCTGCCTGGAGACCACCTCCGTGGTGTAGTGCATAGAGCGTCTGCCTGGAGACCGCCTCCGTGCTGTAGTGCATAGAACGTCCGACTCTAGACCGCCTCCGTGGTGTAGTGTATAGAGCGTCTGCCTGGAGACCGCCTCCGTGGTGTAGTGGACAGAGTGTCTGCCTGGAGACCGCCTCCGTGGTGTAGTGGACAGAGCGTCTGCCTGGAGACCGCCTCCGTGGTGTAGTGCATAGAGTGGGTGCCGGGAGACCGCCTCTGTGGTGTAGTCCACAGAACGTCTGCCTGGAGACCGCCTCCTTGGCGCAGTTCATAGAGTGTCTGCCCGGAGACCGCCTCCGTTGTGTAGTGGACAGAGTGTCTGCATGGAGACTACCTCTGTGGTGTAGTGCATAGAGTGTCTGCCTTGAGACCTCCTCCGTGGTGTACTGCATAGAGTGTCTGCCTGGAGACCGCCTCCGTGGTGTAGTGGACAGAGCGTCTGCCTGGAGACCGCCTCCGTGGTGTAGTGCATAGAGTGTCTGCCGGGAGACCGCCTCCGTGGTGTAGTGCATAGAGTGTCTGCCGGGAGACCGCCTCCGTGGTGTAGTGGACAGAGTGTCTGTCTTGAGAGCGGTGGTTCGATCCTCGACCGCCTCATGACAAAATATATTGTATTTGTTGGTTCAATGCCTGGTTCTCGGCATTGAGGGGATAAAACTGGTCGGCTCGGAGAAGGTACACATACTGTGTCTGAGTAGGCTTTCTATGTTAAACTGTGGCGTGGTATCTGAGAAGGCTTGCACGATAAATTCGGCATATGAAAATTAGTTCGGATTAGCTTGGTTGGTTGTTGTTTAACGCCTCACTCAGCAATATTCGAGCTAAATGACGGCGGGCTGTAAATAATCGAGTCTGGACCAGACAATCCAGTGATTGACTACATGAGCATCGAGACACGCAATTGGGACACGATGACATGCATCAACGAAGTCAGTTTGGACACGCACACACACACACACACACACACACACACACACACACACACACACACACACACACACGCGCGCGCTTCTTTATAGCGACTTACCATGCCGCGGTTTAACATGAATGCCCCACTCAGACACAGTATACTATGTCCGAGCCGACCAGCCCTTGTTTTAGTCCCTTCTGAGCACCAGGCAGGGTAACAACAAGTACCATCTTTTAACATCATCTTCTGGTATGATGCAGCTGGGGATCCAACCCCGACCTTCCGCTCTCTAGGCGGACGCTCTACCACTAGACCACTGAGGCGTATCATGACTTGTAGTTACAGTCATAGCTATGTCCAAACGTTAAAGACGGGCTCAGTAAGGTCAGATGTGAAAAGAAGAAAGCATGTAATTATTAGACAGAAAAACGGGCGTATGACACGCTAGGACAACAGCAACTGGTTTTCTTTGTATAGTTATATTAATGCACATGCGTCGTAAGGATACATAAAACTGTAATTATTAAACTTATATAATTTTCCTTGATCGGTCAGTACTATACTGACTTAATTACAGTGCAACAAGAACCACAAGAACATTAATAATTAACAACACAATGTACCACTTTGAACGATGAATGCATGGGAAATAATCAAAAGGACAAACGTCTTCCATGGTAATTCTATACGAGAATAAAAACTGTTTTCAAAAGACTTTTAACAATGTAGCTAAGTGTAATATAAGTCTCTTGTCTATCGAATCGCATCTCAGCTAACCCTTGAAAGCATCCATACAATGAAGCATGAAGCAGGAGGTGGTGGGGTGTGTATGTGTGTGTGTGTGTGTGTGTGTGGGGGGGGGGGGGGGGGGTGTGGGTTGGTTATTAACAGGATCTGTTCGTGAGATTTGATAGATCGGATGGGCTGTACGTCCAATACTCTCACCTATGAGATTGCTGTTGGGAACTTGTAATTTATTATAGGGGGACGGTGAGTAGTGCTAGGACTGTATCATATTATGCACACTCCCTCCCCCCATTTAATGTAACATTTGTCATGCCCACTCCCTCAAATAAATGACTTGTCACTAAATAAGGTTCAAATTAATAACCTATTTATTTGAAAAACATAGAACTGTGTCGTTTTTTCAATGCCTCCTCCCATATCGTTGTGATAGATTTCCTCTCTACTCTCTTGCTGGTATAGTGCTAAAACCCGGGTTAGAATAGGTCTTCAGCAACCAATGATGCCCCAAAAGGCGACTTTGGCGTAAGAGGCGGCTAACGGGATCGGGTGGTCAGACTCGTTGACTTGGTTGATGCATGTCATCGAATCCCAATTGCATGGAACGATGCACGATGTCAATCACTAGATTGTCTGATCCAGACTCGGTTATTTACAGACCGCCGTCATACAGCTGGAATATTGCCGAGTGCGGTATTAAACAACAAACAAACAAAACAAAGCTAAAAACGACGTAAAACCATATTTACTCATTCACACGAGGAAAGAAAAGTGAAGGCAATGTTATCCGTGGTCAAACCTTCAAAATACAATTTCATGATGAATCTATAAACTTGTGCAAAAGTTCCAACGACCATATTTCTAAAATCAAAAACACATTGACACTATTTGCCTCGGTAGGAAGTAGCAGACTGCATCAGATAATGTCTAGATAAAAGGTTACATGTAACGTTAAGCACACCTTTGAAACCAGAACGTCTCATTCTGATACTGCTCTTGCGAACAGCGAGGAGTGGCATCTCCACACGGACAACCATAAAGCGTTCGGAGAATGCCCGTGAGGCAAAGAGTTGCTCGCTGGACCGTAAACTACCGTCATAATATGCAATAAACGTACCTCAATGTGTTATTTACTGACTGGTATTGGCGGGGTGGGATCCTTGGAGAGGAGCTGTAGGACCTCTGATCACGGAGACAATCACGACTCTCTCCGGATTGGAATTTTTTTGTGCAGAATGTGTAAGGGAAGAGGTATTCGAGGGTCCCGTTTCACGAAGCGATCTTAGCACTAAGATGATCGTAACTCCCATTCTTTAACATAGGCTTATGACAGTCGTAGCGCTACGACCACTTTGTGGAACAGGGCCCAGAGATGAGACATCATGTTTCACTAATTTGGTGGAGACCCGTGAAGATCCGGGGTAGAATAGGTCTTCAGCAACCCATGCTTGCTGTAAAAGTCGACTATGCTTGTCGTAAGGGGCGACTTACCTGATCGGGTAGTCAGGCTCGCTGACTTGGTTGATGCATGTCATCGATCCCAATTGGGTGGATTGATGCTCAGGATATCAATCACTGGATTGTCTGGTCTAGACTCGATTATTTACAGACCGCCGTCATAAGCTGGAATATTGCTGGGTGCGGCGTTAAACAACAAACTAAACCAAAACATTGGTTGGAATATTTCACTAGAGCAGTATTTTGTAAGAACTGTAAAACAGACTTTGGGAGAAATCAACTTTGCTTATTGGAGTCATGTCTGAGCTATAAACTGTACAGGGGGCACGGGTGGCCCAGTCGTCTAAGGCGCCGCGATTCGTTGTGCAGAGTTGCGTCCCTTGGGCACGCCAGAAACCTATGATTGTGGGTTCGAATACCGTTCGCCTCAATTGTTTCTAGGTTTGTCAGCACCATACCCGTGCTCGTGGGTTTCACCGAAGTGGTAAACGTCTGAGACCTGCATCACTTCGGGCTTTCCTCCCACATTAAGCTGACACGCCGTGATATAACTGGAACACTGTTAAAAGCGGCGTTAAATCCAACTCACTCACTCACTATAAACTGTACAAAGTCTGGTGATTCTCTGGAGTACAGTCCTTTGTACGAGCCTTGCAGTGGTTTATGTGTTGGTAACATATTTTCACATGCTGACCATATAAAATTTATAGCACATGTAGTCAAGATTAATGTGTCAGTGTTAACCCTGTGTATACATGTATTGTGTTCACTTGCAATTCGCTTTAAAACATTGCATCCCTTATCCGTAATAGGAACCGTTAAGCAGGGGTTCGAATCCTAGGATACGGTTAGACTACTGTCAGCATCATAGCAGTGTTGGTACGATTCTCCCTAAGTGTTACACATCTACCATCTGAACTTATCACTAGACTCCTATTCTGTGATATTTCTAAATACTGTTCAAAGCGGTCTTAAACCCACCTCACTCACTAACTGCATATGCAATAGACAATTCAAAACACTCGGGATCACTCGGCTTATTCCGCTGCCAACATTAAACCTCGGGCACATTCGTCACCACTCGTCCCTTTCCGTAACCTGCTCGTTCCGGAAAAACGCGAGTTGGTCACGAATGCCTCGGGAAGAAAAGTTGTGGTGAGGTGAGGTGAAATGGGGTTTAACGTCGCGTCCAAGATTATTGCACTTATATAGCGACGTGCATGCACGTGTATGTGTGTGGCTGCTTGTACTAGGCCGGACTGATGCCGATTTCATAGTGCTAGCTCACTGAGATACCATGCCGCAGTTTAACATGAATACCCCACTCAGACACAGTATACTGACTCCGAGCCGACCAGTCCTTGTTTTAGCCCCTTAATGCCGAGCGCCAGACAGGGTAACAACAAGTACCATCTTTTAACGTCTTTTGGTATGACGAGGTCGGGGATCGAACCCCGGACCTTCCGCTCTCCGGTCGGACGCTCTACCATTAGACCACGGAGGGGGTCGGGAAGAAAAGTAGTGATACTGTATGACTTTACCTATGAACCAGTTTACGACAGATCCGGCTGCATATAATTCGTAAAACATGACAGACATTTTTAAGATCGGCAATTTTCTGATTAACAGAAATTTGGTTTACAGTTTCACTTGAGGCCAAAAGAAGTCAGGAACAATCTCATCTGTAATAATACAATGACGGATGTCGCCATGTTCTATTAAGTCATGTGATACTCACGTGCACGAAACTATAGACCCAATATGGATTCGAATGATGCGGTCGGTATACATGAATATGTTGAACAGTAAGTTATTATGTATAATTCTTGGTTTGTTGGTATGTTGTTTAACGCCGTACTCAGCAATATTCCGGCTATATTACTGCGGTCTGTAAATAATCGAGTACAGTGTTATTGTACCAACTTTTCATCATCTATATAGCTTGCATCTTCTATATTTATACAAATGGGATCAATGATTATGTCACAGAAAGATATTCCAACACATAAAGGTTGGTATATAACATTACCAGGTTGCAATAACGCATATATCGACTGAAAGAGCGACTGTAACATATTTCGTTTTACTTATATTATTCCACAATTTGTATAAAGTTCTTATTTATTAATTCCGCAAACCGATTTTTAGTCGATAATGATGAGGTGAAATTAGGTTGATCGTCGCGTCCAAGATTACTGCATTGATATAGCGACGTGCATGCACGTGTGTGTGTGGCTGCTTGTACTAGTCCGGACTGATGCCGATTTATAGTGCCAGCACACTGAGATACCATACTGCAGTTTAACATGAATACCCCACTCAGACACAGTATACTGACTCCGAGCCAGCCAGTCCTTGTTTTAGCCCCTTAATGCCGAGCGCCAGACAGAGTAACAACAAGTACCATCTTTTAACTTCTTTTGGTATGACGCGGCCGGGGATCTAACCCCGGACCTTTCACTCTCCAGACGGACGCTCTACCACTAGGCCACGGAGGCGGTAGTAGATAATGAGAGCCATGATCTATCATGTTCCTGAAACATGAAAAAGCTCTAAAATGTCATATGTTTTAAGTGTTGGTATTTGATGACCATCAATACATACACGACACGGGAATTCAAAGTCATATAAGGATAAGAGCTAAATTGAGCTGTTGAAATAGGAAGAGGAAGTAGAGGCAGTTCCACATCCTCCAGAAAATGTTGGATTACAGTTTTTAAGTACAACGCCGTTTCTGCAAAGATATGTCATGTATCGTTTTGTTGCAATGACCTTTGAAGTCACGTACGTCATTACAGTTGCCATATATGGCCTTTGAACCCATTAAAGAGACTATAAAATGGCCTAAGAAGCCTTAACTTCAGTCACTGAAAGTCTGTATGCCAGGGTTACCTTCTTTCATGGTGGTCGACTGAAAAAGGTTAAAACCATGTTGCTTCAAGTCACTCATCTGTCCCGCATCTTCATGGAACAATGACGTTGTGCAGATGTGTTGCATAAAGATTCAGAGTGATAAAATACTCTCCAAAAGACTGTATGACAAGAGGGATGATTTCAACTTTCCAATCATCAACTTTTCCTTTATGTCACGCAATATTGCAGCTCCAGCCTTTGGTGTCTACATTCCACTACTTTTGAGGGACATGCAAGCTCTTCCTACGAAGATTTCAAAGAGCGTCTTATGACTCTTGCTCAAAAGTTGTTTCATCAAGGTTATACAACATTCAAGGTCTTAGTAAAGCTTGAGGTGGACATGTGGATGACATTTCTAAATTTGACGCATCAGTGACAAAAAATGATGTACTTGTACTCTATGTTCCTGTGTTTAAGCAGGCGAAAAGTGTCTTTGCCTTTGCCAGTGTTTGGCACGTACACTCGGCTCTAGTTTTACCAGAGATGTCTTGTGGCTAGGGAAATGGTTTGTCGTTTTTTTATTTGCATGCGAGTATCGGAATCATGTGGCTGATGTTGTGGCAGCACGTTGTCCCAGAGAACATAGTATGAGTGCACACTGAACATTCTGATGGAAATAATAAATGTTGCACTGTGGCCATGCATATATTTTGTTTGTTTGTTGTTTAACGCCGCACTCGGCAATATTACAGCTATATGACGGCGGACCAGATAATCCAGTGATTGACATCATGAGCATAGATTCACCCAATTGGGATACGATGACATGCATCAACCAAGTCAGCGAGTCTGACAACCCGATTCCGTCAGTCGCCTCTTACGACAAGCATAGTCGCCTTTTACGGCAAGCATGGGTTGCTGAAGATCTATTCTACCCCGGATCTATCGCTAAATGGCTGACATATTGCCGATGCGATGTAAAATTTAAATTTAACTCACTACCCCGGATCCTTCACGGGACAAATAATAATAATCATAATAATAATCATAATAATAATAATCATAATAATAATAATAATAATAATAATACATGCACGTGATGGAAATTAAATTCAAGATTTAAAAAAAATGATAGTACTCGAGAAATCGTGAAAACATCTTTTGAATATTACAAGAATTCTTCAGTGTTACATAAATAACACACGAGCGTCCATAACTCAGATAAAAGTGTACCCTGTCACCTTACACAATGATTTAATTGAGGCTTTAAACAAAGCTTTGAAACAGTCGTAATAAACATTACGTAAAGTCCCTTTTCAAAAGAGAAAGTGTACGTGAATAACTTCCTACTTCAAATCAGCCTTAAGACTATATCATGGATGACATTAATATTTCCACCAATATTCGGGAGCCGTTAAATGCGAGTTGTTAATGCCCTTAGTCTCGGAAGTCGATTACTTTTAAGTGATCAATACATAACAGCGTACATTAAGTTCATAACTTTGAGTATTGACTACTTGTCAACAACTCCCGTTTAGCAGATTTATCATGTCGAGACTAAAACATTTATTTCCTGAGCTGGTCTACTGGACGTTTCATGAGATGTTAATGCGTTGGTCAACAGTTCATATGACCTTAAATCCATTCACATGGCAAACTCCAAACCGTTCAAATATTGGACCAGACTTCTCAGTTAGACTCTATTGGCAACTGTCCTAACAGAGCTTACAAGGCATACTTCTTGGATGCAACGTTATCCGCACCGAGTATATGGTGGGTATTGCGCTATTGACAGTGTTGAGGAAATTATGGAGAGGCGATATCAAATGGAAAGGAGCATTAAAAGAACTGTCTCCTGGAGGTTCCGGGGGCACGGGTGGCCCAGTCGTCTAAGGCGCCGCGATTCGCTGTGCAGAGTTGCGTCCCTTGGGCACGCCAGAAACCTATGATTGTGGGTTCGAATCCCGGTTCACCCCGATTATGTTTCTAGGTTGTCAGCACCATACCCGTGCTCGTGGGTTTCACCGAAGTGGTAAACGTCTGAGACTTGCATTACTTCGGGCTTTCCTCCCACATTAAGCTGACACGCTGTGATATAACTGGAATAATGTTAAAAGCGGCGTTAAACCCAACTCACTCACTCACTCACTCCTGGAGGTGCCAATCAACAAAGCTATTCGTACATGATTTCTTGGTTTGTTTGTTTGTTGTTTAACGCCGCACTCAGCAATATTCCAGCCATATGACGGTGGTCTGTAAATAATCGAGTCTGGACCAGAAAATCCAGTGATTGACATTATGACATGCATCAACCAAGTCAGCGAGTCTGACCATCCGATCCCGTTAGTCGCCTCTTACGACAAGCATAGTCGCCTTTTAAGGCAAGCATGGGTTGCTGAAGACCTATTGTGACTTACTTAGGCCAGGTGTTACATTTGATATCGTTCAATGACTAAATTTGGTCACAATTTCTCTCGGACTATGCTTGTCGGGATCGGGTGGTCAGGCTCGCTGACTTGGTTGATGCATGTCATCGATCCCAATTGCGGCGTAAAACAACCAACCAACCAACCACAATTTCTCTGCAGTCATCACCTATTCAAACTGTGAATCAATGATTAAGTGAGTTTCCATATCAGTCTATACGCTAAAGGATCGCCTCCGTAGCCTAGAGGTAGAGCGTCTGCCCACAGTGCGGAAGGTGGTGGGTCATACGAAAAGACGTTAAAACATAGTACTTGTTGATACCCTGCAAGACGCTTGGCATTAAGGGGCTAAAACAGTCAGCATACTGTGTCCGAGTCGGATATTCATGTTCAACAGCGGCATGGTATCTCAGTAGTTGGCACTTTTCTACAGGACTAGTACAAGAAGCGACACACTCACACACACACACATGTGTATGCACGTCTTAAATAATCTTGGACGCGACCTTAAACCCCATTTCACCTCCCATTAGCTAAAGTATCCCCTTAATGACAAGTAACTGAAATATAAGTGATTTCACAATTATATTGTTTGTTTGTTGTTTAACGCCGCACTCAGCAATATTCCAGCTATATGACGGCGGTCTGTAAATAATCGAGTCTGGACCAGACAATCTAGTGATTGACAGCATGAACATCGATCCACGCAATTGGGATCGATGACATGCATCAACCAAGTCAGCGAGCCTGACCACCCGATTCAGTTAGTCGCCTCTTACGACAAGCATAGTCGCCTTTAACGGCAAGCATGGGTTGTTGAAGACCTATTCTACCCCGGATCTTCACGGGTCTCACAATTATAAAAACAATGTTACACAGGCTCCGGTTCAATCCTCTTATGTACAGGTTTAAAACACTAAAGGTCACAGTTCGTTAAGCTGACAGACAACAAGATGATGACGGTAAACTTTATGACAGTTAAGTGAGCCATGGAAACTTTGGAGAGGTCAACATGTTTACGCCAATTTGGGTTACCTTCTAAAAAGCAGTCACAAATCTGTATCACTCATTTTGACATTTTCACTCGTCTGAGATGTGGCTAATGCGTCTGAGAAGACAGGGCCACACAATGACCAATGGAGCTGTGTGGTTACTGACACAATTTGCAGCAAATGGCATTTCAGATATCTGTACATATACAATTGTACCCTGTCAGGGGATTAATTTGGAGATTGAAAATGTGAACTTTCATTTTACGTTTGGACCATATAAAAAGACTGACGATAGTGTCCTGCTGTTATCTGCGGAATGGAAAGACAGTCATGTAATGTAAGCTACGACAGCTCCAGACATAGGTTGGACGCTTTTGATAGTGTATCGATCCGTGTGACTATGAGAGCATCTGTCATAATGAGTCGTATGTATTGTTGCCGCATTAATTGTTGAGTTGGTTGGTTTGTTGTTTAACACTCAGCAATATTCCAGCTCTATGACGGCGGTCTTTATTAAATAATTGAGTCTGGATCAGACAATCCAGTGATTGATATCATGAGCATCGATCCACACAATTGGGATACGATGACATGCATCAACCATGTCAGCAATACTGACCACCCGATCCCGTTAGTCGCCTCTTACGACAAGCATAGTCGCCTTTTAAGGCAAGCATGGGTTGCTGAAGACCTATTGTGACTTACTTAGGCCAGGTGTAATTTGATATCGTTCAATGACTAAATTTGGTCACAATTTCTCTAGGACTATGCTTGCCGGGATCGGGTGGTCAGGCTCGCTGACTTGGTTGATGCATGTCAGCAATACTGACCACCCGATCCCGTTAGTCGCCTCTTTCGACAAGCATAGTCGCCTTTTACGGCAAGCATTTGTAATGGTTGAGGTCAAACAGACGGAAACACAAGAATAGCCTGCAGCGTACAAGAACTCCACCATCTCGACATGGCGTACAAGAACTCCACCATCTCCACATGGACCCGTGAAGATTCCGGGGTAGAATGGGTCTTCAGCAACCCATGCTTGCCGTAAAAGGTGACTATGCTTGTCGTAAAAGGCGAATTACGGGATCGGGTGGTCAGGCTCGCTGACTTGGTTGATACATGTCATCGATCCAAATTGCGTGGATCGATGCTCATGATATCAATCACTGGATTGTCTGGTCCAGATTCGAATATTTACAGACCGCCGTCATATAGCTAGAATATTGCTGAGTGCGGCGTTAAACAACAAACAAACAAACCATCTCCACATGGGTATTGACTTCACCATGTAGACAATATAACAACACAGACTTCCTTCAGGTCTGAATTTTTTTCTGGTTCATTTTACAGAGACATTTACTTTATTTTTCCAATTTGTTTGTTGTTTAACGCCGCACTCAGCTATATGACGGCGGTCTGTAAATAATCGAGTCTTAACCAGACAATCCAGTGATTGACATCATGAGCATTAATCCACACAATTGGGATACGATGCATCAACCAAGTCAGCGAGCCTGTCCACCCGATCCCGTAAGTCGCCTCTTACGACAAGCAAAGTCGCCTTAAACGGCAACCATTATATTTCCGAGGTTGCATATATTATGTATGTATGTCAGTCATGACTGTCAGAAAGACATATACTGCTAAAAAAAAGTTAAAGAACCTCCAGTTTCTTTGATGTTACTATAATATATCTGTCATGCCAAAATCGTGTATTTTGAACTTCTTTTATGTAGTATATATAAGCAGGTACATAAGCCGTTAGTATAACAATTTGATATGTATTAGTGGTATTATACGGTGTTTACATGAAGATATATAATCGATATATCACTTTAGAAGTAGACCGCCACCGTGGTCTAGTGGTAGAGCGTCCGTCCGGAGAGCGGAAGGTCCGGGGTTCGATCCCCGGCCGCGTCATACCAAAAGACGTTAAAAGATTGAATGTATTTGTTGTTACCCTGTCTGGCGCTCGGCATTAAGGGGCTAAAACAAGGACTGGTCGGCTCGGAGTCAGTATACTGTTTCTGACCGGGGTATTCATGTTAAACTGCGGCAAGGTATCTCAGTGGGCTAGCACTATAAAATCGGCATCAGTCCGGACTAGTACAAGCAGCCACACACGTGCATGCACGTCGCTATATAAGTCCAATAATCTTGGACGCGACGTTAAACCCAATTTCAACTCACCTTATTGAAGTAACATCTTAGAAGCAGCACATATGCCGGAACTCCCTTCTGTCTGCCCCAATGGCACTATGGTTGTTTGAGAAGGATATTGACGATCACTATGAATAACATGACAATATATATGTAAATGGAATATTTGTCTTTTCATGTTTATCTCATCGTTTGACCTGACACGAGTTGATGTTGTTGCTCGTTGCTTCACCACTCCTGACACTATCAACTCTTTCAGGGCACGAGATGGAGAAATCCATGTTATTTGACAGGAAATACACACATCTATCTTTAATCATCATCTTTAAATATAGCAATTTACTGTAATAACACAGAGGCAATGCATCAGTTTCACGTGTGGTTTTCTAGAACATGGAAATATACTGAACCGCAGAAGAAACGTAACCCCAAGTAACATTGCATGAAAAGTTGTCATTTAAATACCTGGGTAATTTTTGTCAAAGTTACTAAAATTTAACATTACCTTGTCCGGAAAAATGAAGATTGATGATAAAAAAACAAAGCAGATGACAATAAAACCGTTCGCCCATACGGATCACGGCAACGGCCATGGTAACCCGATGCACGTGAGTTCAGTGCAAATTGAAATGCACATTAAATAAATAAATAAATAAAAAATTCACCCAGATCGGATAACATTCATTCGTTATTGAATTGCTACCACATGCCAAGATTGACAAGAAATCAGCGACACCAAGCCCTTGGACGATTGCAAGCTGGACAAACCGCCCGGCAAGTAGCAAATGCATTTCAAGTCCACATAAGGACCATATACAGGCTCCAGCAACAGTACCAGACCACCAACACTACAGAAGACCGATCACGTAGTGGAAGACCAAGGGTCACCACCCGACTCCACGATCGTCAGATTGTGCGACAGCATCTTCAAGATCGCTTTGTTACTGCTGCGGAAACTGCTTGACAGACTATGGGGACTCACCAGCGACACATTAGTGCGTCGACGATTGACGAGCAGACATCTCCACTGACACCATGTCATCGCCGGGACCGTCTTCAGTGTTCAACACAGCATCAGCATTGGCGCCACCAGCAGTGGAGAGAGTCCTCTTCTCAGACGAGAGCCGTTACTGTATCTCAGCATGGACATCATGGTGTGGGGTGGAACAGGTCTTGCACAGAGGGTCGGCCCTGTGGTCTTCCAGAACATTGGTCCAGGGAGAGTCAACGGTGACATAGCAGCTCGATACATTGATCAGGTCTTGAGACCACACGCCTTACCTCATTTGGCACGTCGCCGCAACCACGAGTTTCAGCATGATAACGTCCATGCCCACACTGCGAGAGCAACAAGAGACTTCCTCCTGCAGAATGGCATCAGAACAATGCAGTGGCCTGCCTTGCATCGCCACATATTTACATTATGTGGTATGACGCGGCCGGGGATTGAACCCCGGACCTTCCGCCCTCCGGGCGGACGCTCTACCACTAGAGCACGGAGGCGGTCGGTACTTTAAAGATGTAGACGGAGGTCGATCTAGTGGTTGTATGAACAAGAGACGCTGACATGCCGCGACAGTTAAGTTATGTGACGTTAGGCCACCACAACACTCGAAAGTCGGCTAATTTGCAAGGTTTGGAGAGGTCAGGATGTGTACGCCACTTTGGATTATCTCCTAAAAAGGCTTTGACAAAAAACACTTCCCGTTTTGACATTTGACTCGTTGTCTGAGCCGCAGCTAATGCTTCCAAAAGGACTAGGAATATGATAGGCAGTTCCGTGTTGTCTGAAGCAGTGAGCTTGCTGATAGCGTTAGTACATAATGGGATTACGGAGACCGAAGTACGTCCTGCCATGGTATTAATTTGGAGATAAAAAATCCTGTTACATTGTGACTTTGACACAGACAAGCGTTAACGTTATGATGATACTTGTGGGAATAAAAGGCAGCCGTGAAATACATCGGCTCTATGTATTTGTTGAAGACAGGGTGCTAATATGGAGATGTTGAAGCATCAGATACAAGAACACACTCCCGGGAACCCGATAAGTGAGGCTGTGAGTATGGTTTTACGCCATGTTTAGCAATATTCCAGCAATATCACGGCGGGAGGCACCAGAAATGGACTTTACACATTGTACCCCGTGAGGCATCGATTCCTGTCGGCGTGACGTTCGGCGAGGCTACCCCACTGCCAACACGATTTGGTTTGTTGTTTAACGCCGCACTCATCAATATTTCAGCTATATGACGGGGGTCTGTAAATAATCGAGTCTGGACCAGACAATCCAGTGATTAATATCATGAACATCGATCCACGCAATTGGGATCGATAACATGCATCAACCAAGTCAGCGAGCCTGACCACCCGATCCCGTTAGTCGCCTTCCAGACAAGCAAAGTATGGGTTGCTGAAGACCTATTCTACCCCGGAATCTTCACGGGTCTCTGCCAACACAATCTGACCAGATATAATGAGTGAGTTTGATTTTACGCCGCTTTTAGCAATAGTCCAGCAATATCACGGCGGGGAACACCAGAAATGGGCTTTACACATTGTACTCATATCGGGAATCGAACCCGGGTTTTCGGCGTGACGAGCGAACGCTTTAACCACTAGGCTACCCGACCGCCCCTGACCAGATGAAGGGCAGACTAGTACGCATGTATATGTAATGATTACATGACTGTACTGCTGAGTAGGCCAGTAAGTAGGCATCTTGCAATTGTCAGTTATCAGTTCAAGGTTTGGTTCATGAGGTACGGATAGTGAAGCCCGACTGTTAAAGTGAGTGAGTGAGTTGGGTTTAACGCCACTTTTAACAGTATTCCAGTCATATCACGGCGTGTCAGCTTAATGTGGGAAGAAATCCCGAAGTGATGCAGGTCTCAGACGTTTACCACTTCGGTGAAACCCACGAGCACGGGTATGGTGCTGACAAACCCAGAAACATAAAACATAATCGGGGCGAACTGGGATTCGAACCCACAATCATAGGTTTCTGGCGTGCCCAAGGGACGCAACTCTGCACAGCGAATCGCGGCGCCTTTGACGACTGCCCCCCCCCCCCCCCCCCCCGACTGTTAAAGGGCCCCATTTGGTCATTGCAGTCGCCTTGGTTTCAGGTGGTGGTGTGTGTTGTTTAACGCCACACTCAGCAATATTCCAGCTATATGATGGCGGTCTTTTAAATAATCGAGTCTGGGCCAGACAATCCAGTGATTGATATCATGAGCATCGATCCACATAATTGGGATACGCTGAGATGCATCAACCAAGTCAGCAATCCTGACCATCCGATCCCCTTATTCGCATTTTACGACAAGCATAGTCGACTTCAACGGTAAGCATGGGTTGCTGAAGACCTACTCTACCCGGAATCTTCACAGTCGCCTTGGATTCAGGTGGTGGTGTTTGTTGTTTAACGCCGCAATATTCCAGCAACAGGACGGCAATCTTTAAATAATCGATTCCGGACCAGACAATCCAGTGATTGACATCCTGGGACTGAACACATAGTATTACTAATTATGTCTATTATTAACGAGAATGTAGGATGGCTTTTACTTTTATTGTCATTGTTGTTAAAACAATTTTGGTGATCAACTAGTCCTATCTGCAATGTCTATTGCTCATTTTTATAAATTAAAATTCTTTTAGGTGGGTAAACAACTACAAAGCTACGACATTATGGCCCAGTTTTACATCGGTAATATGAATATGATATGATATGATGCGTGGACGTTGTCATGTTGACATCTCTCCACAACTGCATTGTTACCCGAGATGAACATAGTTAGTTTACACCGGGAACAATGTTATTGTATACCTCCTGTGAGAAATATTCCCACTACTTACTTACTGATAAGATTGGTAACGACCCTAAACCATAACTCCATTTGAGACCTTTCAACACACAATAATGCCACTCGTCAAGATCCTGGTAAAGTAGGTCTTCTGCAACTCAAGAGTGTGGTAAGAGGCGACTAACGGGACCGGGTGGCCAGGCTCGATGATTTAGTTGACACATGTCATCGTATCCCATTTACACTATCAATGTAGCAGAGGAGGCCAAATTCACTCCTGGGCCTCGTATTTGACCGTCATCTCACATTCTGACTACATGTCAAATATCTGAAAGCAAAGTGCTCTGAAGGCTCTCGACTTGTTAAAAGTCGTTTCAAATTCCGAGAGAGGAGGGGATCAGACAACCCTCCTTCACTTGTACAGATCGTTTATACTCTGGCTCCATTGTCTGTGGTGGATCTTGCAAAAGCAATTTAAAAAAACCTCACACAATACACCCCAAGGCCCAAGCTTTTAGAACCACTCCAGTAGATAGTTTGTATGTAGCAGCTGATGAACCTTCCCTCCAATAACGCCGCATTATATTGTAACTGCAATACATCACTAAATTACTTTCCAATCAGTCAAACCCAGGATACAATTGTGTTTTCAACCCTCTGTATGAAAGCCAGTTTCGAAATTTGTCAAACATGATTCCACCATATAACTGCAGCTAAAATAGATCCAAATATTACATCACCCTTCCGTCTTCTCCGCCCGGACAGATAGTGAAGCAAGAGGTAGACTTCACGTTCATCCAGCTCAAAAAGTCCGAAACAAATCCTTTGGTATATCAACAAGCATATAACAAATTTCGAACAAAATATAATTTTCACAGATCCATTTTTCAGACGGGTCTAAGTGTGGTGGCAAAGTTGAAAGTGCCATCATCATTGGATCCAGCGCTGTCTCCTGAAGAATCCCAGAAAATAGTTCCATCTTCATTACTGAGACCAAAGCTATCCTAACAGCTTTGACCTACATAAAACAACAAAACCAATCCAAAACTTTCATCATCTTTTCAGATTCATTGTCTCGCCTTCAGCAACTGATGCTTATTGTTAGAGGCAACTAATAACGGTAGTTCCGGCAAATGTGCTCCTTCTTAGATGTTACTTCAATAAAGACGGGATCGGGTGGTCAGGCTCGCTGACTCGGTTGATGCATGTCATCGATCCCAATTGCGAGGATCGATGCTCATGTTGTCAATTACTAGATTGTCTGGTCTAGACTTGAGTACTTACAGACCGCCGTCATATAGCTGGAATATTGCTGAGTGCGGTGTTAAACAACAAACAAACAAATAAACAACATTTTGAAAAAAAAGGCCATATATATAGTATCTTTAATTATGGCTGCCGAAGTAAATTGAAGTAATCAAGCGCCTCACTACACACATACCAAATTTCGTAACATTTTGAACAAAAATGCCAAAGTGGCATTTTCAATTTGGCTGCCGAAGCAAATTCAAGCTATGAACCAAGTCCCGAACGTGACCACGCCGTCCATAAGTCGCCGCTTGCGACAAGCGCAAGTTGCTGGAACATCTTTAATTTCTTTTGTTTGTTTGTGATCACAAGCAATGATAAACGTATTTTTAGTAAGACAAACTTCGTGTTTAAACTGTTCCACGTGTCTCACGAAATCGTTCTTACACATATGACATTTACGATCGTTCATTTCCTTTGAAACAAGATCAAATGACCCACACTTAAACTAATATAGATTCACATGTCCTCTCTACGGAAATGAAAATAACCTGCGAAATTGACCTGGTAAATGCCCATCAATATGTCTTGTCTTAATTAAAGGAAAGGTCAAGGTCGCTAGAGGTCACATTCGTCGATGTATTAAATGCTTCTTCATGTTTAATACATTTAATTGGCATTGTCAAAGTGGCGTTCACATCCTGACCTCTCCAAGAAATATGGTTGGTTGGTTGGTTTGTTGTTTAACGCCGCACTCAGCAATATTCCAGCTATATATAGACGGTAGTTTTTAAATGATCGAGTCTGGACCAGACAATCCAGTGATAATATCATGAACATCGATCCACGCAATTGGGATCGATGACATGCATCAACCAAGTCAGCGAGTCTGACCACCCGATCCCGTTAGTCGCCTCTTACGACAAGTATAGTCGCCTATTACGGAAAGCATGGGTTGCTGAAGACCTATTCTACCCGGGATCTTCACGAGTCCCCAAGAAATATGGACAGAAATGTATGATAAGCCATGTTCTATGTATTTGTTCCAAGAAATGATCATCTTCGTGTTTATCTACTGTTTTCAGTTACAGTTTAATCAATTAGCTTTGTTTCTTTTTCCATTCTCGCTCGACTCATAGTTTATACGAACCGCGTATTTAATTTAGGAGACAAAACATTCTGGATTACAAACACGTGCGAATTAGCGGAGAAAACAGCTGTGCGTGAACTGTGAGACTTGCCACACAGGTGTTTTCAAACAACGACGGTCTTAAAATGAGAGAGATATATTTGACACTGACGGCTGTAGAATTCTAAATTACCAAACGAACAATGACACCTCGGTAGACACAGCAGGTGTCGCCTTTGCAATAACAAGACTTTACACAGGAAGGTGTTCCACAGTTGGTCTTCTGTTATGTGAAGCCACATGCTATTTAGATGGGTTACCACACTAACTCACTAACTTCTTGTTCTTGAAGTGGACATTTCCTTAAATGTAGGTGTGAGTGAGTGAGTATGGTTTTACGCCGCTTTTGGCAATATTCCATCAATATCACGGCGGGGGACACCAGAAATGGGCTTCACACATTGTACCCATGTCGGGAATCGAACCCGGGTTTTCGGCACGACGAGCGAACGCTTTAACCACTAGGCTACCCGACCGCCCCTAAATGTAGGTGTGGATAGTGTTGTGGTTAAAGCGTTCGCTCGTCACGCCGAAACACCGGGTCCATTCGTCCATTCGTGAAATTACAAAATATGCTGAAGGGGTCGGAAATATACACTCACACACTTAACTGGTTATATTCTCATACAATCATCCAATGGTTTGCCTGATCCAGATCGGACATTTTATCGCCCTGAGTGAGTATTTCAGTTATATAATATATAACGGCGTACCTGTTTTGGTTGTTTTGTTGTTTAACGCCGCACTCAGCAATATTCCAGCTATATGACGGCGGTCTGTAAATAATCGAATCTGGACCAGACAATCCAGGGATTGACATCATGAGCATCGATCCACGCAATTGGGATCGATGACATGTATCAACCAAGTCAGCGAGTCTGACCACCCGATCCCGTTAGTCGCCTTTTACGACAAGCATAGTCGCCTTTTACGGCAAGCATGGGTTGCTGAAGACCTATTCTACCCCGGAATCTTCACGGGTCGGCGTACCTGTGTTAGCTTGAAGCAAGGGAAAAGCCTGATGTAATGTAGATCATGGACGTTTACCATTTTGGTGACACAATCAGGGGAACCGGAATTCGAACCCACGATCTAAAGGTCCTGACACGCCTAAGGGACGCAACTCTGTACAGCGAATTACGTCGCCTTAGACGACTGGGCCAACCATGCCCTCACTGCGCCGTGATATTCATGCGTTCTCCGATTTCAGTCTCCCCACCGGTTCTCCGTCACAACCTATTTTGTCGTGTTTTTCTTTGGCACATTCGATCCTAACGACCGAACATCCCACGAAAACTTGACAATGAAATATCACCATGTATGTAGCTAGATTCACATTGAGTAATGCAATACCTGTTTTTTTGTTAGACAAAAAACATCGTTTCTAACTACGCAGTTACATAATTGGGAATCGAGATTCTAAGCCATGGTATTCTAACACGCATTTCCTCTAAATTGTTATTAAAGTATTCCAACGGAGTAATTGGCTAGCAGTCATTACTTACGCATCGATTAGAGCAAACAGTTTCAAACTTTGATATGATGTAGGGCCAGCGAGAGATGCTATATATAACATCAGCACACCCCCCCAGCAAACCACAGTTTACCAAGAATTAGCCGAATCGCCTTTGTTAATCATCGCAGTTAGCTTTAACTTTGATGAAAAACGACACTTTTCGATCGCTCCACGTCGTATGGTTTCAAGCTGTTTGTCACCCGTCTCCTTCAAGGCCCCTCATTAGCAATGTTGGGAGTTGCATCCACGTCGCTTGCGGCGTCGCCGTCGTCGCCATATTAGCGTTGGTCCGACTGACGTCGTCTACAACGTTTTTCCAGCCATAATTATCGCGATCACTTCCGATTTGCTACTTGTGCCTTCTCAAGGGGCTGTTGGGCATTGTTGATCTAAGAATCGCCCTCCAGGACTGCGTTAGAACGTGTAATTAAGGTGGACTTGTTCCTGTGTTTGTGGTGAGCTTTACCTTCAGTTTGGATCTTCTGTGGGGTTATTTCGGGGTGTTGCATGCAAACGAAAGAGGAGGAGCTATGTGCATCTTCTAAGAATATATCAGAACTTTTGGTCACCTTGCCCAAGCCGCGTCTGCTGTTAGAAATTTGTATGCAACGCTGCCCCAAATGTGCTAGGGAAGGAGGCTTGTTTTTTTCCAAAAGAATATTCTGGAAAACATAATTTGTCCCAAGGGTTTTACTCCCCAAAATATCGTTCACTGGGCATGCTGACCCTGGATGTGATACAAAACTATAACAATTTGTTTGTCTCATTGATCCAACTTGCATTTCTGATATATTACATTATTGGCCTTCTTATCCTATAGTTCATACATGTGAAAAATGCACTGAAATTTGATAATTCGGACGACTGTATTTGAAACTGAGCGTCTGGGTTAACAAAAATATTTCTAAAATTTGTTTAAACTGTATGTGTATGGGTAAAATGTTTGGAAGTACATGCTTACATAAACAGTCCTATTAGCTTATTAATTAAATAACGGGATCGGGTGGTCAGGTTAGCTGACCTGATGTTGATGCATGCCATCGTATCCCAATTATGTGGATGGGTGCTCATGATGTCAATCACTTGATTGTCTGGTACATACCCGATTATATAGCTGGAATATTGCTGAGAGCGGCGTAACACAAAGAAACAAATATTAATTTAATTTATTCAGTACCCATCTCTCCGAACCGAATGGCAAGTATTTTTCAAGTTTGAGATTGAGAAACAAAGATACTTATCAAGAACAATATTTATACGCAGTAAAAAGTACGTAAGATTTACGAGATCAAATCCCATTTAACAACATTCTTTACAGCAGTCAGAGGTTTACAACAATCAGAGACTCGGGGAATAGGTCTTCAGCAACCCATGCTTGCCGTAAAAGGCGACTATGCTTGTCGTAAGAGCCGACTAACGGGATCGGGTGGTCAGGCTCTCTGACTTGGTTGATGCATGTCATCGATCCCAATTGCGTGAATCGATGCTCATGATGTCACTCACTGGATTGTCTGGTCCAGACTCTATTATTTACAGACCACCGTCATATATCTGGAATATTGCTGAGCGCGGCGTTAAACAGCAAACAATCAACAATCAATCACCGGTTCCAATAAACCCGTCAATGCATTAGACGAAAAACGCGTATGATGGTATATGCTGACGGCGTTAAACAACAAACAAACAAACAAACAAACAATTACAGCAATCAGATTGCAGAACTCTCGTTTGTTTTCCGAGTTTGGCACAGATAAATATTTACACACCCGCATTACGTCAAGCGTATAGCGTGCACGCTCCCGACAGCTTTTCTGCACAAGTAAGAAAGCAACTTTGACTAAAAAACATGTGAAAAGGGTAACAAATAGATTGAAAACCAGCTCGAATACTCAAACAAGTTATTATTACTGAAGACAGTAACGTGGGGATTGTGTTTTCACAGCACGGTTTAATGTTACGATTGGTAAAAAAAAAACTTTCAAAGGATTTGATTATCAGTGGCGGGCAAGGATCCAAAACGAGAATTATCCCGTCTTGACGAAAATGACCTTTTTGTCATGCTAACCACAGACGAGAAATACAATAAAGGTTCAAGGAACAGCGCAAAATGGCCATGAGTCCTGGACAAAACATCGTCCATGTAAGATTAAGTCGCGTTCGAAAAACCGCTGGGAAAAAAACTCACCGGTTAAATCTCACGTTTCATGCACGTTTTTCCGTCTCACAGGGTTATTGATTTTATCATAAATGAATCCCGGCGGTTAGGGCCTCAACTGATGGGGGTCTCCTCTGTCCAGCACGAACCCAACTACTTTCAAGCTCTTTCTGGTGCGTGCTTTGGTCCTGAAGTGACGCCATCGATAAACGTAACCCTTCTTCGACTGGGGAAGATCCCGTCTTTTATCTTTGCGCAAGGAACGTCTAAAGTGATTATTAAACATTTTCTACAAAACTTGGCAAGCAGAGCTAGATTTAACCCAATCGGATTTGCAAATGATTCTATCTGAATGTAATAACTATGGATGAAACAGCGTGCACGATGTCAATATCACTTGACATTAACGAGATCATCTATCATATCGTTACGGGTACCATCATCACAGAGAGATGCGACTTCCTCCAAAGAAGCAGTCTTGTGCCATATTTGTCATGCTATTGTGGAAGACAAATCAATCCCATCTACACACTTCTCACATGTCCAGCTAGTTATAATTTAACAAACACGAACACGAGAACACCCTCCTTGGATATGAGGATTGTTTCTGTGAAACTGTCCATTGAGTTACTGTAACCATTGCGTTATTCCGTTGAATTTCAGAAATATATATTTATTATTAAACACATTTCTTGAAGATAAAGAACGAATCTGTCAAACTCTACAAAATGCTGTTACAGCTATTAATCGCGAAATAGCAAGAGTCACGATTAATTAATAACATAATGTATAATGTATTTCTTTTATACTTTCCTTTTTTTGTGTGCATATGTATCCCAAAGCTCACCCCCAGGACGCTCATAATACTGCACTTAACATATTGCGAGAATGATTACTTAAAAGAGGCAAAGAATAACCTTACATTCCTTTCTTTTTTTGGTTGGTTGGTTTGTTGTTTAACGCTGCACACAGCAATATTCCAGCTAAATGACCGCCGTCATATACCACCCCCGCTGGCTACGGCACTGAGAATGAACTAAATATTGACATAATTGGACTACTATCGTGGCTCATATACGATGAGTTGACGTTCAAATATTCCTAACTGATTCGACTACAGTGAATGGAAACTTTTAATAATGAACCGCTGTGTAAATTTGTAATTTGGCATAGTAAAACCAACAAAATAATTCAACGCCATTAGTTATATTCGAGACACATCGTGCGGAATATGACGGAACGTTGTTTCACATTACATTTTGAATTAAATGTAAAGAAATATTATCTCAACATTATATGCATTTAAACGAAAAAATTACAAATTTGAAACCGAAGTCTCGAAGGACGAAGACATCGGCTAAGAATATAGGCTGCCGTAATTCAATGTTTGTGAAATATATTTAAATTGAGTATGTCTCTCTAAGGAGGCTTGTGTCACGTCAAAATTCTCTCACTACTGTTAACATCTCGTTCGTCTTAATAGACGACTGTGTAAATTAAATTTTGAGAAAAAGTTTCAATACGATCATTCAGGACGTGAAGAAGGGATTTTTTTTTTTTTTGAATATGGTGATTACTTCATCAGCTCGTGAGAGAATCTCGTGCCATGAAATTATTTTTTCATCAGTTTAGCGAGCGATCTTGTGGATGGTAAATATCACAAGAGATGTTTTAAATTATATGAGTCGGTCGACCACTAAATTGTTTCGCAGACACTCTTCCAAAATGGAGTTGTTGTGGCAGGAACATTCACAGTAAAGTGATTGAGTGTAGGAATGTAGCTCACCTGACTGAAAGTTAAATCAGCGTATGATGTGGGTTGTTTCTCCGTCATGGACTTCAAATTCTTGGTCCCACCTATGATGACTTTTGAATGGGAGAGGAGAGGTTCGAATCCATGATGATTAACCCATTTTTTGTTAAAAAGATTCGAATCTGATTTTCGATATAGCCGCCAAGTTAAGTTGGTTGGTTGCTTGGTTGGTTGGTTTTTAACGCCGCACTCAGCAATATTCCAGCTATATGACGGCGGTCTGTAAATAATCGAGTCTGGACCAGACAATCCAGTGATTGATATATGAGCATCAAACCATGCAATTGGGATTGATGACGTGCATCAACCGAGTCAGCGAGCCTGACCACTCGATCCCGTTAGTCGCCTCTTACGACAAGCAAAGTCGCTGAAGACCTATTCTACCCCGGAATCTTCACGGGTCGCCAATTAAGTGGCTGTCTTTGTTGACATTTTAAACTGTTGACTTCACACCTAGGTATCCCTATGAGCTGAGGACTCAGTGAGTGAGTTTGGTTTTCCGCCGCATTTATACATGTTCCAGCAATTTTCCGGATGGCGATACCACAAATGATCTTCAGACGTCGTACTCATGTTGAGAATCGAACACACACAGGCCTTCGGCGTGATGCATTACCTAACCTCGAGGCTCTGTCCCATTTACAGTTCAGAGACTCATCTCCCAAGGAGAATCCACATTCCTCCACCATAGTTACCAACCAATCCTCAATTATCAGTATCTGACATAACGGTGGTAGGATTAGGAAAAGTATTAAGCTTTATTAATTTCGACTGACGTTTGATAAAAATATCCAATCCATATGTGATCAGGTATTGTGAATGAAGACCGTTATTCACAGTTTAATCCCGGAAATCCGGACAAACCCCAGGTCAGGTGAAGTTGTCCGGATTAGCGAGTCATGGATACAGATGATGTTCATATCTCTCTCTCTCTCTCTCTCTCTCTCTCTCTCTCTCTCTCTCTCAGGCTTCCATAATACACCTTAACAATGTTTGTTAGGGGTCCAACCGGCAGACTTTTTCAAAGAAACGTGTTTTCGCAGTCTAAGGAGGCAGTGACGAATATCGTGTTCATCTAATCTCATAATATCCGTTCACGGCGTTCCTATCGCTTAATAAAGTAAATACACGGTTCGTTATCAAAAGGAATAAACTTCAAATAAGCGAGTACAACATGATTATTACCTTGATTAGTTTCTCGCAGAATTATGGGTCTACGGTTAAGAAAATGATTTGTTTAAGACACGAATGCCAGTTCCCCCTTGAGAAAAAATAATTATCCGTGTGATCAGATTTGAGACCCTCGTTGTCATGCGCATATTTCCTCCAACCAAGCATTTCCCTCCCTGGCCAGTTACAGTAGAAAAAAATCAAAAGAAACGTCTTACAGTTTCGAATGACCACTTTTTGATAATAAATAATTTGATATAGAATTAACTGACATCGTTTGATGTGTAACCGTTTCCAAATATTCGCCTAACCGCATAAACCATATCCCAAATTGAATTCGGTTTACAAATAACGTGAAAAAAGTATTCGATTTGCCAATTGCCCACAACCGCCGGAACCAAAGGATCTTTAAATATGTCAAGACGATTAACCCTAGATTGACGACTGATAAAAGGAAAACATCATAGGGTGTTTGCAATATTAACAATGTATATCAAATTGAAGAAATCATTCCAATTCTAGCCATTAGCTACCAATTCTACCACACACAGCAAGCGCTCACACGGTCAATGTGGAGTTGAACCTTTCTACATGCCAGATTTGTCGGTGAATGGTCACTGATTTTAAATAAGTACTACACTATAAACACAGTCATTCCACGGTGGACGCTGAACGTATTCAAAGCATCTTCGAAACCGGCAGCAATGTAGCTGTCAATTTAAGGGCAGGGATCAATGCTCTACAGGCAAAAGCTCTTTGCTTGATGACAGCAGCGGTGGTAGTATTCTGAGGCATTGAGTCGTTGTATGGGCGACGTCGGCTTTGGAGCTAAACGTTAATAGGCCTAAAATGTGCTTGTTAATGAATGCCAGAGAAACGGCTTCAACATCAACATGGGCATGATCCACTGCGGTATGTTTCAGCGGCCGTCATGTATATAGAGGGGTGATCATTTATCAGAAGCGGAAGAGCGAATTAAGATGGAATTGAGTCTCTTTCTTGTTGCCAGAATTCCCCAGGTACATTGACTCAAGATTTAACTGATTTAAGAGGTGTTCAAAATGGATTTTTTAAAGTATTGTGGAATTGTGGGAAGTTTACTTCTGTGGTTGTCCGCCCTCGTGAAATAAAATAGTGTAGTCTTGTTTCATTCGAACCGTATGGCAAGGTGCTTGAGGAGCAAGTGCTGACCAATTGGACAGACAGAAATTAGTCCAAATAAAATGTCAATGCCAGAGAATAACCAGTTTGATTATCTGCCGAAACAGATTCCATTGTACGTACCAGGCAACATAGCTGTGGAATTATATAAATGGATCACTGAAAATCAGTGATGCCATCAGGTGTTCGCAGAAAGGGTACGCCAGTTCTGCCACGCCGGTAGCATCTGCCACTCGCACAATTTGTAAAGAACTTCTAATCCAACAAGAATTTCGACTCCTGCATACATAAGGGACCTGAGTGGTGCAACAGGCCGCAATTAGCCGTGCAGTTCGAGTTGCTTTCCTAAAAAGTCAGGCTCCGCTGGTCGTGGGTTCGAATCCTAGATTTTCCCTTGATCTGCCAAGAGCATACCCACGAACTTTGCCATGCTTGCCGTAAAAGGCGACTATGCTTGTAAGAGGCGACTAACGGGATCGGGTGGTCAGGCTCGCTGACTTGGTTGATGCATGTCATCGATCCCGATTGCGTGGATCGATGTTCATGATATCAATCACTGGATTGTCTGGTCCAGAATCGATAATTTACAGACCCCCGTCATATAGCTGGAATATTGCTGAGTGCGGCGTTAAACAACAAACCAACCAACCAACCAACCAACCACGCACTTTAGTCTCACCAAAGTCGTTTCATTTCATAATAATTAATATAAACTTTCGCCATAAGTACATAGTGAAAATAATAACTGTTTTGTTAGGCTAAAGTTCTTGTGTAAGACCTCTTTGACTTTGAAATTTCTCGAAATTAAACTGCCACGTGTTAAGGACATGTGTAGTGTTATTTAGCTTGTCCGACCAAAACAGAGCTACCAGTGCCGTCAGGAATCAATTACACTTTCAGATGTGTGTGAGAGTGCGAGTATTCCACTAAGAAAGGGCTTCACGCACTGAACCAATGTACAAAGCAACAGTGGAACCAGTTTATCAGCATTTGGACGTTTGTTGTTTTGATATTCTATTGAAATAGTTTTGTGCTGTTTTGGCCGCCTCCTGCTGTGTAAGAGCGCAAAGCTTGCTGCACAAACCAACAGTGGAACCATTTTATCAGCATTTGGACGTGTTACTTCTATCGAAATAGTTCTGTTTGATTTTTATTAACATATGCATATCCCGGGAAATACCCTGACAGTGCGCACCATCGGGCTTCACGGGTAGAAGTGGTTCCCAGCGCTCCTTGCATGCAGTAAGTGGTGATTAGTTTGGGTGGTCAGGCTCGGTGACTTGACTGAGTGTGTGACCTAATGGCTTTGATCGTTGCTCGTGCTTTCTGAAAATGACCTGATGGCTTTGATCGTTGCTCGTACTTTCTGAAACTGACCTGATGGCTTTGATCGTTGCTCGTGCTTTTTGTCACTGACCTGATGGCTTTGATCGTTGCTCGTGCTTTTTGAAAATGACCTGATGGCTTTGATCGTTGCTCGTGCTTTTTGTCACTGACCTGATGGCTTTGATCGTTGTTCGTGCTTTGTCACTGACCTGATGGCTTTGATCGTTGCTCGTGCTTTCTGAAACTGACCTGATGGCTTTGATCGTTGCTCGTGCTTTGTCACTGACCTGACGGCTTTGATCGTTGCTCGTGCTTTCTGTCACTGACGTGATATCTGTGATCGTTGCTCGTGCTTTGTCCCTGACCTGACGGCTTTGATCGTTGCTCGTGCTTTGTCACTGTCGCGATGGGTTCTATCATTGCTCTTGCCTTCTGTCACTGACCTGACGGCTTCGATCATTGCTCTTGCTTTCTGTCACTGACCTGACGGCTTCGATCATTGCTCGTGCTTTCTGTCACTGACCCGATGATTTCGAACGTTGATCATTCTGTCAGTCTCTCGTTTGTTTTGATCAAACTCGACATAGCCCACCTTAATATGGATGGCATATTGCTGACTGTAGCGCCAATAAGCATTCAGTCACTCACCATAGTGAATATCCATACCTATTTGTACTGAAGAGCAATCGATGTTGGCCTGCGTTGGCTGTGGGACTAACAAAGCGTTGTGTAACATATTGCATTAGTGTTCCAATCATAAAATTAGTTCCTCTTTTTGACAAAACGAGAAACTTACTTGTCAGAAATAGAAACAAGAAATGGAAGGTTGGCTATTTGTCTGGTAAGAAAGTCGTAATGTCTGTGAGAAATAAATTAGAAATGATACTTGAACCTGCAAGTACAAACAGGCCATTGTGTTATTGACGCGGCACAACACGGTGTTGCTTCACGCAACAACGTGTTCGGTAATTTCCATGGCAAACTCCGTATGCCAAGTACAAAAAGGTTCCAGCACAAATTTTTCTTTGGAGTAGAGATAGCCTGGCGTATAAAGCTGCACAAAGCTCCATCATGGTGTCCCCTATAGGGTTTCCATTGGTCTCTGGGGCGGTCGGGTAGCCTAGTGGTTAAAGCGTTCGCTCGTCACGCCGAAGACCCGGGTTCGATTCCCGACATGGGTACAATGTGTGAAGCCCATTTCTGGTGTCCCCCGCCGTGATATTGCTGGAATATTGCTAAAAGCGGCGTAAAACCATACTCACTCACTCACTCACTCCATTGGTCTCTCGTAATCTCTGCTTCTAAGAGGCGACAAACTGAATCAAGTGGTCAGGCTCGTTGATTTTGTTGACTGCGCTTAGGACCTTACTCATAATATCACTCACTGGTTTGTGTGATCGAGACTCGATGAGTCCTGATTGTAGTGTTTAAAAACAAATCAACAATATTTGTTTCGTCGTCTTGATACGGCTGGAATATGTCTAACAGCCGTGGGAGACTCAATTTCTCCTTGTTTCTTGTCGGGGGTAAAATGCTTGATGTGTGTGAAGGGGAACCACATTGGCTGCTGATTAGGACAGTATTTAAAATGCGACAACTTTGAAACACCAGGCTCTAAGGGATTTTCGAGTCACAATAGGTCCGTGGTACCTAATGCTTATCGTGAGAGCCGACTAAATGGGGATCGGGTGGTCAGGCTGGGTAGCCTAGCTGATTGTGTGCCTCATTGGACTTATTGGACAGTCACTGGTTTATCTGGCCAAGACCCGATTATTTTAAAGAACTATGTGATAGTTATCAACTGCCTTGCCACAATTCAAATTCCAATCTGCGGAAACTTACTAAAAATGTCTTTTTGGATACGTTGGTAAAGGCATACGCATAAGTTATACTTTTGAGGTTAGGTGAGGTTAGGTGAGGTTAGGTGAGGTGAAGTCGCGTGAACGTCGCGTCCAAGATTATTGCACATATAGGGACGTGTGCATGCATACACGTGTGAGTGGGAGTGTGTCTGCTTGCTGAATTATTTTTTTTAAATCTTACATAATAAATCCATAACAGTACTATTCGTTGTATATTCTTTTGTATTTTACTGTATAATCTTTCAATTTCTCACAAAAAGCTTACTTACTTTGAAATACAGTCAAACACCGTTGTGTCGAAGTTGAAGGGGCCCACGTAAATACTTTCCGAGGTTCGACATAACCGAATATGATAAATAAGGAATACGCAGAGACCAATATTTTACTTCGAGACAACCATCAGCTCGACACATCATAGTTCTACAAAACGGTATTTAACTGTATTTGAGGACGTATAATGTCGGTATATGTCACAGAACGTAATAACATAAACATAGCAACATCTAGAAATGAAATTATACTTTCACGTGGACGATTTTAAATCTGACCACGTGTCTCAGATTTTGTCCACGTGATTCTTGATTGTAATTTTAATAGAGTAAAGCTTTGAAAGTATCATGTAACTTGTAATCTGTCTCCTCAAATGCCAGCAGCCATGTTGATGTGCCAGTCATTTACGAGACCAGAGAACAAATATTGTTAAAAATGGCAGATGGAATAGATACCTTGATTAACTCAAGTCTGTTTAACCGCTGGGATAGATTGACATTCGTGAATGCAATGGCCGTAACTTGACTGTTTCTTAAATTAATTCATTAAATAATAATTTAATTAATTTTCATTACGACTTGCTGTAAGTATGCCGAAAGGCAAATAAATGTAATCATGTTCATATTCATCAAAGGCCTCGGGTGGCCCAGTCTTTTAAAGTCTTTTTGCAGAGATGCGTCTCTTGGGCACGCCAGGAACTTATAATCATGGGTTCGAATTCCGGTTCGACCCGATTATGTTTCTAGGTTTGTTAGCACCATGCCTGTGCTCGTTGGTTTCACCAAAGTTTCATGAAGGGTTTTATGAAGTATACTAAGTTCCAAAAGAAACGCACTTCTCATGCTGCAACTTCCAATCTCATTTATACCCAAGAAGTGTGATCTATCTGCACAAGAGAAGAACGCTTCATGCATAATTGCTTTTAGATTCGAACACTGAACAGAGACTGTTCATATCCACGAGTGAGTGAGTGAGTATGGTTTTACGCCGCTTCTAGCAATATTTCAGCAATATCACGGCAGGGGACACCAGAAATGGGCTTCACACATTGTACCCATGTCGGGAATCGAACCCGGGTCTTCGGCGAACGAGCGAACGCTTTTACCACTTGGCTACCATACCGTCCCTCATATCCACGAGACAAAACGACCTGAGCGTGTTTTTCCAAACACGTGCTAAGAGCAACATTCACGCTTTTAATGTGAAACATGGATTGTCGGGTGTTAGTGGTACCCATTAAGTGAAACGTAGCGACAACGGGATCGGGTGGTCAGGCTCGCATGTTGCATGTCATCGTATCCCATGTGGATCGATGCTCATGATGTCAATAACTGACTGTCTGGTCCAGACACGACCGCCGTCATGCATCTCGAATATTGCTGAGTGCGGCGTTAAAAACAACAAACAAACAACCGTCCGTCAATTCTTTGCGTGACACGGAATGAACCAGATTAGACACCAACGATCTTCCGTGGTTGAACAGGTCTTCAGCAACCAATGCTTGCCGTAAAAGGTGACTATGCTTGTCGTAAAAGGCGACTAACGGGATCGGGTGGTCAGGCTCGCTGACTTGGTTGATGCATGTCATCGATCCCAATTGCGTGGATCGATGCTCATGATATTAATCACTGGATTGTCTAGTCCAGACTAGATTATTTACAGACCACCGTCATATAGCTGGAATATTGCTGAGTGCGGCGTTAAACAACAAACCAACCAACCAATCGATCATTCATCATGGTTGAACCTGGAAAGCACGGCAACAGAAGAGGCGGAGGATCTGCATGTTCACCATTCTGCGATCTACCGTCTTATTGCACGTAATGCACAGACAGACAGCGCACAGGAAGCGGACATCAACGCGTTACGTTTTTAAGGTGTAGCCATGGTTATGATCCGTTTTCACTTGCGCCAACGCCACTGACTCCTGCCGGGCAGACAGTTGGAACCAACCACAGTGCGTCGGTTGTCATTGACAAATCTCAGGTGGCGACATCCGGTCCTTAGGTGTGCGTTTCTTTTGGAATTGAGCATATTTACGATGTTTTCCCCTTCTGTACCGCACTATATGTGAACTTTGACCGTTGTGATTATCGACCTGATGGAAGACGAACAAAGACAGCCTTATACTCTTAATCTGCGTCACCCTCACAGTAAACTACGGTTATAACGAACTCAACGGGACCACTAATTTTAGTTCGTTATAACCGTAGTTCGTTATAAGCATATATACAGCATAACTACAGCAAATAGTCGGGACAAAAAAGTAAGTTCGTTATATCCGTCAGTTCGTCATAAGCGTGTTCGTTATAAACGTAGTTTACTGTAGTTTCAGAATCATATGAAATATTGACCAGACGTAATACCACGGAGCAAAAGGAGAACATTTCAATTTGATTCTGGAAGTTATGCAACAGATATGATAAAGAATGTAAAGCTTTAGGAAGCAGCTTGAAATTAAAAACCGATTCCAGTAATGGTCAAATAAGACCTAGATGCTTTCCTTTTTTAATTGCAAGTCCTCAAATTGAGGTAACATAAAAACATATTTCACGATAATATTGAGTGATGTATCACGTCACATGTGTCGACAAATCTCTGGAATGGAACTTTGCCTTCTACTTGACCATTTTGCTTTTTCTCTCAGTTCTGTTTGGCTGTTTGTCATTAGCTAAGGAACAGACCAATACCACAAAGTTGCCAAGGTTAGCGTTTCCATTAAGACTAATGGATGTGAGAAGTTTTATGGGCATAGATTCGCTATGTTAAACTTACTCCATAAAACCACATACCCTAGAAGAAAATGGGAAGGAATACAACCCAGCGTAGTATGAATGAGGCTTCTAATGGCATTGATTTTGTTAGAAAATTGCTAAAAAAGGCGCACCATGCCTCTGATAGTTATTACTGTACATAGGTTTCCACTGTAGACAGTTAACGTCGACGAGTACTGTTAGATATTCCGTCGGGACTAATCCTGGTAAGTAAGTTGATTAGAAGACGTTGGCTAATGAATTTCACACTTGTTAGAATATAATGTGTTCGCCACTCCCAAACGGTTCGTCTCGTGTGGTTTATTCCAAATATAGGTTTAAGAATGAGAGAAAGATGTCATTGAATTTAACACCTCGACCCGACGTTATGGCATAAACGGCGAGGATTCTTTAACTGTATTTGAAAACGTCTTACGTCATCAGTCATCTGATGTCTGTGATTACGTCATTAGATTATAGTATCGATGATGTGTGAACAGCTAAGAGGCGGTGGGCTAGTGAAACAATTATAGCGGAATAAACTTTGTGAGTGTTGATTGAAGTCCAGTAGTGAATTGCCCTCCCAATAATTGGCTGAAGAAAAGTTTGTGAGTGGGTGGAGTGAGTGAGTGAGTTGGGCTTTACGCCGCTTTATACAGCATTACAGCTATATCACGCATGACAGCTTATTCACACACAACACACACAGAGACAACATATTCCTTTGCCTACACTTCCTCCTTCGCCTGTCTTTTTCTTCCTTTGCCGGCCCTTCTCTTCCTTCGCCTCTCTTTCTCTTCATTCGCCTATCCTTCTCTTCCTTCGCCTATCCTTCTCATCCTTCGCCTCTTTCTCTTCCTTCGCCTATCCTTCTCTTCCTTCGCCTATCCTTCTCTTCCTTCTCCTATCCTTCTCTTCCTTCGCCTCTCTTTCGTTTCCTTCGCCTATCCTTCTCTTCCTTCAACTCTCTTTCGTTTCCTTCGCCCATCCTTCTTTCTTCGCTTATCCTTCTCTTCCTTCGCCTATCCTTCTCTTCCTTCGCCTATCCTTCTCTTCTTTCACCTATCTTTCTCTTCCTTCGCCTATCCTTCTCTTTCTTCGCCTATCTTTCTCTTCCTTCGCCTATCCTTCTCTTCCATCGCCTATCCTTCTCTTCTTTCACCTATCTTTCTCTTCCTTCGCCTATCGTTCTCTTTCTTCGCCTATCTTTCTCTTCCTTCGCCTACTCTTCCTTCGCCTATCTTTCTCTTCCTTCGCCTATCCTTCCCTTCCTTCGCTTACTCTTCCTTCGCCTCTCTTTCTCTTCCTTCGCCTATCCTTCTCTTCCTTCGCCTACTCTTCCTTCGCCTCTCTTTCTCTTCCTTCGCCTATCCTTCTCTTCCTTCGCTTATCCTTCCCTTCCTTCCCCTATCCTTCTCTCCCTTCGACTATCCTTCTCTACCTTCGCCTACCTTCTCTTCCTTCGCCTCTCTTTCGGTTCCTTCGCCCATCCTTCTCTTCCTTCGCCTATCCTTCTCTTCCTTCGCTATCCTTCTCTTCCTTCTCCTATCCTCTTCCTTCGCGTCTCTTTCGTTTCCTTCGCCTATCCTTCTCTTCCTTCGCCTCTCTTTCGTTTCCTTCGCCCATTCTTCTCTTCCTTCGCCTATCCTTCTCTTCCTTCGCCTATCCTTCTCTTTCTTTGCCTATCTTTTTCTTCCTTCGCCTACTCTTCCTTCGCCTATCTTTCTCTTCCTTCGCCTATCCTTCTCTTCCTTCGCCTACTCTTCCTTCGCCTCTCTTTCTCTTTCTTCGCCTACTCTTCCTTCGCCTGTCTTTCTCTTCCTTCGCCTATCATTCTCTTCCTTCGCCTATTCTTCTCTTCCTTTGCTTATCCTTCCCTTCCTTCCCCTATCCTTCTCTCCCTTCGACTATCCTTCTCTACCTTCGCCTACCTTCTCTTCCTTCGCCTCTCTTTCGGCTCCTTCGCCTATCCTTCTCTTCCTTCGCCTCTCTTTCGGTTCCTTCGCCTCTCTTTCTCTTTCTTCGCCTATCTTTCTCTTCCTTCGCCAATCTTTCTCTTTCTTCGCCTATCTTTCTCTTCCTTCGCCGGTCCTTCTCTTCCTTCGCCTACCTTCTCTTCCTTCGACTATCCTTCTCTACCTTCGCCTACCTTCTCTTCCTTCGCCTCTCTTTCGGTTCCTTCGCCTATCCTTCTCTTCCTTTGCCTATTCTTCTCTTCCTTCGTCTATCCTTCTCTTCCTTCGTCTATCCTTCTCTTCCTTCGCCTCTCTTTCGGTTCCTTCGCCTCTCTTTCGGTTCCTTCGCCTATCCTTCTCTTCCTTCGCCTATCCTTCTCTTCCTTCGCCTATACATCACTTCCTTCGCCTACCCTTCTCTTCCTTCGCCTATCCTTCTCTATCCACTATTCCAAATATTATGAAAAGTTTTGCAACTAGGCAACGAGACGCTTTCATTGTATTATATTTATTTTCCATCAAAGCCGTGTACCTATTTGACCTGCGTCACACTTACTGCACCCACATTATGTTGACGGAATGGTCAAATAATGGCCACTCATTCAAATGCTCCACCCAAGGCGATTCCGGGTTGAAATAGGCCCCAATCAAGGTATGATTGTCGTAAGAGGCGGCAAAATTGATCGATGGTCAGGCTCGGTGATAAGGCTTATTGTCATCGTACCCCGATTATATTCAGGCCGTCGTATTGTAGCTGGAATGTTGCTGATACACTTCAACATACGTGTATGAGGATGACCCCTGCAACCATCTTCGTCATCGCAAGCATCGCCAGTACTTTGATATGGTTTACCTTGTGGGAATTCTAGCTAAGGTTGGTCCTCGTCTACCTAGGGTGGTCTTGAGAGGCGACTAAATGGATCGGGTAGCAAGACTGGGTGGCTTGGTTGAGTGAGTGTCGTCGGATCCCAGTTACGTGGACGGATGCTCATGATGTCAGTCACAGAATTGTCTGGTCCAGACTCGATTATTACACACCGCCGTCAGATAGCTGGAATATTGCTCGTCGTTAAACAACACACAAATAAAGATATGGTTTATATTCGCCCGGGGATATAGAGGTGATATGAAAACCATATGTTTCACAAGTTGTTCCATAAACATACATCACTGTAAGTCATACACATGAGGTGAGGTGAAATTGGGTTCAACGTCGCGTCCAAGATTATTGCACTTATATAGCGACGTGCATGTACGTGTGTGTGTGTGGCTGCTTGTACTAGTCCGGACTGATGCCGATTTATAGTGCTAGCTCACTGAGATACCATGCCGCAGTTTAACATGAATACCCCGCTCAGACACAGTATACTGACTCCGAGCCGACCAGTCCTTGTTTTAGCCCCTTAATGCCGAGCGCCAGACAGGGTAACAACAAGTACAATCTTTTAACGTCTTTTGGTATGACGCGGCCGGGGATCGAACCCCGGACCTTCCGCTCTCCGGATATATCATCCGGATGATGTCACTTGAAACACTACTCCAGATTAACGAGGTATTCAGTGGTTGTGTCACCGTCGAGGTACATGTATGTATCTAACAGTACATTTACTATGAGAAAATAATTCACATGCACGTACATTTAATAAGTCTGAGCTCATGCCGGTTTTATAGTGCCAACCCACACAGAAACCATACCGCACTGTAACATGGAAGCCCAACAGTATGTCTGAGCCGAGCAGCCTTGTTTTATCCTCTTAATGCCGAACGCCAGGCGGGGTAACAACAAGTACCATTTTTTACCGGCTTTTGGTATGACGTGGCCGGGGATCGAATCACCGACGTTTCACTCTCCGGGCAGACGCTTTTTTCAAAAGAACACGGGAGCGGTCAAGGAATATATCGAGCTTTCCCTGTTTTTTAAATATCGAAGACAATGTGTAAAGTTTGACTGACATCATGTTTCCTGTAGTCCTCTCGTGGGCACGGGTGGCCCAGTCGTCTTATGCTCCGCATTTCGCGGTGCAGAGTTGCCTCCCTTGGTCACGCCAGAAACCTATAATTGTGGGTTCGAATCTCGGTTTACCCCAATTATGTTTCCAGGTCTGACAGCACCATACCCCAGTGCATGGGTTTTACGGTAAACGTGTGAGACATCAATCACTTCGGGCTTTCCTCACACATTAAGCTGATGATAAAACTGTAATACTGTTCAAAGCGGCGTTGAAACTCAAATCTCTCACGCACTCTGTGATCCTCTCACGACCGATTCCAATTCCGGTCAAAATATACAATGACTTAAAATGTCAGATTCGGTGATCAATGGTAGAGGCTTTACTTTTGAACGTAAAATAAATCTTCACGAACATAATTGAAAATTCCCTATTTAAGCATTGCGACCCTGGGGAAATAGAAAGAACGCGAAGAAAGTTGTTAAAATCTTTAATGTCAAAAGCTGATATTGCAGAGATTTTAACCACCCACGTTCATTGAACTGAATATCCCCCAGGATTATCGCTCTCAGATTATATGGTCTATACAAGTGCTGCTTAAGACCCTCGTTTTCCAAGTATTGCTACTTTTATCACTTTAGATCCATCATTACATCAGCATAATTACACCTTGAACACCTCCATAAAAAATGTCTACTTTACACCGGTAGTCGATTCTTACGTTTAGGTCTCCTTGCCATAACGATTAAAATCCCCCGGGATGAAGGACGGGGATGACGGGATTAGGGGCGGGGTTTGTGGTACGAGGGGGAGAAACAGAACTAGTAGACCGGGAGAACATTCGGCAAGCCTCGTCGTTTTCCGTGATATGTTGTGAGAACAAAAGTGATGTGAATAGGAAAACGAAAGAAACAGAGGGAAACAGGGAAGGGTAGGATAGGGGAGGGTAGAGAAAGGTGAAGGGAAGGGAAGTGTAGGCACGGAAGGGAAGGAAGGAAGGGCAGGGTAGGGTAGGGTAGGGGGAAATTAAAGGAAGGGTAGGGAAGGGGGGAAGGAAGTGTAGGCACGGAAGGGAAGGAAGGGCAGGGTAGGGTAGGGTGAAGGGAAGGGTAGGGTAGGGTAGGGGGAAAGGAAGGGTAGGGTAGGGGGGAGGGAAGTGTAGGCACGGAAGGGAAGGAAGGGCAGGGTAGGGTAGGGTAGGGGGAAGGGAAGGGTAGGGTAGGGTAGGGGGAAAGAAAGGGTAGGGTAGAGGGGAGGGAAGTGTAGGCATGGAAGTGCAGGGTAGGGTAGGGGGAAGGGAAGGGTAGGGTAGGGTAGGGGGAAAGGAAGGAAAGGGTAGGGGGGAGGGAAGTGTAGGCACGGAAGGGAAGGAAGGGCAGGGTAGGGGGAACGGAAGGGTAGGGTAGGGGGATGGAAGAATAGGCACGGAAGGGAAGGGTAGGGAAGGGAAGGGTAGACACGGAAGGGAAGGGTAGGGAAGTTAAGGGAGGGCACGGAAGGGAAGGGTAGACACGGAAGGGAAGGGTAGGGAAGTTAAGGGAGGGCACGGAAGGGAAGGGTAGACACGGAAGGGAAGGGTAGGGAAGTTAAGGGAGGGCACGGAAGGGAAGGGTAGACACGGAAGGGAAGGGTAGGGAAGTTAAGGGTAGGCACGGAAGGGAAGGGTAGACACGGAAGGGAAGGGTAGGGAAGGGAACGGGAGGGAAGGGTAGACACGGAAGAGAGGGAAAAGGAAAGGAACTTTAGGCAAAGGAGAACTAGGGTAAGAAAGGAGGGAGCAGGGGCCGGAAAGGAAAGAAATACTCACGAGATGATGGTTACCTTTACGTCGTTCATCATCCCTCTGCTCTGAAACCACTGGACCCATGATATGATAGCGCGTGGCACATGTTCCCCTCAGCGATTGCACCAGTTTGTTCAGACTGTTGCTGCCCATTTGTTTTCTAAATGAATAACAAACAAAACACGACCTTCAATCATTCTCACCGAAACGACACGACCCTGAACACCGAACCGGATGCTTTATATGAAGGGTCATGATAATGACTATTATTACTTTTAAGTTTCTTCCAAGCATCATAATCAGCATCAACATCCTCACAGAACTGTAGCACTAAGTGACGTTGGCCACCATGATGTCTGTTTTTATTTCTTAAAGGTTAGGATATTTTATAGAGTTGAGGAAAAACGTTTTTTTCTGGAATCTTTCAAGAGATTTAAAAGCACAGGACTCGGAGAACGGAAACGCTCCATTTGCATTGTTGCAGTTTAAATACGATGTTTTCAATTTGGTTTGTCATTAGTAATGTCAGTAATCTATATATTGGAGGTCAATTGTGTTTACTCTTCTTTGTGAATTTTGACGTTCGTATAATTAACAGCTCAGGTTATATTCACACATGTTCTGCTGTAATCTGAGCCATGACGACTGGGTGTAGACTGATTAAGATTGAGATTTATAACTTCAGTTTATCTGACAGTTCTCTTCAATGCATACACGTAGTGCATGATAGTTATAGGAGTCAAACAGTAGGACCAAACGGAACAGTTGACTATGCTTCCCTTCTAGCATAATATTGTAACTTGATTGATCTGCAATGGAGGGAACGGGTGAACCAGTCATCTCAGGCTCTGCAATTCGGTGTGTGTGTGTGTGTGCGTGCGTGCGTGCGTGCGTATGTGCGTGTGTGAGTGCGTATCAGTGTGTGCGTTTGTTCGTGTATGTGTCTGTGCGTGTGTTTGTCTCTGTGTTTGAGTGTGTGTGTGTGTGTGTGTGTGTGTGTGTGTATTTGTTGTTTAACGCCACACTCAGCAATATTCAAGCTATATGATGGAGACATATAAATAATCAAGTCTAGACCAGACAATCCAGTGATCGATATTGTGAGCAACGATCCACGCCATCGGGATAGGATGACATGCATAATTATCTAAACCTGTCCAGCCAATCCATTTAGTCGCCTTAACCAGCATAGGTTGCTGAAGACCAATTCTAACCAGGAAACCCCCGGGGATAGGCGGGATCAGATAGATTCATTATATTCTTCTCACATTGTAGTTATTTGCAATCAGTAGCCATTGCACTCAAAACGATGCCCATTTTAGTCGGGTCACACGACTAGCACGAAGTCCTGTGGACCTATTCAGACCTGGTTTCTCAACTAGGGCATAGGTTGAGCAACATAAAGTTGATTAACATAAGAGGTATGTTTTACCATTTGAGTTTATAGGTTTATTGAGTTTTCGCTTGTCGCAGTTCGGCAACGACTAACTTAATTTATTAATCGATCTTGAACTTTCAAGTAACCGTCTGGCTAATACAACATGATCTGCAGACAGGGCTTGAAGTTTGTTCCTGATTGACGGGCAATGGACGCAACTAATCAACATATATATGTCAGGACCAAGGCAGCACACAGGACGAGCACATTGGCTGCAGATTTATTCTCGCAGGTTGTTAACACGTACGGCCAGGATTATACTAAACATACCAATAACGTCAGTCTGGAAGGAACGCGTACATCTAAACTCACCTGTTTAAACAGTAAACTCCCCGTAAAAGAAAACGTCGAGTGACTGAGTTGGGTTAAACACCGCTTTGTATTTCCAGTATTTCAGTTGTATACGGCGCGTCAGCTTGGTGGGGGATGTGCCAGGCCAGGTGATGAGTCTTTGAGGTTTATCACTTTGAAACCCACGAGCAATCGTCTCGTCTGACCAAGCTAGACATATAATTGGGTCGAACCTGACCCCTGAAGATCCGGGGTAGAATAGGTCTTCAGCAACCCATTCTTGTCGTAAAAGGCGACTATGCTTGTCGTAAGAGGTGACTAACGGGATCGGGTGGTCAGGCTCGCTGACTTGGTTTGGTGCCTGTCATTGATCCCAATTGCGTGGATCGATGCTCATGATATCAATCACCGGACTATCTTGTCCAAACTCGATTATTAACAGACCCCCGTCATATAGCTGGGATATTGGTGAGTGCGGCGTTAACGAACAAACGAAGGAACGAATCGAATCATCAAACCCACGATCCGATATAACGCACTTTGGTGGCACGGCGCTTTGAACATTATTCTAGTTATATCGCGGCGTGTCAGCTTAATGTGGGAGGAAAGCCCGAAGTGATGCAGGTCTCAGACGTTTACCACTTTGGTGAAACCCACGAGCACGGGTATGGTGCTGATAAACCTAGAAACGGAGCAAACCGGGATTCGAACCCACAATCAGAGGTTTCTGACACAGCGAATTACGAATATACGAAATATGATCCTCAAACACCTTCCCCGTGGCAGAGGTGAAGCCTCGTCTGGGTCATCTGGCTGGACCACGGTCATGAAAAGCAGGTGTAATGAATCACTGACCGATATGGGACAACACATACCTGAAAAAACATTAGTTTTGTGTAAAGGAAAATATTCTCGCCCATGGGCCAAACCTTTTGCTCGCCCATGGGCGAAATATTTCAATATCGCTATAAAATCGTTAAAAAAAAAGTTAAAATGAGTTACATTTTGTGTCATGATACTTGAAGTTAATACATCTATGTATTTGCGAAACAAAAACATGTGTTTTGAGTAAAGGAACATATTCTCGCCCATGGGCAGGCCCATGGCCACTCTTCGCCCATGGACAGGTCCATGGGCGACATGGTGTAAATATTGAGTTTTTGAACATTGTTTTTTCATTTTTTCTTCCTTAGTATGTTCCCATGAAAACAGCATGTTTAATTTTGTAAATACCTTTGACCGAGACTGGGCAAAGACCCTAGAGTTTCTGGACTATTGGGTTTCCAGGATTAAAATGGGACGTGTTCTGTCATGTTTTGTTTATATCTTTTATAATGTACACATCTCGTTTCAATGCGATGTTGGTGAGCTTATGTGATTAACAAGATTATTATATTTGAAAAAAAACATTCGGTCGCGTTCTAATATTTCTATCCACGGGGAGACAGACATGGGGTGCAAGGGAGTCATCCTGGCCATAAATCTCCATTGGAGACAAACATGGGGTGCTGGGGGCCCTATCTGCACCCCGAAACCCAAATAGACAATTGCATCAGGGATTCAATAGAGTCAAACCGTTTTAAAGTTACTGATAATTATATCAAAGTTTTACTTGATGATCAAATATTAATAACACATGGCTGGAAAGTTCCATTGTAATCGAATTAAATATACATTAAAACTTTATTCATCATAATCAGAACAACGTTCCCATATTGTTTATTCATCAAACGCTAAATCAGTGGTTGCCGTCATTATTTAGACGTGTGCTCTAAACTAAAACAGAAGCAGTTGAGGCGGACAATTATTCATGAAGGAAGGCCTAGTACAATCCTCAGTAAAGAGACAAAAGCTTTAAACTGAAACTGTTAATTCAGCAGATTTTCCTTTGAAAATTTTCCAAACCAATCAATAATTTGGTTTTTCAAATGTAACCTATTTTAGAAAACTTCGTTCAACCGCTTGGTCACAGCATATATTCCACGTAATAGTGGAATAATTGTCCGTGCAAAAAAACATATTGAGAGGGGTGTCAGGGGCTAGGCATTATATTGCGGGGGGGGGGGGGGGGGTTGATCTCCCGCACCCCCACCCCCTATATTAATTGGTTGGTTGGTGTGTTGTTTAACGCCACACTCAGCAGTATACCAGCGATATGACGGCGGTCTATAAATGATCGAGTCTCGACCAGACAATCCAGTGATAAATATAATGATCATCGATCCACGCAATTGGGATCGATGACATGCATCAACCAAGTCAGCGAGTCTGACCACCCGATCCCGTTAGTCGCCTTTTACGACAAGCATAGTCACCTTTTACGGCAAGCATTGGTTGCCTGAAGACCTGCTATATTAATTGAATATATGACCAGTCCTAAACGCGTTTACTTCGTCTGTACGTCGGTACATTAGTTCCAAGAAACATTGAGTGAGTGAGTTGGGTTTAACGCCGCTTTTAACAGTATTCCAGTTATATCACGGCGTGTCAGCTTAATGTGGGAGGGAAGCCCGAAGTGATGCAGGTCTCAGATGTTAACCACTTCGGTGAAACCCACGAGCACGGGTATGGTGCTGACAAACCTAGAAACATAATCGGGGCGAACTGGGATTCGAACCCACAGTCATAGGTTTCATAGGTGCCAAAGGGACGCAACTCTGCACAGCGAATCGCGCGCGGCGCCTTAGACGACTGGCCACACGTGCCCCCTCCAAGAAACAGGTATGGTTAAACAATCCTCACAAACAATCGCAATTTCGCACTAACCTAGTGTTGTGGAGGTGACAACATTTATGACGTTTTCGTGCGAATAAATTATTAAAATAAACTGCGTGTGTACAGATATGTACGGTTGAAGTATGGAGACATATTCTTCAAGTTTCACATTTCAACGAACAGCTGAGAAGTGTAGGTTGAGGTGGGGTGTGAAGGTCAGCGGGTATGCTTTGAATCAAGTGTCGAGGCCATTCGTGATGTCACTCGCAGAAATAAATCTTTTACCAGAATTTGTTGAAGCTGCGTCGACGTCACACACTCACTGTCACACACAGAATTATCTCCCTTGGCGTAGCTCTCTTTGAAGAGTGTAGTAGGGCACATCAACGCGAGGAGTAATGCTCACAATAGCAATCCCTGGTTTGTCTGGTGCAAATAAGCTATGTTAAAGGCCGACGTGACATACATCCGGTAAGGTGACGCGAAATGGGGTTTAACGTCGCGTCCAAGATTATTGCACTTATATAGCGACGTGCATGTACGCGTGTGTAGGTGTGTGTACTTGTACATAGTCCGGACTAGTATATATTAATTTCGTAATGCGAACCCAATGAAATACCAGTCTCAGCTTAACATGGATACCTAGACACAAAATACTGACAGCGTGTTGACTCGTCTTTGATTTATCCCTGTTAATGCCGAGCGCCAGGGTAACGCCACGTAACATCTTTTACGCGATTTGGTATGACGCAGCCGGGGGTCGAGCCAACGAGCTTCCGCTCTGGGCTGACGCACAATCCTTAGACCGCGGAGGTGGTCAAACGATATATAAAACGATATTTTACTGCAGTTGTCACACTCCTGACTACGACCACTCCTGATGACTCCCGGCAACATGCAACCCCTTCCTTCTTTTCACATCAAACAAACCCCATGGGGACCCATTTAGGTCAACAGCACTATATTACTTGTCGCAAAAGGCGACTTAATTCGATCGGGTTATCAGACCGGTGACTTTGTTGATAGCGTGGGATTTACTCATAATATCAACCCATGGTTTGTCTAGCCGTCGAAAAGTTTATTTTTCGCTATAAAAGTCACAGCAAGCTGTTCTGTTGATGTTTGATTTCGATAAAGTGATTTTACTTCACAAACAGCCACGTAGTACGCTTTTTTGACCTGGTAGACATGAGCCCAGTCAAGTTTGTAGATCAAGAAGGGGAGGTATCTGCTTTCAAACTGTGATTTACCTCATTTTCAATTGTCAGACAGCGAGACACGGGCTTAATTATTGTCAAACATGACTATTTAACCGACGAGTTGTTCTTAAATTATGATTAACTCGTTACATGCGTCAGTAGTGGAATGTACAAAATGTTACGAGCTGTCTGTTCTAGTGCGCCCTGAGACCGAGACGAGCTAAAAGACCCCACTATATTCCATACTTGTAAAAGGGTAGAATAGGTCTTCAGCAACCCATGCTTGACGTAAAAGGTGACTATGCTTGTCGTAAAAGGGTGGTCAGGCTCGCTGACTTGGTTGATGCATGTCATCGATCCTATTTGCGTGGATCGATGCTCATGAAATAAATCACTGGATTGTTTACAGCTGGAATATTGCTGAGTGCGGCGTTAAACAACAAACCAACCAACCAACCAACCAACCACACTTGTAAAAGAGTGGCATGGATCATTGTTCATGGTTGCTGTCACTCGATAACTGCCAGGCTGTCGCGATATAACGGTATTATTGCTGGATGCGACGTTAAACAGCATTCACTCAACCAGTCACTACCTATTATTGATTGGAACATATAACCAACCGCTTGCATGGACAGAGTCCTGTAATAGGAAGCATTTAACTGCATAATATGAGGACACGGAAGTCTGTGCAGATCAGACAAATTGATTTCGTGGTAATAAAACGTCTTGGGGAACGCTTTACTTTTTAAATAGAAAATTAGAATACTCAAACTTCAAAGTTAAGTAGGTTGTTATCTTATAGTTCTTATGCGTCTTTCTTAGTTTATTCTTTATGAAATAATTCAGAAAAGTGGGGCATCAATTTGATACAGAGCAGATGGTGTTTAGATTTAACCAAGATGGTAGTGACAGCGTGAATGTTTAAGACCTTTCTGTGAAGGGATAGTTTGAGTCAGCCCCAGTGCACGACGAACAGGACCCGGGTTTGATTCCTGACATGGGTACAATGTGTGAAGCCCATTCCTGGTGTCCCCCGCCGTGATGTTGCTAGAATATTGCTAAATGCGGCGTAAAATCAAACTCACTCACACTCACTATTCTTAAACCTGATTTCTAAACATTTCCACATTATTGTACTCATATGGACTGGACCAGTTGATATGTGCGTGCGTGTGTGCGTGTGCGTGCTTGCGTGCGCGCGTACTTGCGTGTGTGAGTTAGTGCGTGCGTGCGTGCTTGCGTGCGTGCGTGCGTGCGTGTGTTACTGGACCCTGACAAAATAATTCAGCAAATGTATGATTAAAATAATAACCGCAGTACGGATGCTGTGATTTTGTATCGGAATTAGATTTTGCAAAACCAGATCTTTTTAAATCTATGAGCCTGCATATATTTTACGAAATATACCTTGCAGCACTGTTATTTTTTGTAACCAATTCCTTTTTTCAAAGGTCCCGTGGCAAGGTCGTCAACTGACTATAAAGTCCAGTTTCTACGTGCGAAGTGGATTTTTAGAGGCAGATACCAGGAACAGAGCTCAAGAACTTTAAAAGTATTCTCATAATTCATTTTACAAGAAAAAGTTCAAGTGGTTACTTTTGTTATTTTCTTGGATTTCTTTGCCATGAAAGAGTTACAACCACTCCGTCTAGTGTCTGCCCCCACAGTACTTCTAAAAATGCTTCTTATATGCTTTAAACTAATAGCATTAAGTTTGTAGAGTCGGAGGTAAAGACATAATGTAAAAGTTTTCTCCAATTCACTAAGTGTCCTGGCAGTGACAACTAAGAGACTGTGCATACAAGACAACTGCATTTCTTCCCACGTATTGTACTACATCGACACCGCTCTTACGTTACAGTGCAATAATTAACTTGTGTGCCTATTTGCTCAATTTAAAAGTGGTCCCGACATTTCATCGTACCCCGCTATTTAAACAGTCATAACGTTGAAACACAATAATCTGAGTACTAAATTGCTTAATTTTTCTAATACACCACGTTTTGACGAGTAAACTAATTAGTTCCACTGCATGCGAATCGCTCAGCTAGAAAGATTTCCATCTATCATTTCTCAATTTTACCGGATCGAATATTTAGATTGCTGGTGCCAAACATGGGAATCTCGACATCGTTAGTTTATTTAGCGGCCGTTTAGATCCCCCAGTATGCCAATATCAAGCAGAAACGACATCTCGGATTTAGGATTAATGAAAGTAGGCGAACGTAAGAAAACTTTGACGTCGAGGCCATCACGAGCCTCCGGTCAAGATGGTTAAGGGGTCGAGAGTAGCACGATTTGAACATGAAAACCCTCTCTCCCAGAATGCTTTCACGTTTAATTGGTGTCTTCTTTTGTGTAGACGGTTACATAGATCAACACAAATTTGAGTATTTATAGAGCGTAACTTTTTTTACGTCAACGTGGTAATAGATTTTTGAACATCGAGGGAATATATTCAACATTTCAAATCGAAATTAAAAGGTTTTTGGGACTTTCGCACGTGTTACCGATCCCAGGGCGAATATGCCCATCGCGAGAAGATCAACAGTATAAGCGTTTCATCATTTATTACACAGAATCTAAATGTAATGAAATTAAACACAGTTCAATCTCATTCCTGATACGCTTGGGCAGTTTGAAAATTAATTTCACCGTTTTTCCTCGGCGTTGTGTGGTGTAGTGGATGTGCAACTTAAAATCAGCACACAAACAAATTGCGGGGTAAGAGAAAACATATTTTTCCGCTGTTGTGACTTTTATGTAATGTCCACAGACGTATTTATCAGGATCCTCGTGAATACACAATCATTGACGTGAGTGTACAATATTATTCCTCAGCGAAAACAGGGATCATTGACAGGAGCATCCTCATCTGTTAGTGGCATGGAGTGAGTGAGTGAGTGAGTTTGGTTTTACGCCGCTTTTAGCAATATTCCAGCAATATCACGGCGGGGGACACCAGAAATGGGCTTCACACATTGTACCCATATCGGGATTCGAACCCGGGTCTTCGGCGTGACGAGCGAACGCTTTAACCACTAGGCTACCCGACCGCCCCGTTAGTGGCATGGAAGAAACTGCAGCATCAATTAAAGTAGAGATGATACAGATGTGATGAAGGTAATGAAGGGACTCACACCTGTACCTTCCTTCGCGAAGAAAGAAATATTCAATAAAGAAGTTAAAATGCGTAAGTCATTTGTTTGTTTGTTTTTTAACGCCGCACTCAACAATATTCCCGTATGACGGCGGTCTGTAAATAATCGAGACTGGACAAGACAACCCAGTGATTGACACCATCAGCATCGATCCACACAATTGGGATACGCTGATATGCATCAACCAAGTCAGCGAGCCTGACCACTCGATCCCATTAGTCGCCTCTTACGACAAGCATAGTCGCCTCTTACGACAAGTATCGGTTGCTGAAGACCTATTCTGTTAGAAGAAGTTTTTAAATAGGTATGACGGTGTTAGTCGATATAAAAACTACAAATATGACTTTTTTGACATTTTGAGGGATTTGTGGATAGGCTCGCCTGTTCGCGAACACCTGGTTTCACCACTATTTGACAGAGGTCCATCAACACATGATAATGCCATACAGGTAGTTGGAATCGTACAACGAACTCTACTTTTAGCAGAGATTTCTTATGAGTGAGTGAGTGAGTATGGTTTTACGCCGCTTTTAGCACTATTCCAGCAACATCACGGCGGGGGACACCAGAAATGGGCTTCACATATTATACCCATGTCGGGAATCGAACCCGGGTCTTCGGCGTGACGAGCGAACGCTTTAACCACTAGGCTACCCGACCGCCCCAGATTTCTTATGAATATGGAAAGGGTTTTGTCGCCTTTATTTATATTCAACTGGTACCTTACCTGAATTCATAAGTTGACTATTCCTTGGACTGACTAGAAATGTATTAAATATTGATTATTGTTCTAAGTCGATTCTGGAATGTCACTTTAACCGCGTGGTGATATAAACTGCCGGTCGAAAGAAAGTATATACTTGAAAATTGGATTTGACAAAAAAATACAAACGTTATCCAAACGTTTCTAGACTGAAAACACTGCACACGTAAGGTCCAATCACGACTTTGATACCCGTAAGCAAAACATCGCAATCGAATAACCATTTCTTGTTTGTTTCATTTACAGCGACCAAACATGGGCGTAGACCTTTTTTAGCGCTGCAGTTTACTTAACACGAACCAAAAGTTGTCGCGTTCAACAATGTACAGATTAAAATAACAAAATGCAGCAAAGAAGGTTTGGGTGATCCTGGCACAGTCAGGCTGGTTAGGCTCTTCATCAGCTCAGTGCCCTTGCCCCCTCTACACGCAGCCCAGACGGCGAATAGGACTTCTCCCAGGAAGTGCTGCCTCGTCAAACCCATTCAGAACTTTTCGGACAATGTGAAGACTCCCCAACACTGCAGCCTTCTGCGTTACCCAGATTGTCAGAAGGACTGTATCCCTGGTAGCAAACCCGGGTACTCTCCCTGTGCCAGTCAACAGATTGGGAGGTACCAAACCTAAGGCATCGAGAACAATGGGGAGTCGGACAACATGGGTTTGTTGGCCTGGATAGGTTTGAGGCGGTTTACGGGCCTATTCTAAAGAATTTTGTATTTACCATTTTCCAAGATGCCCTCTACATATTCGGGGTAGTACCATGGATGGACCTCTGTATCAAAACCATAAGCATGGCGAAGACGGTAATAAAAGGATCGAGCCACTCCACCATATCGCATAAGATACTGTGTTTGTACCGGGCATCCACTGACAATGTGTTGGACAGTCTCATTCCGTGCATAAAACTAATTTCATAATCAATCAATCAATCAGTTTATTCGGTAATAAGGCAAATTAGTTTCACATCAAGTGCTGCATGAAATAATATTTACAGGTAAGAAGAACGAAGACAGATAGCATTTTTAACATAATTGGCTAAGTTCTGAAGGCGGTTTACATCAGAAGAATTTAACATTCCAACCAGTGTGTCTTTACGATTATTTCCAGTAATGAAGTCTAAATATGGGAAATATTTTGAGCGAATATCTTCATAAATGGGGCAAACAAGAATGAAATGAATTTCATTTTCAACTGCCCTTAACTTGCACAATGGACAAAACCGGAGTGTCTTATCGATGCCATCCCTCCTTCCTGTGTTATGCATAATTCCCAGTTCTCCAATACGTAAAAGGGTAAGCATATTTCATATTTACAGAATGATGCAAAATCACACATTGACGGTTTCGAGTGGGAAGTGACTGGTCCTGAGCAGTATCTGCACACAGCCCAGACAGCGAATGGGACTTCACCCAGGAAGTGCTGCCCAGTCGAACCCACCCAGAACTTTTCGGGGAATGTGAAGACTCCCCAACATTGTGTCAAAATCATAAGCATGACAAAGACGGTAATAAAAGGATCGAGCCACTCCACCATGTCGCTTAAGATACTGTGTTTATGCCAAAGCTGGGCGTCCACTGACAATGTGTTGGACAGTCTCATTAAATTCAGTACATGAAAAGAATTCATATTTACTTTTTGATGCAAAATCACACATTGACGGTTTCGAGTGGGAAGTGATTGTTCCTGGCAGCAAACAGAAAGCCTTCTGTTTCACTTTTCAAGTCAGCCATCTTCATCCAAGCGAAAAACTCTGCATGGTTGCTGCGCTTCTCGTGGCTCGCTTAGGAAACTGTGGAATGCCTTGTTTTTATCATGAGTCACATGCTTCACAAGAGGATCATCAGACAAATAAATGTATACAAATGTGCAAAATGCAATTCTATCATTAATAGCCTCCACGTTAATCAAACCACACCATCCCATTATAATTAGTAAATATAAGCGATTGAGTGATAAGCTTTTATTTTCGAGCAAGGGAACACGAACGTTCAGCAACAAATGTTGTGGGTGCCTTGCCGCCAAGTCGATGACAATGATACAAAACACCACCAGCCATAGAAATACGTCCGCAGGCAGAACGAAGGAGTGAAGTGAAAGAGTGAGTGACTGAGTGAGTTTGATTTTACGCCGCTTTTAGCAGTATTCCAGCAATATCACGGCGGGGAACACCAGAAAATGGGCTTCACACATTGTACCCATGTCGGGAATCGAATCCAGTTCCCTGGCGTGACGAGCAAACGCTTTAAACACAAGGCTACCCGACCGCCCCTGAAGTTTAAGAAGCGTGATTGACCAAAAAGGTCAATTTGCGCCCAACAAGTCACTGTTTTCATTTGTACTCCGACTGAAGTAATTGTAATTAAGTATAATAATGACGTCGACACACACACACACACTTAATGTGAGAAACGACCCTTTTTGCACACATTTGAAATCTGTAAATATCATGTAATGTCGAGAAAGCTAAATATTTTACGGAAACAAATTAGATAATGTATTTCAATTTACCATTTTAATTCAAATTCCTATTAATTCCTAGATAGATTAATTGTCTATAAGCAGCTAAGGTGTAACCAGCTAAGGAGTAAACAGCAAAGTAGTAAACAGCTGAGGAGTAAACAGCAAAGTAGTAAACAGCTGAGGAGTAAACAGCAAAGTAGTAAACAGCTGAGGAGTAAACAGCAAAGTAGTAAACAGCTGAGGAGTAAACAGCAAAGTAGTAAACAGCTGAGGAGTAAACAGCAAAGTAGTAAACAGCTGAGGAGTAAACAGCAAAGTAGTAAACAGCTGAGGAGTAAAAGGCAAAGGAGTAAACAACTAAGGATAAACAGCTAATGAGCCGACAGCTAAGGAGTCAGCAGTTAAGGGGTCAACAGCTGAGGAGTAAACAGGTGAGGGAGAAAGAGCTGAGGAGTCAACAGCAAAGTAGTAAACAGCTGAGGAGTAAACAGCTAAGGAGTAAACAACTGAGGGGTAAACAGCTGAGGGGTTAACAGCTGAGGAGTAAACAGCTGAGGAGTATGGAGCGAAGGGGTAAACAGCTGAGGAGTAAACAGCTAAGGAGTAAACAACTGAGGGGTAAACAGCTGAGGGGTTAACAGCTGAGGAGTAAACAGCTGAGGAGTATGGAGCGAAGGGGTAAACAGCTGAGGAGTAAACAGCTAAGGAGTAAACAACTGAGGGGTAAACAGCTGAGGGGTTAACAGCTGAGGAGTAAACAGCTGAGGAGTATGGAGCGAAGGGGTAAACAGCTGAGGAGTAAACAGCTAAGGAGTAAACAGCTGAGGAGTATAGAGCGAAGGCGTAAACAGCTGAGGGGTAAACAGCTAAGGCCTTCATCACCTCGGACTGACACCTCTCACATCAAGCTGACACGCCGTGATATAAGCGGCGTTAAACTAAACTCATTCTGCCGTCAGTAGCTACAACTTTAACTCTGGCAGTCACGTACAAGATCCTAGAATATATGACACAATAACCTATACCACTAGGATAACTTCTACCGTGGTTGTTTGTTTGTTTATTTGTTATTTAACGCCGCAACAAGCTATATGACGGCGTTGTGTAAATAATTCAGTCTAGACCAGACCATCCGATCAAGTGGCAGCATGAGCATTGATCAACGCAATTGGGATACGATGACATGCATTAACCAAGTCAGCGAGCCTGACCACCCGATCCCGTAAGATGCCTCTTACGACATGCACACCACACGCGAACACCACACCACACCACACCACACCACACCACACCACACCACACCACACCACACCACACCACACCACACCCAAACACCACACCACACCACACCACACGCAAACACCACACCACACCACACCACACCACACCACACCACAACACACCACACCACACGCAAACACCACACCACACCACACCACACCACACCACACGCAAACACCACACCACACCACACCACACCACACCACACGCAAACACCACACCACACCACACCACACGCAAACACCACACCACACCACACCACACGCAAACACCACACCACACCACACCACACGCAAACACCACACCACACCACACCACACTACACCACACGCAAACACCACACCACACCACACCACACCACACCACACGCAAACACCACACCACACCACACCACACCACACCACACCACACCACACCACACCACACCACACCACACCACACGCAAACACCACACCACACGCAAACACCACACCACACCACACCACACCACACCACACCACACCACACCACACCACACCACACCACACCACACCACACCACACCACACCACACCACACCACACCACACCACACCACACGACAGTACTCTACGCTACACCATGCATCCCCTCTACTAAGCTCCGGTACACTACACTGCACGACACAACACCACATCACACCACACCACACCACACCACACCACACCACACCACACCACACCACACCACGCCACACCACACCACACTACACGCAAACACCACACCACACGACAGTACTCTACGCTACACCATGCATCCCCTCTACTAAGCTCCGGTACACTACACTGCACGACACAACACCACACCACACCACACCACACCACACCACACCACACCACACCACGCCACACCACACCACACCACACTACACGCAAACACCACACCACACCACACGACAGTACTCTACGCTACACCATGCATCCCCTCTACTAAGCTCCGGTACACTACACTGCACGACACAACACCACACCACACCACACCACACCACACCACACCACACCACACCACACCACGCCACACCACACCACACTACACGCAAACACCACACCACACCACACGACAGTACTCTACGCTACACCATGCATCCCCTCTACTAAGCTCCGGTTCACTACACTGCACGACACCACACCACACCACACCACACCACACCACACCACACCACACCACACCACACCACACCACACCACACCACACCACACTACACGCAAACACCACACCACACCACACGACAGTACTCTACGCTACACCATGCATCCCCTCTACTAAGCTCCGGTACACTACACTGCACGACACCACACCACACCACACCACACCACACCACACCACACCACACCTCACCACACCACACAACACCACACCACACCACACCACACCACACCACACCACACGCAAACACCACACCACACCACACCACACCACACTACACGCAAACACCACACCACACCACACTACACGCAAACACCACACCACACCACACGACAGTACTCTACGCTACACCATGCATCCCCTCTACTAAGCTCCGGTACACTACACTGCACGACACCACACCACACCACACCACACCACACCACACCACACCACACCACACCACACCACACCACACCACACCACACGCAAACACCACACCACACCACACCACACCACACCACACCACACCACACTACACGCAAACACCACACCACACCACACTACACGCAAACACCACACCACACCACACCACACCACACCACACCACACCACACCACACCACACGCAAACACCACACCACACCACACCACACCACACCACACCACACCACACCACACCACACCACACCACACCACACTACACGCAAACACCACACCACACCACACTACACTGCACCACACAACACCAAGGCATGTTGTGCAATGTTAAGATACGCTTCAAATTCGCTGAACCAGTTAGTATAACGGCAACCAATTAAATCCGCATGGGAAATCAAAACTTATCCAAACATTATCAAATTCCTCACAACTTGATTTCTTCAGGAACAGTTAAGCCGAGTGAATAAAATTAGCAAAAACATGAATTAAGAAAATTTGTTTAAAAATATCCCAATCACGGTATCTGTCGTTTTGAAAAGTGTAATGACTGCAAAATGAAAGAGACAATTTGCAATATTTCACGCATGGAGAGTAAGAAACATCGAAGCTGTTATGAATATTTCATCATGACTCGGGGCGTAACACACACGCAAGGAGTGGAAAAACAAGTTAATTTCAATGCAAGAGAAATATTTTTCGGATTAAATTTAGCGACTGAGCTTCTTTGGTGGTGAAGATAAAAGAGTAAAGAAGGTTATAATAAACACATTGAGCTAAGGAGCTGCCGCTGAATTTGTCAGCGGCCCATTTATTTACAAATGTTATTTTTCACTTTTGCATCAGGAATCTCATAATCAGATTTGGCCATATTGATGTTTTGACCGTGTGGCAAGGAAGCGAGGCTAGATTTTTCAAATATGATCCCCATCCCCGGCTTGTGCAATTTAGTTTACAACTTGAGACATATTTTTCGGTCATCTGTTAAGAGTGTTTGCAACGAGCATCAATCATAAATTAACCACCCTCTTCAAGGAAAGCATCCAACATGACTGTGAGATGCGGAAAGTATTCCCCATCCAGACAGCTGATTGGCCGTAATTCATTTCATACATCCCGCCTATTATAATGATTGACATTTGGAGATAATGTTCTGGGGGCGTTCTATATTTGTAACGTCTTCTCAAGTGACATATTGGACTTGCATAACCTCCACCGATGTTTAGTGTTTTGTTGGTAGGGCATATTTTATTGGACAGCAGAGCCGGAGAACATCGCTGTTTTGTTTTCAGATCTTTTACTGATTAGCTTCGTTAAACCGAGCCCTCCTTTGACCTGTACAATGGCTATAAGCACGCGGCATGTCTGAAGAAGCTGTGTGTATTTTGGGCTCTGGTTTCCACCGCACCGATCTGTCTCTAATCAACCACGAGAAAATCATTAAGAAAAAAAATATATGGTGGTCCTTCAGAGGTCATGCCCTAGACAATAAACATGGCGGCAGCTGACGTCATTGGCGTTGACGTTAATACCGCGAGATTTTCGCGGAGAGGTGCTAGCCCTTAGGTTCACGCAGCTTCATCAATAATAACGGCACTCGCCATATACATACTATCTGGTGCTGGCTCGATGCATAAATATTACGGGCTATTTTCAGCCTGTGTGTACCTATAGGTTGATGTAGGATTTATACGTTTTTCATTCACGTTTGAAATATTGAACATGTGTAATCACTGAAGTCATTAATCATGGAGTTGAGTTAGGATGGTGTGATGATAAAGCGTCATGCTATTTGTGTTATGAAGAAGTTAGGCTTGGGTTTGAAATATTGAGGCAGTGGATTATTTTCGAGCTTGCGTTGTCACCATAGTGGATTATCTAGGTGAGTGAGTTATTACTTCTGTAACCGACTAAGTAGCGGTGATTGGCAGTGGGACCACGACATGTCTGTGTTTTAGAATTCACACGAATAATACACATTTACTTGGTCGTGATAAATCCTGCTTTATAAACATATACATAAAGACAATAAGTATTATTTTATTGTTAGAATGTGAAGAATGTCAGGAATAAGAAAATAAACTTCTTGTCGATTTCATTCTGACGAAAAAAGAAAATTATTGAGGGCGAGGTATGATTTGGACCCATTTGGTCCACATGAAATGAAAAATCGTAAAGTTGCAGAAAAATTGAAATTCTTATACACATTTCGGTTATTTTAATTTGATGAACTTAAAGCATTTTCTTTATATCGACAAAGGTGTAGCTACTACATATATATGTGAAGTGGCCTGATTTGTCGAGCTTCAAAATAAAATGTAATCTCATGAACGTTTTAGAACATGTTTATATTTCGTCTACACGCATCTAAGAAAATGATCCTGGATAAAAGAGTTCAGGTTCAAATATTTAACAAATGCCTTCCGAAAACTTGCGAATTATCCATTTTGACACATTTTGCTTTGCATTTCCATTCGGTCTTGTCATAATTTCAAATCATGTTAAAAAGAACAATCGATTGTTCCCATTAACGTGAAAACGTTGTATAACCTTTATTTCATAATTTCTTTCAGTTTTTCTCATTTCTCGGATTATTCAGATCTATAGTAGTCTAAATGGTTGTTATCGTACCTGATATAATGCCTTTTGGGCGTGTTTCTGACAATGTTTGACATAAACTTTCTACAATGTAGGTGATTAAATACAAGCATACAGGCATAAATGTGCTTGTAAATGTAGAACGTTCAACGCCAGATAATAACCAATCTCCATTATCAGCTGAAACAGATTTCATTGGGAGTAAAGTTAATTTCATGTCTTAGAAAAAACATATTTTGGACATTTCAGTTATCAGTTATCAGTTATCTCATTCCACAATATCGATTATAGAACCAAACAAGAACAATTATTGACAAACGTTTGACATAGTCTGATCTATTCATCAATTTCTTATGTGAGGCCGCCAATTTGATATTCTTGGACGAAACTGGGATGTTCGTTTGATACAGTATGTTTTTTTCAGTCAGGGTGTGTGTGCTGGGACTTTTGTGAAAAAATAATCTGTTCCCGATATACTGAAACGAAAACGTTCCTCGGGTTTTACAAAAGAATATGTCCCAAAAATAGTTTGGCGCAACCTTTTTGAGAAAATAATTGTATGACTGAAATAATATTCACTATCGAACAACCCCCCACACACACACACACACACCACCACCAGGAATAATAATAATAATAATAATAATAATAATAATAATAATAATAAAATAAAATAAAATAAAATATAAATAACTTGCAAAGGTAAATTTATCGTTCATCTGAAAAAATCCCCCATAAAAAAGGGCATTTTCATCGGATTTAATGTCTAAAGTTAATGAGTGTGTTCTAGACAGCGCTGTGTTGAATATCACTGTTGCCTGGTTAGTTCATCCAACACAGACAGTGTCAGATTAAACCTGGCTTCATGCTGTTTTGACGAATACAGTATACGTACATATTCGTTTAATAGTGTAATAGGATACATGCCAAAACGATTTAATAAATATCAAACATTATTTGACTGTTTTTCGCCCAAGATAAAGTGGAATTTTAACTCATTTTAGTCGTTTCGGAATTTCTAGCGCATCGTGGTGGAAAGAAGCGCGGTAATATTCTGTATTCCACTCTCACAATGTTTAAATCGTTTGAAACATTATAGCTGACATGTTTTATTCGGCCTGTACCCTTATCATGTAACATTCAGTTGTTTGTATTCAGAAAAGGCAATATAAATATATATCCTTCAACCCTGCAAATTAATAATGACACGATTCCCGTTGGCGAAGTAAATTGCATAGTTTTATATGGCTTAATAGAAAGAGTTTAATGGAATATTGTCTTACATATATAAATTTCGTTTGGACATACATGGCGTATTTTGACATCCTCTGTTGGTCTCCTATACAGGATAGAATAAAAGAAAGGAAGCAATTGATCAAAGCATACTTAAGTACCTAAATAGATTAAAAATATTATTTATAACAGCTATATCACATTTCTATTAGATTAATTGCATGATGTTGGTGCAGCAATGTAAGCGGACGAGGACCGTCATTGAGTTTAGTGTAGTGTGTTGTCTGTCTGTCCGTTAATGTTTTGGCCATAGGGAGAAGCATGGAAATATAGGAGCGTGTTTGGCATCCTCGTAGGATTCGGGGTTATTTACGGCCGTGAATTTCAACATTTCGTTTTATTAAGAAAAATCAAATTATGGAAAATTCTTGTTTTAAAAAACCACATGTCAGCATTTCTGACATACGGTATGCACAACAGAACCATGTGATTAAGAATGTTTCAAGTCAGTAATAAAATTGAAAAACAGTATTTCTAAAATAGAAAAATGGTAACGTTATTTTTTAATCTTTACGAATGATCTTTTCAAAAACCACATGGCCATGGGGGATGGAATTTCATGAAGATGGAGCCGTAGATGTGTTCAAGGCATGCCTTTATGATTTATAGTTATTTAATTATCATTAAAAAATGTTTGAATATTTTTTATGTCATACAGACGGAGCGATTCCAGGGATAAAATAGTGACATTTATTTTAAAAGAATGTTCCTCCAAAATGCCAGTTTTATTATGTTTTCGTCATTATACTACGATTGTTTTGATCAATTAAGGTATTCTGACCATGCTTTAGGGACCTCGGGGTATTATAACGGATCTATACGAGAAGATAGAAATGACTCATAAAACAGTATGTCATACTGGAGGGGGGGGGGGGGGGGGGGGGGGGGGGGCGTGCATACACCCTTTTTCAGGAACCTTACATCGGACAAGTATTATGTGCATACACCACGCCGAAGCAAAGTTTAATGTCGTGCGTGGCATGTATTATGTAGAGGGGTATGTCCGAGTAACTCTCCTGCGGGGCCTCTGCTCCATTATTTTTAAGGAATGGAGAGTTAAGAGGATATTCCCCTACTTAAAACTCTTCCCCACTTTTACACTTTGACAAAATATTCTGCAGTTGAAAATATTTGAGACCCGTGAAGATTCCGGGGTAGGATAGGTCTTCAGCAACCCATGCTTGCCGTAAAAGGCGACTATGCTTGTCGTACAAGGCGACTAACGGGATCGGGTGGTCAGGCTCGCTGACTTGGTTGATGCATCTCATCGATCCCAATTGCGTGGATCGATGCTCATGATATTAATCACTGGATTGTCTGGTCCAGACTCGATTATTTACAGACCGCCGCCATATAGCTGGGAAATTGCTGAGTGCGGCGTTGGTCAACAAACCAACCAACCAAATGAAAATATTTGAAAAATTCAAATGCTGCTTCAAGATAATGTACAGTTGACAAGCAACTCTCCATTCCTGAAAAATAATGGAGCGTTCAAACAGATGTGTTTTAACTCTCAATCCTAGACTACTTGCCACAACAGCTGGCCTAAGACTACAAACTGGTTTTCCTGTTTGCTTTCAACAGTGACATGACATCAGTAATAGGCTGCGTTCCTGTTGCATGGAAGATCCGGATTAGGATTGGTCTTCAGCAACCCATGCTTGCCGTAAAAGGCGACAATGCTTGTCGTAAGGGGCGACTATATAACGGGATCGGTTGGTCAGGCTCGCTGTCCTGGTTGACGCATTTCATTGTATCACAACTGTGTAGGTCGATGCTCATGATGTCAATCACTGGATTGACCACCGTCACACAGCTGGAATATTGCTAAGTGCGGCGTTAAAAAAACAACACTTGTCACTTAAACAGCAAAATATCCACCAACCACCGTAGTATCTCATTCTGCACACAGACACTTTAAGGGCAGCCTTGAAAAGAACATGTGATAGTTAACAACCGAGCAGAGCCATACTCATCGGTCCAACTTGGGGTCAAGTCAAGAGAAACGGAGTCAAAGCCATTTACAAATTTTGGGTAAAAAACGCTCAACAATATACAATGTCTAATCTAATTTCAATTAAGCTGTCACAAGTCACTCAAAAGATAGCACAGATGTTTCTAGGTTTGTCAGCACCATACCCGTGCTCGTGGGTTTCACCGAAGTGGTAAACGTCTGAGACCTGTATCACTTCGGTCTTTCCTCCCAGATTAAGCTGACACGCCGTGATGGGACTGGAATACTGTTAAAAGCGGCGTTAAACCCAACTCACTCACTCACTCATAGTATTGATTCCTTGTATTTAGATCGAGTGGAGAATGTGTTTCACAATAGTCATGTACAAGTCTCGTCACTTGTGTTCGGTGATGTGGTTCCGCGTGTTTGTGTATCATCAGACTAGTTTGCGTAATGGCGAAAATGTGTCAAGTCCACTGGTCGCATCAATCGGGAATAATTATCACATTCTGCATATCGCAATAAGTGTTTTCGGTGCCATTGACAGTGTCATTCACAAGCAATGTAGTAAGTTACTTTCACAATCAGACGATCGGGAATAATTGATAAGAACATTAGTTACTCGTTTGGAGTGACAGTCTTCGTGATGGATGGAACGTAATAGGTGGGGGCGGAAGCGTAAAAAAATACTTTAGGGAGGGAGATGTGGATAATATTTGTCTCTTCTGAATTTTAAAAAATATTTTCATCCCAAAGATTCCCGAAGATTCCCGAAGACCACCGCAGTGTACCGATTTCGCATTGACCACTTTTCTACAGCTACTCCCTTGGAAAGATTTTCCCGGAAAATGTGTAAATTTGCTTTTTTAATTTTTTTATAAATGGCAACAATTTTTGTTAACTACAACATGTTCTTTTCAAGGCTACCCTTAAAGTGTCTGTGTGCAGAATGAGACACGTCAAGCCTTACAGTTTTGGATTTAAACATGTTCGGGAAATTATTTCATACAGCCACGTGGAGAACTGAGATCTTCGAGGAGCAATCATCGTTATGTCCGGGTACCCAAAAGGTCTTTTCCCAGTCATGTAACGAGATGTAGCAAACACTTGTTTTATTATCATATATTGTATGAGCAACGTTATATTCTTTTTAGCGCTACAAGAAGCCTCTCAACATAGTTTCTACGTATGCTTGGCACGACGTTACAGAGGCCATTATGTTATACAAGAGTTTTTGAACCGGATGTAATGATTACAGTTGTAATAAAATTGAAATGAATGGAAATACCGTTAATCCTGACGGTACCGTTCCCTATGGAATTGTCCGGTTGAACAAAGATCAGGTTGGTTGGTTGGTTGGTTGGTTGGTTTGTTGTTTTACGCCGCACTCAGCAATATTCCAGCTATATGACGGCGGTCTGTAAATAATCGAGTCTGGACCAGACAATACAGTGATTATTATCATGAGCATCGATCCATGCAATTGGGATCGATGTCATGCATCAACCAAGTCGGCCGTTAGTCGCCTCTTACGAGAAGCAAATTCGCCTTTTGCGGCAAGCATGGGTTGCTGAAGACCTATTCTACCCCGGATCTTCACGTGTCCAGCAAGGCTGAATAATGAACATGGTACAGAATATATACAGTAGGTGGAGGATTAACAGTGATAATGATTGCATACACGAGAGAGGTTAACATGTGTAGGTTGAATAATGACAACAGAAGTATAATACTGTAACAACATGATGTCCAGAGAACGCATGATGAGGAAGCCAATTAAGCAGGATTAAGAGAAATAGGTGGGGCTATTATTGCTTAATGAGTCCACAGTAGGCCTATAGGATGACATAGCCTTGATCTCTGGTCATTGATGGCTTGTGGCAGCGAAGGTGGACTGCTTCTGGTAGTTTTCTTGTAGTGAAGTCATGGAGGTTGTTGGAGAGGATCTGGACGTTTTCCCAGTTGATGTTGTGATTGGGGCAGTTGCTGATGTGGTCTGAATGGTTAATGTTGACCATTTATAGGTACGGAGTGCATAATTCGCTGTGCATATACACGTAGTACAGTAAACTACGTTTATAACGAACACGCTTATAACAAACTGACGGATATAACGAACTTACTTTTTTGTCCCGACTATTTGCTGTAGTTATGCTGTATATATGCTTATAACGAACTACGGTTATAACGAAATAAAATTAGTGGTCCCATTTGAGTTCGTTATATGCGTAGTTTACTCTAGATGGATCCCGGTGCAACTTTAATCTACATCCACAGAGCGGTTTTGCTGACGTTGGGCGTGAAATCAAGCACTCATTCATTTATTACTAAGAAGTCAGGGGTGTACCACAACATATTCAATTCCAATGCAGTTTAATGCTGTTCTTTATACGCAGAAACACTCTGAATAAAGTTTTTACAGTGCGTTGGATGTAACGCCGCTTGCAACAGCGTTGCAGTTATACGATGTATCAGTTTAATGTGGGAGGGAAGCCCAATGGGATCCGGGTCTAAGACGTTTACCACTTTGGTGAAACGGGCATGGTGCAACAAACCTAGAAACATAATCCGAGTGAACCTGATTTCTTTTTTTTGATTTTCAACACGTTTCCGGTACAAATAAGTCAACAAAACATGAACATGTACAACAGATAAACATACATAGGTGGGGTGGTGAGGTGAAATGGGGTTTAACGTCGCGTCGAAGATTATTGCACTTATATAGCGACGTGCATGTACGTGTGTGTGTGTGTGAGTGTGGCTGCTTGTACTAGTCCGGACTGATGCCGATTTATAGTGCTAGCCCACTTAGATACCATGCCGCATTTTAACAAGAATACCGCACTCAGACACAGTATACTGACTTCGAGCCGACCAGTCCTTGTTTTAGCCCCTTAATGCCGAACGCCAGGCAGGGTAACCACACGTTCCATCTTTTAACGTCGTTTGGTATGACGCGGCCGGGGATCGAACCCCGGACCTTCCGCTCTCCGGGCGGACGCTCTACCACTAGACCACGGAGGCGGTCCTTTGTAAAAGAGAGCGAAGAAACATAATTACTCGCACAAATTAACTGGATGGTCCCGGGTTTGATTAAGCCATAAAGATCTCTTTATGAAGTTTATTTTTTTCAATTCCTTTACCAATACTGTATATATTGCCGCAATACCGCTTAGAGTGACCTTTTCTTATTCATAATGACCCAGGTTATTGTGGTCCGAGCAAGTCAGGACTGCAGCTACGGTTAAAGGATCCTCTCTTCTGTTCACCGTTAATATCAGATTTTCTAAATGTCACTACGGGGGACGAATGATCACCTCGTTACAATGTCTGCCAGTGTGCGCTGTAGGATGTTCAGGATACATCTGCATCACCAACAGCCTTCTCATCATAAATTAATCCATTTTTCCAGGGCGAAACAAAAAATCGGCGGTGTTTTCGTGAGGGCCGCCATCTTGTTTTGCAAAATCCTTTTTTTGTTTTTGACCTGGAAGCCTTATTCAAAGTTCACTTTCGACGAAAATATATACGCAGTTTGAGTTTGAGGAAGAGGTTGGCATGTTATATGGAGCCTGTGGGAGATGTAGAAATCCTTCAGCGCACATTGGCAGACCTTTCTAACGGGACCATCCCTAGCATCCGGTTGTGACATACAGATACACTGTACACTTATGTTATGTTACACTTATGTTAATGGTGAACGCATGCAGCTAGTGATTCGTTCCACAAATCTATCGTAGCGCTAAGGTGATCGTAACTCCCATACTTTAATATTGACTTACGACTGTCGTTGCGCTACGATCACCTTGTGCAACCGACTAGTTGGCCTAGTGCGTGCATACTACTCAAAAGAAGTTAGACACACGATTGTTTCATATGATTATAGTTTATCTGTCATGAGATGAAACTATTTCTAGGCATGACAGATTAAATATAGTCATTCAAAAAACATCGGCGTGTTCTTTAACTTCTTATGAGAAGTATATTTCATCAATAAGAACTTTGAACTCATCATTAAACTGATGTATCGTTTCCGAAATAGGTCATGCTCGACCCTTATCTCCGGACAAAACCCAACTTGTCACAAATACCACCGACCCCTTCATTCCAACCCCTTCTGATGACGTGTTCCCCAATCAGTGCCCCCTACTGCCTGGGGATTCAGCTCTATGTGTTGGTACTGATGGTAGCCTTTAGGGATGCTGTTGGTAGCCTTAGGGATGCTGTTGGTAGCCTTTAGGGACTTCGCGCTCGTTCCCTGTCCTTCTGCAACAGAAACAAACCGAATTCTGAAACTCAAAAAAAGATATCCTTAAATGAGACTAGATGTCTGGAACTGACCTCTTGAGATTAAGGTTCCTATACGTTTTTTCCCATTCTTCTGTCCGAAAATATTTCAGTATATCTTCATTATGAATCATATTGAATTTTTGTTATAAAGTGTATGAGTATGGGTTTACGCCGCTTTTAGCAATATTCCAGCAAAGCCAGGACGTTTAACCCATCTAGGGAATCGAACACGGTCCTTCGGTTTGACGAGTGAACGTTTTAACCACTAGGCTACCCCACCGCCCCTTATGATTACGTCATTGTGTTGTCATGTCATAGCCATTTAGTCATAATTTGTGTTACCGCACAGATCAGGGTCAACATGATAGCCAAGTAGTTGGGGTGTTCTGAGATCACACTAGTAGTCCCAGTTCAGATGTGTGCAGCTATTTCGCTGCGTTGACATATTGCCTCAACACTGTTCTAATGCGGAGTGACACTTAACTCAACTATTCTCACGGACTAATGGAAACGTTTATAAATATTTTTTTATTAAATAATTTTTTTCATTTTGCTACATCTACTTTACCACTCAGAGTCTAATTTGCAGACCCCTTAATCCCAAATACTATTTAACACAAATCTCAAAAGAACACCATCACTGCAAAACCAGATATTATTTTAGTAAAAACTATGAGCCAAAATATTCTCTAAGAAAACACACACATTGCAACTGTGTAATTTTTGTGGCAGACAATAGCCTTTTTTCCAACAATATAAAGCATAATTATTTTTTTCAAGAATTTCGGAGGCGATCTATTTTTGCCGATACGAATAACGAAAAATAAATACACCATTATTTCTTGTAAAATGCGTCCCAGATACATCACTGCTGAGTCCCGCACACCCTCTAACTAATGGGAATCGATATTTTTGGATTTGACCAAAACATTAGATAGATCACCATCGAATGCCCATTTTATGTTTGTTCGATTTCTAGCCACCATTAAATATGGGTGTATATTGTTTTTGGCCAAAAGTCAATAAAACTATACAGTTTATAAGCAAACAATCATAAACGCCTTCTTGGATGCAACGTAAGTTGGCATTATTTAGACAAACAGCTTTGTCCGTCCTGTTTTGAAACATTTTATCGATTTGATACAGAGACATGAATATACATTGTACAACGAAGTAATCTAAACAGCTTTTATATAAAGTTAACGAGCTTAATAACGTGAATCAGTTTGAATTGGCGTAATATTAAAAGTGAGTCAGTATTGTTTTACACCTCCTTAAGCAATATTCCACAAATATCACGGCGAGGGAAACCAGAAATGGGCTTCTAACATTGTACACATGATATTTTAACCACTAGGGAACCCCACCGTCTCCGAAATATTAATAACTAGCAATATTATAAAATAACTTGAATATTGGATTGAAGTATTATTATTGTGACCATTTTAATTGTGTTGGCATAGATGTATCTTAAAGGAAACGTATGCAATTTCTGATGACAACTATTTGGAACCAACAGAACAGCTCCTCACCTCTACCTTCTGTTACCTCCCTTGTGTCGACACTAGTTTGACATTTCGACAGTGATTAAACAAATATACGGTTTCACTTGGCAGCTAGCTTTCAACAATTGACGTTTAAATGACAGAGCAAAGTTTTTTTTTATTTTGTCTGCCGATCGGAAAATCGTCCAAGACAAAACAAAACACGTCACTCCACGTATCATGTTTCGCGTATTTCGAAAGAAAGTCCACTTTCTAGACTAATTTAATAACAACTGAAATAAACGTTCAGATAAAACATAAAATTCTCAAAAATGTAATAGAGACTAATTTGGACAACATTTTTTAAATGATCATGATTCTCTTTGAACTAATGGAAAATCTTTTCAATTTCAGTACGGAAAGAGAGTCCCATGATTGGAATGTTCATTTGCGATACAATCTACGTGGAGTTTAGTTAACAGCCCAGAAGATTATGGATTTAAAAAGAAATGGCACACACAGAAACTCCGATCAAACATCACTGAGTGAGAGCGGATGCTATTTTACGTATCCTAGTTGACAGCTTTCCTTTTGAGATTTAATATAACCTCTGTAATGTTTCAAATGTCTTCCTCGCTTATCCTTTTATCGTATTCTCAACGTGCCTGTAAATCAACCGTCCGGCACAAAAAACATCATATTCTACCCCGCGAAAGTAACCCCTAAAGCAAACAGCTACAGTAAATAATAACTCAAATTAAATGCAATAAGCGACACGACAAATTTCCAGAATCATACAAAATCGCTACTAAAAGCAGAGTCAACTATATCGTAAGCAATTGTTTATGAATCACTATTAAATAGTGATGATACCAGGTGTTCGCGAAACGGGGAGCGTACCCTGCCCCACCGGTGGCACCAATCACAAACATATTGACAGACAAGTCAGTTGTTCAAGATAGGGAATTGCATCGGATTTAAAATACATAGGAAAAATTCACAGCAAAACTGTCGGATAAATACAATTTCGCATAACGTGTGGTAAGAAAGTATTTCATGACTGTCAACAAAGCATTTTTTTAAAAAATATTTTGTTATTCCAGACATACTTGAAATTCCTTTCCCCTCTGGTTAACAAAACCCCATGTTTACTGGACATGCCAGGTGTCTTGAAGAAACAATGTTACAAAAAAATTGTTCGTCATTTTGTTTCAGAGAAAATCATTGCATCAAGTATGGAAGCGGTGGCTGAAACATAGTCTCTATGAAGAAATCCAGACAATACATTCCACATATTTTATGGTAGAAATTTATTATTTAATACGACTTGTCGCTTGCGATGGTTTTCATGGTAAGCCTTTACATATGTACACCTCGTTACACACTGGTACTTATAAATGAAACTTGTGAGTGGCGAGTGCTAATGGTAGAGCAGCACATGCTTACCCTTTACAGGTTCAAAGAGCCAAAAGGGGCCAAAAGGGGCCCAAATACACTTTGGTCCTTTTTGCATATTATTACATAAATGACATTTGTGAGTTCTTGTCTGCTTGTAAAAAAAATATTGTATGTTTTCATCGATAAGTTATTAAAATATAGCTACATAATGTTCTGTAAAAGGCCAAAATCAAGTTCCAAAAGGGCCAAAGTCAAGTTCAGGCACGGTCACATTGCTGGAATTTGGCTCTTATTTCCGTGTATGGTTCAAACATACTGCTTAAGAAATGTTGAAAGTTAGAACACGTTATTATTTTGTTTCAACTATTTAAACAAAGTTGACAATAGTTGAAATCATTTAAAAGACCTTCAATAGTATGTATTTGTACTTTCAGTAGTAGTTTATCAATCTCACATGTTTAATCCCATGCAAATGCCGGGGGTTAAAAGGACCAAAATACAGACATTGGCCCTTTCCACCCTTACACAAATTAATAACGTAAGTTTATTTCCTTTTTTGAATGTTTTTTTTCATAACAACATTTATACGTCTGCTGCCAAATATGTTAAAATTTAGGAATTTATCGGTAAATAAAAATTGTTCATTAGCATGCATTTGGTTATAGTTTTGATTACTTTTCTCAAAACGGACTCCACATGACATTGGCTCTTATGGCTCTAAGCTCTTCATTCTTACCCATGCATGTAATTTCCACAACTATGCCCTTCACCTTATGGGTTCTGTTTCGGCACATATTCGAGACTGAGTATAATTATTATCTGGCGTTGATATTTTGAAATTACGAAGAAGTGTTCCTCCATTAGACGAATATTATAATCTGTAATGTGGTGTGTGCATGTTATAAGTCAAGCTTGTTCTTTTTATTATACGTATTGCGTCAAAGTTGTTTTGCTTTTCATATTTGATACCAGCACAACGTTACATCTACATATGCCTTTACATATTAAGAAAATGCTTTCACATTTTAAGAACATGCATTTTCATATTAAGAAAATGACTTTACATATTAAGAAAATATTATGTAAAATTAGAACAATTTATGAAAGGACGATAGTGATATCTGTATAAACCATTCTATAAACATACGTACATACAATCATACATACATACATACATACATACATACATACATACATACATACACTTTACCTCGCTTAAAATTACAAACCACATTTGAAACACCCTTTCGTCCACATACTGTTATTATGTATGTTCTTGGACTAAGACAAGATAGATCAGAGATACGATAACATTTATTGCAGAAAACATTCCATTACGGAACAGAAGCAATATACAAATGAAAAAAACATTATGCTTCATACATACATACATACATACATACATACATACATACATACATACATACATACATACATACATACATACATACATACATACATACATACATGGTCCACGGAGGTATACATCATTGTAACAGTGTATAGTCATCAGCAAACCGTCAACTGCAACTTCTCAGTTTTCAGCTACTTATTTCCTTATACTCTTCGACCTCACCGAGTGAGACTAAGTCAGTGCTGAGCCATTTCCGCTTTCGACATTTATTAGTCTACCAAGATTTCAGTGCATCCATTTGGACAAAACACATTTCAGTTAATCGTTCCGTCCATCCACTGTAACAAAGTAAATGTTACGATGTAATTTGACGTTAAATGACCCAAGAACACACAACAGATGGAAGTCACAACCTGGCCATGTGAGCTGTAGATGTGTTAACAGTCACCATTGTTGAATAATGCAAGGTCGAGACCATCACAGTCTGTATTGGTACTTAGGGACTTAGGGAATGGAACCGAGGCAACAGCACTTACATTGTACAAAGATAATTGAGCACATTATGGCTTGTGATGAAGATGCGGGACAGATCCCTCTGGAATCGTTATCCCGTGTAATTCTTTGATTCTTGGAGGCACAACTCAGGACATCGCTCCCCCAAGTGCGACAGTCTAATATTGTAATCCTTGTTTTCCTACTAACAGCCTCTGTATGCAAATGTGATTTGACTTTACGTCAACCGTAGTTTTTGTTGTTGAAATGTTCGCTTTTCGTGATGGTACGTATGTTTGTTAAGGTTTGGGAATTACAATGGAAATTCTTGTCAAAATGCATCTGTATGTCCGAATGTTGAAGCTAAATAGCTGAAGAACTGTCTTGGTGTATGGACGAATGAGATCCTTATTCAAAGCATTCATTCGCCAGAAGCCATGCATATATTTGGAGTCAGGGGACATCCATTATTGTGTTGCATGACTGTCTGGGAATAACAGTAAACTTGACTTGAGAAGAGTGCTACATACCTGATAAGCAACTTCTTAAAAGTCAATTGGTCGGGAACAGAATACTGATGTTCTACTACTACTACTACTACTACTACTACTACTACTACTACTACTACTTTGATCATGTTTATATAAGTCAACGCGTCTGCCCGTGAGCCCGGTCTCCGCGCCCTACTAAAAGACGTCAATAGATCGTACTTGTTGTTACCCTGCCTGGCACTCGCTATTAGGTTTTAAAACAAGCCCGGGTTGGCTCTGAGTCTGTATTCTGCGTCTTAGTGTGGTACCAAAACAAACATAACAAACAAAACCAAAAAAACCAAACCAAAACAAAACAAAACACACACACACAAATAAATAAAAACAAAAAACAAAAAAACAAACCACACACACAAACAAACCACACATAAAAACAAATTAAAAACAAAAACAACAACAAACAAAACACTCACACACACACACACACACACAAATCAAAGACAAAAAAACAACACAAATAAATAAAAAACAAAAAACAACAAACAAAACACACACACACAAACAAAAAACAAAAACAAATTTAAAAAACCAAAAACACACAAAAACACACACACACACACACACACACACACACACACACACACTCACTCCACACACACACACAAAACAAAAAAACACAAATAAATACAAAACAAAAAAGAAAAAAGAAACAAAACACACACACAAACCAAAAACAAAAAGAAATTAAAAACAAAAACAACAACGGACGCACGCACGCACGCACGCTCGCACGCGCGTTGACACGACAAATTGTGCCACTTTTCATTCCGTGTCTCTGTGGCACAGTACCCATCCATGTCCATACCGACAGGCCCCAACAAAACAACAAGCGAGAAACTTGGAGATCAATCTACTTTTTTGCCATGTTTTTCTGCAACGCAATCACATCTGTTATTTTCAACCCACTCAAACTTTAACTGACAGGCGAAATTGGGCCGATGCTTCGACTCAAAGATCTCTCCCGACCTCTTCCGGTTGAGAAATGAACTGAACTGCATCCTTACTTTCAGTCTGTGTTGAAGTAACGGGGGCCAGAATGGAAAATGGCCGCCGTGGCTATTCACGTCGTTGTCTGTCACACGCAGAGTGGATGTCTAAAACAGAAGACTACCCGGATGTAGGCCATTCGGAGAGGCTTGATACATTATGTGCCTACCATCAAATGTTTTCGTGTCTGGGTTTTGTGATTGCTTGACGTTTTTGAAAGGCATCACGGCGTTTTTGAGCCACTACAAAAAGCTCCGTATGGTTTGACAGTAGATGAGGATAATGATATTAGGAACTTGTCGATGCATTCCTATTGGCGGCGTTTGTTGTGCCATGTTTGGACGAGTTACCAACCCGCGGCATGTCTCTAGGAGGAACCCACACGGATGTTTGTTCATGCCGTTGTTCTGGTGATGACGTTATTGACCGAAAGAATGATCTGAGCTTTAATATATGTCTTTTATGGAATGAGAGACTCAGTTGTCTTTGATGGATCGATTGTGAAGCCTGTCGACACTAATAATCAGTTTTATGTAAACATGATAAAGTAAACACGTAACCAGTATGTGTGAAAATAATATTGAACGAAGCAACGAATGATAATGTTTTTATAATGATGACAATTAAATGAATTTATACGGAGTTCGAAAGTCTCCGTATGCTTCAAATGTGTCAATATAATCACAGCCCTGTGCGGAAACTGTTTCGTTACACCGTGGACAGACACAAACACAAACATGCACGATTATCCAGTACAACAGTATGCATGATGTTTCAGTATTACGGTGTGCATGATGTTCCAGTATTACGGTGTGCATGATGTTTTAGTATTACGGTATGCATGATGTTCCTGTATTACGGTGTGCATGATGTTTCAGTATTACGGTGTGCATGATGTTTCAGTATTGCGGTGTGCATGATGTTTCAGTATTACGGTGTGCATAATGTTCCAGTGTTACGGTGTGCATGGTGTTCCAGTATTACGGTGTGCATGATGTTTCAGTATTACGGTGTGCATGGTGTTTCAGTATTACGGTGTGCATGATGTTCCAGTATTACGGTGTGCATGATGTTTCAGTATTACAGTATGGTCGATGTCCAGTATTACAGTATTGCCGATGTTCCAGTATTACAGCGAGCATGATGTTATAGTTTTACAGCATTGCCGATGTTCCAGTATTACAGTATTGCCGATGTTCCAGTATTACAGTATGGCCGATGTCCAGTATTACAGTATTGCCGATGTCCCAGTATTACAGTATTGCCGATGTTCCAGTATTACAGTATTGCCGATGTCCAGTATTACAGTATTGCCGATGTTCCAGTATTACAGTATGGCCGATGTTCCAGTATAACAGTATGGCCAATGTTCCAGTATTACAGTATGGCCGATGTTCCAGTTTTACAGTATGGCCGATGTCCAGTATTACAGTATGGCCGATGTTCCAGTATTACAGTTTGGCCGATGTCCAGTATTACAGCATGGCCGATGTTCCAGTGTTACAGTATGGCCGATGTTCCAGTATTACAGTATGGCCGATGTCCAGTATTACAGTATTGCCGATGTTCCAGTATTACAGTATTGCCGATGTTCCAGTTTACAGTATGGCCGATGTCCAGTATTACAGTATGGCCGATTTTCCAGTATTACAGTATGGCCGATGTTCCAGTATTACAGTAAGGCCGATGTCCAGTATTACAGTATGGCCGATGTTCCAGTATTACAGTATTGCCGATGTTCCAGTATTACAGTTTGGCCGATGTCCAGTATTACAGCATGGCCGATGTTCCAGTGTTACAGTATGGCCGATGTTCCAGTATTACAGTATGGCCGATGTTCCAGTATTACAGTATGGCCGATGTTCCAGTATTACAGTATGGCCGATGTCCAGTATTACAGTATTGCCGATGTTCCAGTATTACAGCACTGCCGATGTTCCAGTATTACAGCATTGCCGATGTTCCAGTATTACAGTATGGCCGATGTTCCAGTATTACAGTATGGCCGATGTTCCAGTATTACAGCGAGCATGATGTTATAGTATTACAGCATTGCCGATGTTCCAGTATTGCACCTGTTCCAGTCTTAAAGTATGCACGGTGTTCGTGTATTACAACTTGGAAAATGTTTCAGTTTATTACAGTATGCAACATGTTCCAGTATTACGGTGTGAATGATGTTCCAGTATTACAGTATTGCCGATGTTCAAGTATTACGGCGAGCATGATGTTATAGTATTACAGCATTGCCGATGTTCCAGTATGGCACCTGTATAATGTTCCAGTCTTACAGTATGCACGGTGTTCGTGTATTACAACTTGGAAAATGTTTCAGTTTATTACAGTATGCAACATGTTTCAGTATTACAGTATTGCCCATGTTCCCGTATTACAGCATGCCTGATGACACGGGGTTGATGTTTCAGCGTAGCATCATATAATTTGTAATTTGCCTTTAAAGCAATCTTCAAAATAAATCAAACTTTAATGTAAGTATGGTGCATGTAGTTCCGCATATATGAACCCCTGTTCTTTTAGAGGCTTGACATATGACACAGTACATGTGACTTACGGTCGGTAAAAACATTCTATCCAAAAACTTTGTATTTTTAGGCTAAGTTGAGGCTAAAAAAAGACGTTTGTGAAATTAGACTGACGCTGAGCCGGAGCGACGGATGTCGGGGTCTAATTACTTCCCTTAGGCGTACCAGAATCCAATGATCGAGTGATCGTATAATCCTATATGCACCTGTTTAAGATCCCTGATTATTTCAGCACCATACCTCGTGCTCATGGGCTTTACCAACGTTGTACACAGACGTCAATGACCTACATCATTTCGTGTTTTCCTCCCACATTAACTCAGAACTGGTATAACTGAAAACTGAAACAGTTTAAAGCAACCTCACTCACTCACTCACTCACTACGTTACGCTGACGTGCGCACAACACCAGGTTCACTGGGTTTCGTGAAGCAATCCATCCTCAATGCATTGCCCAATCCATGTTTACTGCCCTTTGAAATCCTCTTCATCTCATATAAAGTGATACTTGTATCATGTGCACTTCAAAATAAGCTTTTGCAGAGCTTTGTGAAGAACATCAGTGACATTAAATCAAATGCTTCTCTAACAATACTACCTTTGTACAAATTAGTAATACCTTATTACCAGAGTGTATGTGAGTCAATATACCAGCTGACCTGGCTATTTGAAAGCTTTTTCACACAAGGCCACTCGCAGGTACTTTCGCAACCGTTAGCATTTGATCATGCGTATTATACAGAGGAGAATGCGAATAAAACAATAAGCGTTTCTATACACACACACTATTTGACCTTGTCTGAAGGTTTCCATCTCGTCAATATTTTCTTAATACATTCCGAGCAAAATGAGTCATCTCATGTCAGGTACATATTGCATGGCCACGTCTAGACACCGCTATCATGGGAACCGGAAGTTCTAGTCATTGCAACCACCCGGAAATAGCTTTCTTGTCATCTCTGTAAGCCCAGCGGTTTGCCTCTGAGGCAAATTAGTCCTTCAGATTGATTAAATCTGTGATGCCCCAGTCGGGAAGGACGCAGAACTAGCTTTGTGGTATGCGTGTCGTCTAAGAGTGAGTAAGTGAGTTTGGTTTGACGTCGCTTTGGAATGGTAGGGTAACCTTGTCAGAAAAGCGTTTCCTCGTCACCACGAAGGGTACAATGTGTGAAGCCCTTTTCTGATGGCCCTTGTGATATTGCTTGAATGTTGGTAAAAGAGGCATTAAACCTTGCTCACTCTCTCACCTTTACGTACCGTTGCATATTTTTTCATTGAGATGGTAGAAAATCAGCTTTGGAGGAGAGTTAACTTGCAATCAAAGCGGGTCGTAGACGTTTACTATTTGGGGAAACCCACGAACTGGGGCTGACAGACCATGGGTCATGATCACGGCGGATCCTGGTGAGCCTAAGGGAAGCAACTCTGCAATCAAATCTGGGAACATTACAAGCCTTGGTCTCCTATGTCGCAGATCATAAACAGCAAGAATTACCGCATTCGTTTCCAATGTGTGCCAATTGGTGGCCTCTGGAGGTCTCGTTCCCGGCAGTGTTAGAATCAATATAACTGGACAGCATAAATAGATGCTCACATTATCAGTCATTGTTTTTTTTGTGCAAGATCCGCTTTTAGGCTCCAGCAGAGTATCACGTATTGTCTACTGCACCGTGTAGAAAAGATCCCTAGCACTCTGGGGATTATCGTAGGCGCCAAATGGTGGATGGTTTGTTGGTTTGTTTTCAGCACCGCACTCTGGAATATTTCAGCTATATGATGGAGGTCTGTATATAATCGAGTCTGGACCAAACAATTAAGTGATTGATATCACGAGCATCACGAGCAATTGGAATAGTATGACATCAACGATTGATTAAATGCAAGCATAGTTGGTGAAGACCAGTTCTAACCCGGGTAGCATTATAAATTGTAGCAGTATAAACATGTTTGTTTGTTTGTTTGTTTGTTGTTTAACGCCGCACTCAGCAATATTCCAGTTATATGACGGCGGTCTGTAAATAATCGAGTCTGGACCAGACAATCCAGTGATTAATTTCATGAGCATCAATCCACGCAATTGGGATCGATGACATGCATCAACCAAGTCAGCGAGCCTGACCACCCGATCCCGTTAGTCGCCTCTAACGACAAACATAGTCGCCTTTTTACGTCAAGCATGGGTTGCTGAAGACCTATTCTACCCCGGATCTTCATGGATCTATTCGTACATGATTTTTTAAACATGTGGTTTCATGTATTCCTCATTAGGTTTTATACGCTACAACGAATTAATTTTAACGACATGTTTTAATCTGCCATTGTTAACGAAATTTGAAACAAATTCAAAATTGATAGAGGACATCTGTTCGATTGAGCGGAGGTTAACTTGTGCGGTGTCACTTGACTTCGTTGACTCGGAAAAAGCCCGAGGCCTTTGCTTCGAAGCGGGGTATAAGGGATTTTATTCTACCGGTCAAACAATCATTACCCTCCTTGGCAGGATACATTTTATTTTATCAAGATCCCGTGAACGAATCAGATCTCATCATTCTGACATGGAGGTATGATAAAATTGTTTGTTGAGTGGTCTTAAATGGCGTTACGCTTTAGATCGTTACCTGTCTTATTGGCAAATAGATCCGTGAAGGTCCGGGGTAGCTTGTATGTGAGTATTATGTTTGCTTCATGCTGCCCAAATGGTTCCATTGTTTACACTGTTTGCACAGATGCTCATAGTGACATCAAATGGATCCACCCGATCCGGGTAGACTAGATCCGGGGTAGACAAGGTCTTCAGCAACCCATGCTTGCCTTAAAAGGCGACTATGCTTGTCGTAGGAGGCGACTAACGGGATCGGGTGTGCAGACTCGCTGTCTTGGTTGATGCATGTCATCGATCCCAGTTGCGTTGGTCGATGCTCATGATGTCAATCACTGGATTTTCTGGTCCAGACTCGATTATTTACAGACCGCCTTCATACAGCTGGAACATTGTTTTGTGCGGTGTTAAACAACAAACAAACAAAATATTAGTAAATAAGAAGTGGCAATATTTCTACCAGGCCACATACAATAATATCCTTACCGGTGTATTTTATTCATCTACAGAAGCTATGCAGTTGTGGAGACGGGAACAAACACTGGAATATATGGTACAAGCCAAAATAGGAATGGGGACTGATACCTTGCCTAGTTCAGTGTTTCCGAAGTATAGTAGCATATTTGCTAAGTAATTTCTATGTAATTTCGAAAAACTCCCTGGAACTTCGAAAACGTTGTGCCCTACAGACCACCGTATTATCACATAAAGAAAACATGGTCCGAATACACAATGGACAATTTACTGTTCGCGCTGCCACAAGTCGGGAGGATAGGCGCTTGATTAGATTTTCTGAACATTTTCAGATTTTATATGACGATTATAATGTTTATTTCTTAAATATAAAGAGTGAGTGAGTGAGTTTGGTTTTTTCGCCGCTTTTAGCAATATTCCAGCAATATCACGGCGGGGGACACCGGAAATGGTTTTCACACATTGTACCCATGTCGGGAATCGAACCCGGCTCCTCGGCGTGACGAGCGAACGCTTTAACCACTAGGCTACATGACCGTACCTAAAATATAAAGGAGAATGTACACGTCCAATATCGTTTTCATGTTACGACGTATTATGTCGAATACAGTTTTAAGAGGCCTGTAATGTACATTTATCAGTAAATGGCTATTAATGACACATTTTCAGACGGAGGTAACGGGTTTGAAAGAAGCTGTATAAGCTCAGAGTGTGTCACCGCGCAATGGATTGGAGATTTGAGGCCATTGCTTGCTTTCATGACCGTCGTATTTTTTTGGCAGTGATTATCAAGTCATGACGTCCGTTGGAGTCTGACGTTTGCCGATGTGAATATCAGCCGTCAATGGAAGAGACTAACCAGTTTTGATTATCGGCTGAAACAGATTCAATAGGAAATCAATACAACCTGTGTTCATCTCTCTTTTTTACACCAGTGACGTTTTCTGCTTCAAACCTACATGGCTATTCTGGTATAATCATTATCCGCCTGTAAATTCTAATACAAGTGAATTAGGTCCTACGTCAACAGAATATGACGCTACGTATACTTAAAAAGACGGTGCTCTACTGAATAATGTCCACTGGACAAGATGTTATGTCTACTGAATAAAACGATACGTCTACTGACGATACATCTCACTTCAATGTGTCATTGCGTTTACGGAGTAAAAACGTAAAATACCCAGCATGCACGCCTTTCATACCACTGAGTGGTTCTTCTGATGCACTATACTACACACGCAAAGTGTTGCACCTATGAAAATATCCTGCAAACTCCAAGACTAGAACTAGAGGTTCAACAACATTTCAGGACAGATAATCTGATATTCTGAGTTATTGTTTATATTTTACAGAGAAAATGTAGAACAAAAATATTTTCCCGATCTTAAGAGGGGGACATCAGCTCAGTTAGACTATTGTTTGAATGACGTCAAATACAAACGTTTGTTAAGGTCATAAACAATGGATGACGTCATCTTCAAATATAAGAATGAATGTTTCTTTGTTTGTTGTTAACGTCGCACTCAGCAATATTCCAGCTATATGCCGGCGGTCTGAAAAACTATCGAGTCTGGACCAGACAATCCAGTGATTGACACCATGAGCATCGATCCACTCAATTGGGACCCGATGACAACCAAGTAAGCGGGCCTGACCACCCGATCGCGTTAGTCGCCTCTCACGACAGGCATAGTCGCCTTTTATGGCAAGCATGGGTTGCTGAAGACCTAGTCTACCCCGGATCTAGTCTACCCGGATCGGGTGGATGCATGTGATGTCACTATGAGCATCTGTGCAAACAGTGTAAACAATGGAACCATTTGGGCGGCATGAAGCAAACATAATACTCACATACAAGCTCAGTAAATACTTTCAAGCATATCCGTTTCATGTATCAATATTGTAGATATTTCAGTGAAGGTGATGCGATGTCAAATTGGGTTGAACGTCGAGTTCAGGATTATAGCACTTATATAGCGTCGCGCATGCACGTGTGAGTGCGTGTGTGAGTGCGTGTGTGTGTGTGTGTGTGTGTGTGTGCGCGCGTGTGTGTGTGTGTGTGTGTGTGTGTGGAGCTGCTTGAAGGAGTCCAGACTTATGTCGATTTTATAGTGCTAGCCCACTGAGAAACCATACCACAGTTTAACACGACTACCCCACTTCGACGCAGTATACTGACCAGGCAGGGTAACAACAAGAACCACATTTTAACGTCTTTCGGTATGACAGGGATCGAATCCCGGACCTTCCGCTCACCGGGCGGACGCTCTACCAATATACCACGGAGGCGGTCTGATATTTCAATGGAAGCTCCTATCATGATAAGGTATGAACAATTACCAATATTTGTGTATCCCAAATTCAGTTTTATTATCAAAAGTGCTTTGTCGCAAAACCATGTAATTGTGGAAATGTGTTGATCGATTATGTCAGAGTTATAATTTTCAGTCTGTTTTGTATATCTGAAAATAAATTGAACCAGTGCAAAAATACATTTTTATTATATAGTGTAGCGCCATTGTTGCGCAGACAGCTCCGTTGGGAGATGCATGTTAAATCTCATCAATACAATGCCCTCTCTGTACTGCCTTGCTTTCCCCGTGGCACAGTGTCATGAAGTAAATTGTGATCATATTTTACAATGTTATATTTCAGGCTATTTTGCCATTTGTGTTGTTTTGCATAATGAAACGTTGAAATGCGCATATATGGGTCTTTATTATTTGAGTGGTTGAGTGGTTGAGTGAGTGAATGAGTGAGTGAGTGAGTGGGTGAGTGAGTGAGTGAGTGAGTGAGTGAGTGAGTGAGTGAGTGAGTGAGTGAGTGAGTGAGTGAGTGAGAGGGAGGGTGATATTGAATTTTGGGTGTTGGGTGAGTGAGTGAGTGGGAGAGTGAGTGAGTGAGTGAGTGGGAGGGAGTGAGTGAGTGAATTTTGGGTGTTGGGTGAGTGAGTGGGAGAGTGAGTGAGGTTTTGGTGTTGGGTGAGTGAGTGAGGAAAGCCCGAAGTAATGAAGGTCTTAGACGTTACCACTTTGGATTAAAAAAAGTTCTGTCACGGTGCTGACAAACCACTAAACATAATCAGAGTGAATCTGGGATTCGAACCCACGATCTGGCTCAAGCCACAATTAATCATAATTGGGCAAGAAAAGCTGGTGATCGATAGCGTCAACAAGGATGTTCGACGTCGGATGCGACGACGCGCCAAAAACAGTGCCACAGCTTCGTATTACTCTTTATCTACTTTTCGCCTATACAAATATTATTCACACGCGACAAACAACCAAACGTACCAACTGATTCCAATTTAAAGACTGGTACATGATTACCATTTTCTGCGTTTTGCATGTATGTCTTACCAAATGAAGGCCGCGTTTGTACGCGATACACGAAAATAATTAATACTCAACATTTAAGAAGCATGGCCCGCTTACCTTGTCTGCAGTATACATGTTTTTGTGTGTTTCTTTGTTGTTTAACGCCTCACTCAGCATTATGCCAGCTATGTGACGGCGGTCTGTAAATAATCGAGTTTGGACCAGACAATTCAGTGATTAGCCCCATGAGCATCGATCCATGCAACTGGGATACGATGACACGTATCAACCAAGACAGCGAGCCTGACCACCCGATCCTGTTAGTCGCCTCTTACGACAAGCATAGTCGCCTTTTACGGCAAGCATGGGTTGCTGAAGACCTATTCTACCCCGGATCTTCACGGGTCAGGTATACATGTAAACAGACGTGGGAGAAAAGTAGACTTTACACCTTGTCGGGTCCTATTCTAGCCAGAAAACCAGCTATTTTGTATCTGTGCTACTTAAAACCATACAGAAAAATGTGCCTGTCTATTTGATTTTGTCACATGATAAACATTCGCTTCATATGAACTTCGCCCCGATTATGTTTCTAGGTTTGTCAGCACCATACCCGTGCTCGTGGGTTTCACCAAAGTGGTAAACGTCTGAGACCTGCATCACTTCGGGCTTTCCTCCCACATTAAGCTGACACGCCGTGATACAACTGGAATACTGTTAAAAGCGGCGTTAAACACAACTCACTCACACTCACGTAACCATTGTAAACAATCACTGGAAGCCGAGCAGAGCCACAAGCAGAGGCGTCTAGTGCGGCGTTAAACAAACAAGCAAACAAACATGGTGGTAATGTTGTGAAACAAACAAGAGTTTAACGTCATAGCAAACACAGTATGGATGTTCTTTGTGAATTATTATATTATCATTATTAACAACATAATGAAAACTGAAGAAAATTATCTGCTTTGAGAATGTAAAGTACGTATTTTCTCTAATTGAGAGAAAGAGAGTATCAAATCGCAAGCACCAATAACCTTTAAATATGAAGCATTAGATATTTTGACATTTGAGTTTTAAATGTTTATGTAAAACGTATTGTCAAAACGATCAGTAATAAAAGAATAAAAATGTTGCTTGGAAAAGAGAAAAAAACTGCACACGAAAACCGATACCTTTCGTATTGCGCAGTTTGATGTGATATATTATCCCACTTTATTCGTGAATATGGACAATAACATTAAACATTAAGTGCGGTAAATCATATAAATGAATTTCGTAACACAGATCGAACCGTGGTCCTGCAGTATTCCCGCTTTATCACCAGTGTGTTTCTGCAGTGTTCCCACGTTATCACCAGCGTGTTTCTGCAGTGTTCCCATATTATCACCGGTGTGTTTCTGCAATGTTCCCACGTTATCACCGCGTGTTTCTGCATTGTTCCCACATTATCACCAGTGTGTTTCTGCAGTGTTCCCACATTATCACCACGTGTTTCTGCAGTGTTCGCACATTATCACAATCGTGTTTCTGCATTGTTCCAACATTATCACCGGTGTGTTTCTGCAGTGTTCCCACGTTATCACAATCGTGTTTCTGCAGTGTTCCCACGTTATCACCGGTGTGTTTCTGCCTTGTTCCCACATTATCACCGGTGTGTTTCTGCATTGTTCCCACATTATCACCGGTGTGTTTCTGCATTGTTCCCACGTTATCACCGGTGTGTTTCTGCCTTGTTCCCACATTATCACCGCGTGTTTCTGCATTGTTCCCACATTATCACCGGTGTGTTTCTGCAGTGTTCCCACATTATCACAATCGTGTTTCTGCAGTGTTCCCACATTATCACCGGTGTGTTTCTGCATTGTTCCCACATTATCAACGGTGTGTTTCTGCCTTGTTCCCACATTATTACAATCGTGTTTCTGCAGTGTTCCCGCATTATCACCGGTGTGTTTCTGCAATGTTCCCACGTTTTCACCGGTGTGTTTCTGCATTGTTCCCACGTTATCACCGGTGTGTTTCTGCATTGTTCCCGCATTATCACCGGTGTGTTTCTGCATTGTTCCCACATTATCACCGGTGTGTTTCTGCATTGTTCCCACGTTATCACCGGTGTGTTTCTGCATTGTTCCAACATTATCACATGTGTGTTTCTGCATTGCTCCCACATTATCACAATCGTGTTTCTGCAATGTTCCCACATTATCACCAGCGTGTTTATGCAGTGTTCCCACATCATCACAATCGTGTTTCTGCAGTGTTCCCACATTATCACCAGTGTGTTTCTGCAGTGTTCCCACATTATCACCGGTGTGTTTCTGCCTTGTTCCCACATTATCACAATCGTGTTTCTGCAGTGTTCCCACATTATCACCGGTGTGTTTCTGCATTGTTCCCACATTATCACCGGTGTGTTTCTGCATTGTTCCCACATTATCACAATTGCGTTTCTGCAGTGTTCCCGCATTATCACCAGCGTGTTTCTGCAATGTTCCCGCATTATCACCGGTGTGTTTCTGCCTTGTTCCCACATTATCACCAGCGTGTTTCTGCAGTGTTCCCGCATTATCACCAGCGTGTTTTTGCAGTGTTCCCGCATTATCACCGGTGTGTTTCTGCAGTGTTCCAACATTATCACCAGCGTGTTTCTGCAGTGTTCCCGCATTATCACCGATGTGTTTCTGCAGTGTTCCCGCATTGAGACTTGCGTTGCCATGCAGTATTCCCGCATTGTCCTACGGTATTTCCTGGGGTCGAGGGTTATTGTCCAGATGGAAAAAAAGACTTTGTTTCATCATGTCAAGAACCAACACGTTCCAAATATGTGGAGGTAACGTAAGATTGCCTGAAGTCGAGAACTCACATTGCTGCCCTGTCCCTCCAAGCTTAACCCAAGCATCGACCGTATATGGATGGCAGCGACAAAAGGATTCGTTTTGGGAAATAGATAATGTGTGGTACTGCAAGCGTCCGCTGACAAACTTCATGAGTAACCTCAGCAGGACATGTGGTTTGTTCCAGCTGCACACTAACTACTCTGTACAACTGAGGTGACCATTCTCACCAAACACAGCTTTTCTCCGGTAAGAACAGTGTCTCTTACAGGTAAAAAGTCCGTGAGTTCCTTGGCTATAAACCGTCTCTTTTCCGAAGTGAAAAGAGTACGCATGTGCCAGGCTATAACAAATGATGTCCGAGGAAACACTCCCTTCCCCACACTGCTTGCATCAGAATGCATACATTTGCGTCACTCAAACCGATGAGAGTGGTTTCCCCTTCGACAAGGAAGGGAACCGCGCTCTGACAAATGCTCGGGTTTTGCGTAGACCAGCTGTTCTCAGACTTCGAAGGTTCTTTTGCCCAGGTTTCGACACACAGAGCCACAGTTCAGGAGAGAAAGACGGCACCTATATTGAGTGGATGTAAACTTGAATCGGTACAAATAATATTTCAACAGAAATAGATACATGTCAGTTCCTTGAAACGTCATTGAACAATAGGTTACGACTTTTTTAAATGTTTGTTATTGATTCTAGACTCAAATTGTTCAAGTACAATTCTAAGATGATACATTTTGAAAATCGTTCTTAAAATGAACCATTTTAACCAATTACAGTAAACTACGTTTATAACGAACATGTTTACAATGAACTGACCGATATAACGAACTTAAGTTTTAGTCCCGACCATTTGTTGTATAAATGCTGTATGTATGCTTATAACGAACTACGGTCATTACGAACTAAAATTGGTGGTCCCCTCGAGTTCGTCATAGCCGTAGTTTACTGTACGCAGTACTGTACGTTCCCCCCAGTTATATCAATACTGTACCGTTATATGCTGTTACATCAATACTGTACCGTTATATCCCGTTATATCCAAACCTGTACGACTCAATTCCGTTACATCAATACTGTACCATTCAATCCCGTAAACACGTCGCTATATAAGTGCAATAATCTTGGACGCGACGTTAAACCCAATTTCACCTCACCTCAATCCCGTAAAATATTTCAACAGCAATTCTTAAATTTGAGATTGATCTAAATTGTTTAGTTTCTCCATGTAAAAAGTGATGTATTTAGATCTCAGTCCAACTTAATTGAAGCATTTAAATGTGACACACATGACGTTTTGTTTTCTTTAATATTATACACGTTGTCATTTCACGTCCGTAAAAGGTAATACGACATTTAGAAGGGTCGCACCACTCTGTCAAACACCGTGTAATGAAAAATGTTAAGTAAGTAAGAAAATATTATTCATACACCGTCTTGTATGTCCATAATAGAATACTGTCAGGAGAGAGTTATTACGTTAGAACTGTTCGATGGCTATAACGGTGCACCTTATTACTGTATATAGCCCGATGGTCCACTCCATCATCAGCAAAGATTGATCGATTGATATGAGGCTATCTATTATTTAGTCATCTGCTTCAGCCATTTCGCCTTATCTTAGTTATATACCGGTGACTTAATTATTCCTGGGGTCGTATTGGCTCGACGGGATTAATTTAAGAATTAAAATTCACCATAATTATGTCGCTTGCTTTGACCACATGCAAGACCCCGGTCGGGTAGCCTGGTGGTTAAAGCGTTCGCTCGGCACGCCGAAGACCCGGGTTCGATTTCCAAAATGGGTACAATGTGTGATATTGCTGTGAGTGAATGTTGTTTTAAGGCATAGTTCCATAAGATGTTGGCCTAGGGATTCCGGGTTAGAATAGATCAACAGTGTCCAAACGAACTCTTTCGACTAGTTATGTAATATGAGGATCGGGTCCCAGAAATTAATATGATCGGTCACCAACTCTGTTTTGCCTGACCAAGACTCAATTATGTATAGACCGCGAAATAGCTGGAATATGGAATTATGGCGTAAAACAACATTCACTCACAGACATTGACTAAATATATCAATTGTTAACGGCAGAGAATAATCAGTCTCGGTTATCTGTTGAAACAGATTTCATTGGGCATAAAGAGCAAAGAAGTGGTTAAAATTATACGAATGGATCATCTAAATAAGTGACGACACCAGGTGTACGCGAAAAGGGTAAAAACGTCAAGCACACTTTCGCTAATTCGGCCTTCACGTTAATATCGTTAACCGGGACAGGTAGGTATCTGATGTGATCCGTTATCTCAGTGAGGCGGGAAATATACATCCTTGCAAATATACATCATCAAAAATAATTATTTTAATGACGTCAGAAACCATCTCTTGTTATGAGTGAGTGAGTATGGTTTTACGCCGCTTTAAGCAATAGTCCAGCCATATCACACATTGTACACAGTTGCAGTTATAGTCCTGCACCATGACTGTGGAATTTATATTTTTTAGATATTTTTTTTACTAAAAGCCTAGGCAAGTCAAGATCGAACTAACCAAATCTAGTTTGCTTGATTCCAAAACAGCAGAAGAGGAAAGATTCTTTTGAATATTGTTTTTTTTATTTTAAAGACATGTTTTCATTGACTAAGTGTTGGTCTATTGCAGTCAGAAAGAGTGTAAATAACAAGAAAAAAAACACCGACTGTATCCTTGCCTGGCCTAATGTGAAACGCCAGTGATGTTTGGCATTGAACCAAGGTCATGATATCAGTGTGAACATCGTCTTCTATTTCAAATTCCTGTTATTTTAACGCAACAGTACTCCCGAGATTAATTCAAGTACCTATTAGATAGCGAGAATCCAGAACCAACTGAACCTGAAAACTACAGTTTACAACCATTGGTCATGATTGACAGTTGGGAAGTAGTTCCCTTAGTGCTTGGCGCCTGAATACCTTTACTTGTACGGGTTCTGTGATCATTGCTTCTCTACCCGCGGGGTGCCGCGGCTTCGCCATCCGCTGTCGGCAAATAAACACCACGGTGTGTAATTAATGTCTCCTTAAGTGCTGCAGAGACCGTCTCGCTGCTATTCCTTCGACCTATAACATCAAGGGGCACGTCGAGTCTGACCAGTCCAACTTGGGGGCCAGCGGGTCGTGAGAGATTAATGTAGCAGGCTGATGCGTAGGGTATAGCCGCGTCGCTAAGTCCACATTTTGTATTTATCCCGTGAGTCGGGTCATAAGCGATACTTTAGTGTCAGGCAATACGAAAATTGGAATTGTCACGAACGCGGAATCGGAGCGAAAATGGAAAGCGTAAATGACCACGGGTTTGGGAAGACCTCATTGACTAATAAATCACCCGTGACAAATGATATTGGTATTTCAAGCGTTTCATACTTATCCCAATCCATCGCCGTTTCAGGAAATTGTCTGCTTTTTAAAGTTTAGCCAACCAGGTTTCTACTGGGTCAAGTGTTTACCAATTACACCGTGCGTGGCAATACTGCATCTGCTTCGCACGTACGGGAGTTTTCAATTACCCCGTCACAGAATAGAGACACGAAAGTCCAGCTAATTGCTACCCTAACCTTAAGCCTTGAAGGGACCCAGGCCAACACGTTGTGCACAACCGGCAGAACAAAACCTCGAACGCCGTCTCGCTTGATACGAAAAACGCAGTGGTAGCGCCATTCGTATCCACTCGGGTTATTCCGCTACCTACGGTACCTCAGGCAGCAATGGAGGATATTTCAAATTTCAGGAACCACCAACTATTTCATTTTCCAATACGAACACAATTTCATCCAGGTTGTTCAATTATTGGAATATGTTGCAGAAGGTGAATTTGGAAGCTCATGATGTAAATTCCACTAATTGTGGCTGCCAAGACTCATCATATTGCTATAAACCTGTAGGTCATATAAACACTTCTCTATTTTTGACAACAAGAACATTTCGAAAAAGGACCAAAATACTGAGAGCAACCTTCGACCAATTGGTATCACAACTCATTGGATGCTGTAAAAGAATATGCCAAAACAATGCGCCAGAGTGAGTGAGTATGGGTTTACGCCGCTTTTAGCAATATTCCAGCAATATCACGGCGGAGGACACCAGAAATGGGCTTCACACATTGTACCCATGTCGGAATCGAACCCGGGTCTTTGGCGTGACGACCGAACGCTTTAACCACTAGGCTACCCGACCGCCCCTCGCCAGAAGAGAAGAAGAACCTTTTCAATGTCTTTCAGAGTGGGTTAAGTCAGTGCGTGATGTTGTCATTGGTAGAATGCACACACTTAACAGATTCTGTCCCAGCCAGCTGTCATCCAAAGTCTGGCAGCCCTACATGAATTTTGTTTTAGTGTTCCCACTGACAAGGCCCCAAATAACATAACCATTATATGTAAGCATCACGACATTTATTGTTGGAATAAAGAACTTGATATAAATGACATATCAAATGATGCCACATAAGGCCAGTATGTTAACTGAAGAAGGAATCTGCCAAAACCATGCATCACTACTATCAACGTTTGACTTGACTATAAAACCTGAAGACATGTACATTCCTCTTTTGTACTGGATTCCAAAACTCCAAGGAAAGATATATTTCTGAGTCAAGAAAATGTACCATCAAATCCCTGTCTCAAAGATGAACCATAATCCTTTACATAATCAAGGAAGGATTTTCTTTATATTCACAGAAAGTATTTGAGACATGTGGAATTAATACCACGTGTATTCTCGAAAACTCAAAGGATTTACTTGACTTATTGCAATCGCAGAAAAGAACCATTCGTTTTATGGATAACAACTTCTTTAATTACTGTAAAGGCGAAGTTTCGGTAGAGATCCTTATACCGTTGTCAAGCAAGACCGAATGAAGAACATGGTACAGAATATAAATAGGTGGAGGATCAACAGTAGAGGAACCGTTAATCCTACACCTACAATATATATGACGAGCAATATTCCAGGAGCTCCAGCCTTTGGTGTTTTTCACAACTTTTGAGATACAAAAGAAAACAGAAATAATTTTAACCAAGTTGTGTCATGTCAAGTGATAGTCATGTGCACGAAAATGGTTCCAATATGGATTCTTGGAAATGAGGCCAAGGTATAAACGTACCGCTCCTGCTGGCGCGAGTCAAGCCGAATGTGGTTGCGAGCTTGGGACGTGATGAAGGGATCAATTGAGACAATCGCCTTTCCATACTTTCAAATGCCAATGCTAATGCCATTCGTATCATATAACCTTCACACTACATGTTGTCTTGTCAGCCTCCCACATCCCATATGGTAAGACGATTGACCTCAGACAAGTAGAGTAACTTCAAATCCCACTTCCCTGCTCTACTTTCACACACGGTATAAGTCATCTCTGGAAATGTCACACTCGTCAAAGGAGAGATCTCGTTGCAGACAGGGGCAATTAGATGGCATTATTCCATACATGTTTCCCTCAGTAACAAAACCATGTAGCCTTGACTCCCCATCTTTCATCTTTGCATCTACAAACGTTAACACATCGTCATTTTCTTTAATTTGGATAATTTAGTTTGATACTGATTACATTTAGTTGCCTTTGAGATGAAACTTGTTTCTGCTGATGCTTGTCTAGGAGTTGACTTATTGAATCAGTGACCTCATTGTGTTTCTTGCCTGGCATGTAGGCTATACCCAGGTTAATATCACTACTCAGGTGTGGGATCGACAAAACTTATGAGCTTGTGTAATGGCTTGTTGATGCAAAAATTCGGAAGATCTATCGTTGTTCCTAAACAAGTGCTTGAGCATCCCATGAGATTTAATGATACACGAGGAACAAATTATTATTTTTCTTTCAATGGAACAAATTATTTCATAACATAAAAGTCTTCAAATAAACCAAATTAAACAGAGGAACAAGAGAAAGTATACTGAGTTTATTTTAATGTAATTGGAAATTGAAGAACTGTTGTTAAATTTGGTCATGTTTTTTTTACCATCACTCACTTCTGCAACTGTTTGTAAAAAGTAATATGTGGATGGGCAATTTTGTGAAGAAATTAATTGGTTCAATGGAGACTGGGGTACAAAATGAATTTGCAACCACATGACCCTCACCATGTTTGAATTGTAAGTTTGTACCGACGTAAAGAAAATTTATTGATTTTTTAAAATTAAGATGTCCAAGATACCAATCTGCAGTTGTTTATTATGTGAAATGTTCTTAAATCAAATTATATTTTACAAATATAAAAAAAATGTAGAAATAAGCATTTTTTGAGTGCTGACTCAGCGCCAGTACAGTTTTTGGATATAATATCGCTAATTTGAGATTTTTTAATTTAAAATCAAATATATGATAAGAACAGCTGAGAAATATAGTTTCTTCTGCTCCCCAGTTTTTTTTGTTCACAATTCTTAATAACATGTGCTGTTATATTCAAAAACATATGTTACTTTCAAGTATACTGAACTGCAAAAGAAACGTCACCATGGATAGATATATGAGAAACCTTATTTGTCCAAACATTGTAAACATACTTTGAGACATATTTAAAAGATGGAACTTAGCAAAACTGATCATCAAGGTTGAAATTAAAGTGTCAAATGTTCTTAAAGTGAAACACAACACTAGTCTCTGAGAAAATGGCATCACAAGTCAGTATCTCGTGTGTCCGCCATGTGCATTGATGACAACGTCGATACATGGCATGGATGGGACGGTTGATGAAGGCCATAGGCACTTGAACCCACACTCTGAGCTGAGAAACGCCTGACGCAGCTCAGCTGCAGTTGTCGGCCTTGGTCGGACGTCATTCAGCCGTCTTTAAATCTCGTCGCACAGGTGAACAATGGGATTTAAATCGGGACTGAGGGCAGCCCACTGCATGGTTCTGATGCCATTCTGCTGGAGGAAGTCTCTTGTTGCTCTCGCATTTTGGGCACGGGCGTTATCAAGCTGAAACTCGTGGTTGCGGCGACGTGCCAAATGAGGTATGGCGTGTGATCAATGTACCGATCTGCTGTGACACCATTGCCTTTCCCACATGGCCGACCCTCTGTGCAAGACCAATTTCACCCCACACCATGATGCTCGGACCACCCCACGAGTCTCTCTCAACAACACAAGCATCCGAATATCGTTCCCCACGGCGTCGCCAGACTCTCTCTCTACCATCTGCTGTTGAGATACAGTACTAGTAACGACTCTCGTCTGAGAAGAGGACTCTTCTCCACTGCTGGTGGCGCCAATGCTGGTGCTGTGTTGCCCACTGAAGACGGTTCCAGTGATGACGTGGTGTCAGAATGGGTCCTCGGTGTGGTCTGTGACAGTGGAGGCGTCTGCTCGTTAATCGTTAACGTACTGTGTCCGCACTAATGTGTCGCTTGTGTGTCCCAATGGTCTGTCGAGCAGTTTCCGCAGCAGTGACAAAGCGGTCTTGAAGATGCTGTCACACAATCTGACGATCCTGACCCTTGGTCTGCCACTACGTGGTCGGTCATCTGTAGAGTTGGCTGTCTGGTACCGCTGCTGGAGCCAGTATATACGTGGACTTGAAATGCATTGGCTACTTGCCGGGCGGTTTGTCCAGCTTGCAATCGTCCAAGGGCTTGGTGTCGCTGATTTCTTGTCAATCTTGGCATGTGGTAGCAATTCAATAACGAATGAATGAACTTTGACAAAAATTATCCAGATATTCAAATGACAACTTTTCATGCAATGATACTTGGGGTGACGTTTTTTTAGCGGTTCAGTATATATAAAACACCAAAGCTAGAGAATATCCAGTCTCGAGTATTATCCCTCGAAACATATTCCAGAAGCTATGGCGGATGTGGTACAAGCAGGAGACTACTTTTCTCCCTCTGCCCTTCACCGATGTCGGAAGCAGGTTGGTAAAATGGCAATGTGAGGAGCACGATTCGCCATTCGGCTTATCTCGGAATGACACGAGCAGTCACGAATGGCGTCATTGTACCTGTATATCCCTTCAGCTGCAGCACCAGTGAGACAGTGGTACACGGCAACCAATAACAAACCAATGGCCTTGAGGCTGACATAGAGTTAAGGGAAATACAGACAACCATCCCGTGTCGATAAACAAGTACATTTATAGGTCCAGAACCAGGCCTCCGCTTCCATCGATCTAATCGAAGCCATATGTCCGCGGAGTGCCACATATTTAAATTTGGAAGCAAGGTATCTATTCTAAGCTATAAAAAAGCGTTTCTGGTGACATGTTTACTTTACAAAGATACACAAATAAAGGTGTGTTGGGTATTTTTGCTTGAGAACAGAGAGAACATGGAAACAAAATATTTGTTAACTCAAAACATGTTAATTTTCAGAACGCCCAAATTGTTCAATGAATGGTTTATTAATTATTTCTTAAAGATATATTTTCCCTGTGAAACTTCCTATCATTACAATGATGTAACGGGTCCAATTGTTATCATTCCCTAAAAAATTTCCAATCGCGAAGTCAAATCCTTCTGTCTTCCCCTAAGCTACATCTGTCAGCTGTTTCTTTGTTTTCATTCCACATAAAAAAAACCGGAAATAGTTTGGTCGGTATTGTGAACGTTGTGACCTTGACCTTGCAGTATGGATATGTGAACGTTTACTGACGACGAGCCCCATAGATCGATAAGGACAATCTCCCAATAGAATCCTAATGTCATCATCCAAACGTTTTGGCGTTTGTCCTTTTATCACTTGGTTCATGGCTCCATCGATTCTAAATCTGTGAATATATTTCGACCTAACCCAACCGGGCACCCATTTGTTCGGCATCAAAGAAAATCTATGCGTGAAATTGTTACCATTGCCTACTTTTTTTTGTTATAATAGTTTTACTGAACATTTTAAACAAACGTTGGTTTACAATTTTACAAATATTATTATTTTGACAACCGACCCTCCGAATCTATAAAAATAAAAGGCCTAAAAACAGTGAGGCTATGTCCTTGAATTTGTCGTTTCCATTTTGTTCCATTATTTCATCCTGAAATGAGACACGAAGATATGTGTAGGGATACCTTAGAGCTTGACGTTGTTTTTATATTACAAAATAAGTAATATGTATGTTTTGGTTAAAAACAATTACGAAACATTTACAATAATTATTCAATATCTTTTTCAACCGAGCTGTCGACACAACCGACATAACAGCAACTACTTTTTTCTGTTGTAACCGTTGATCTTGCCCCAGGATGTGCAAAGACACCACACAGAATGTCACTGTATTGTTCACGCACAAGGGACTTTGGAAAGTGAGTGAGTGAGTTGGGTGTAACGCCGCTTTAAAGAGTATTCCAGTTATGTCACAGCTTGGTGTGGCAGGAAATCCCGACGTGATGCAGGCATCAGACGTCCCCTGCTTTGGTGAACCCCAGAGAAGAGGTATGGTTCTGTCAAACCTAGAAACATCATCGGTCAGAACCGGGATTCGAACCCACGATCATAGGTTTCTGGTGTGCCCATGGGACGCAACTCTGCACAGCAAAGCACGGCGCCTTAGACGACTTGGCCACCGTCATTGAAAGGTATCCATTCCGTTGTCCTACCTTGCAACATCATGTCCAATTGTTTCCGATATCAAATATCTGTAAACTGGGCAACAAACGACAACTCTTCTGAATGACAAGCCCACTCATAATGGATTTTATAACATTGCAGGCCTCACTTGACCTGCTCTCTTGACCTCCTTGTGACACGAGACCTACTATGAGGACCTCCAAGGGACTGAGGCTGCTGTATTGGTCTCATTAACTGTAAGCTGATTGGACTGTCTGACTGTCGTAATGGTGTGGACGGCTGTGCGAGTGGCGGACAGTGACAACGATGCTTCATACTGTTCTTCGTAATGAGGTTAGAAAGCAGCGGAACTGAATAAGTGTTCCATATTTAATGTGGCGCCAGTGGGTAACGGCCGTGCTCCATGTAAGTGAAAACATCACCTTCCTGCAACTGTTGTGGAATTCTTATGTCATCTGGAACATGGGGGGTAGTGGCGAACGACCTGCCTACGATGCCTTTATTAGCTGCGTGTAATTAGTAATAATATTAATGATATTAATTGACAACACCTTGTCAGTAGATACCCAGCACAAACACAGTATCTTTATCGACACTAATGTGATTGACAAGATTCAGGAAAAACAGTGCAAATATGCAGCCTCGCTTACGAAATGTGACGCTTGCATCCCAAGACTCCCCATTGTTCTCGGTGTCTTAGGTTTGGTACCTCGAAATCTGTTGACTGACATTGGGAGAGTGCGCGGTTTTGCTGACAGGAATACAGCCCTTCTGAAAATCTGAGTAATGCAGAAGGCTGCAGTGTTGGGGAGTCTACACATTTACAGTTCTGGGTGGGTTTGACTTGGCAGCGCTTTCGTTGTCCGTCTTGAAGGGCGAGTGCCCTCGGCTAATGATGAGCCTAACCAGCCTGACTGTGCTAGGATCACCCGAACCCTCTCTGTGTGTGTGTGTGTGTGTGTGTGTGTGTGTGTGTGTGTATGTGTGTGAGGTACATTATATATTTATTCCCACCATTAATACCAACAAGCATATATGGGCAAAGAGAGAACTCATATCTTTAATAGGATTTCAGTTTTAAAACATGGATAAGACTGTCTGCTCATATGACGCAGGAAATTTGAAAATTGTTTTTGACTGGCAATAAAAATGACAGTCGCGTAGGATTTAAAGTAACGCGCTGATGCCCAAAAAACATTTCCTTTTTCTTGCCTTATAAAATTCCTGCAGCATTTGACTCAGATTTGGCCCTAAAAATCTGGTTTAGGAGTCATTGAGACCTGAAAACTTTAGCAGCTAGGGAAAACCCAGTTAATGCCATAACTAATTTAGCATATCTTCTCTTTTCCCGGCTTGAGAAACGAGACACCCAGACAGACATAAAAAATAAACGTCATTTTAAATAAGGCTGTGGGATCAGAGCGCAGCATATTGCCTCTCAATGTTCACCAGAAACATCAAATACCAACAAAGAGCGTGATTGCATATTGAGGATTAAATCTGCACGTGAACTCGTTTCTCCACATAATACAAACTGGTTTCATCACATTATATGAACTGGATTCTCCGCATTCTATGAACTGTTTTTTTCCACATAATATAAACTGGTTTTATGTGAAAGATCAGACAAGATGAGTACGTGCTCAGGAGGGCTCGTATGAAATGGGTTGTTGATGTCAGTATACTTTACACTTTCCTTTTATGTCGAGCAACATTCCAGCAGCTCGAGCCTTTGGTGTCTACATATCATATTTTTGAGGCACAATCGATAATGCTCTTTCTCCAAAGATTTCAAAGACCGTCATACGACCCGTGAACATCCGGGTTAGAAAAGGTCTTCAACAACCTTCTGTAAGAAGCGACTCTGCTTGTCGTATAAGGCGACTAACGGGATCGGGTGGTCAGGCTCGCTGACTTGGTTGATGCCTGTCATTGTATCCCATGTTGATCCGTGAAGATTCCGGGGTAGAATAGGTCTTCAGCAACCCATGCTTGCCGTAAAAGGCGACTATGCTTGTCGAAAAAGGCGACTGACAGGATCGGGTGGTCTGGCTCGCTGACTTGGTTTTGCATGTCATCGATCCCAATTGCGTGGATCGATGCTCATGATATTAATCACTGGATTGTCTGGTTCAGACTCGATTATTTACGGACCGCCGTCATATAGCAGGAATATTGCTGAGTGCGGCGTTAAACAACAAACCAAAACCACGTGGATCTATGCTCATGATGTCAATCACTGGAATGTCTGGTCCAGACTCGATTATTTACCTACCGCCGTCATATAGCTTGAATATTGCTGAGTACGGCGTTAAACAAAAAACAAACAAATCTTGCTCAAAATTGTTTGATCAGGGCTACAACATTCAAGGCCTCAGTACAAAGCTCACAAAACGTTTTATGGTATCGGACATTTCCATTTTGACTCATCATTGACAGTAATAAAGTCCGATGTAATTCCCTATTTTGAGTTGTACCCCATGTTCCCGTGCTTTTTGCATGTAAACGATTGACATGCCGTTGCATGTGTTTATGACAAATGGCAGCGGTGGGACAGAATACGCTCACCTGTTCGCGAACACCTGGCGTCATCACTATTTGATAGTGATTCATAAACACATAAAGCATTATCAGGGCTAATGGGGTATTCGAAGGAAATGTCAGTAAAATTCACAAATTCATAAAAGAACATGTCCCATTGTAAAAGAACCAAATACATTGGTTTGCAGGTCTTGAACAAATAAGACCGCCTCCGTGGTCTAGTGGTAGAGCGTCCGCCCGGAGAGCGGAAGGTCCGGGGTTCGATCCCCAGCCGCGTCATACTAAAAGACGCTAAAAGATGGTACTTGTTGTTACCCTGTCTGGCGCTTGGCATTAAGGGGCTAAAACAAGGACTGGTCGGCTCGGAGTCAGTATTCTGTGTCTGAGTGGGGTATTCTTGTTAAACTGCTGTATGGTATCTCAGTGTGCTAGCACTATAAATCGGCATCAGTCCGGACTAGTACAAGCAGCCACACACACACACACACACACAAATACACGTCGCTATATAAGTGCAATAATCTTGGACGCGACGTTAAACCCCATTTCACCTCACCTCATATAGAACAACTAATGGTAGACCCACAATTACCTTACCTTGATGCAAGATAGCCATCCCGCCTAGACAGTCTTAAATCCTGTGTTGATGTAGACAGTCATATGGGACAATCCACTGAGTTTAAAACCAATGTGGTGTAACTACAAGCTCATAAAATACCCCAACACTGATGTGAAACTGGTCACGGAAAAATATTAAACAAAGCCTCTCCCTAATTCCTGAGCGGAGAACGTTTCTGTCTGAAACCGCCATTGTAAAGGTACACCTAAACAAGATATATGTTTCTGTATCATCTTACGCTGTCAGTGTGAATTCACTCATTCGTTTCATGCAAATAAATATGGAAACTTGAACCTACTTTGTGTTCGTATACCTAGCGGTGTAACTGGCCATAATAAGTGGCTCATTCCGAGCTCTGTTCTTGGCAACGTTTGAGGAAACCTAGCACGCATTGTGGAATTGACCCTAATGACCCCGGCATAGTTAACTAATGACAGTCTATTACGGCCTATCGGAAGTACAAAATACGATATACCCTTAAAGACCTTTCCTCATACTTAGAGAAACATCAGAGATGTTCGTAAGGTTCCGGGAATAAATTGATGTAAAATCGGTGTTTCTGTCGTCGTAAGTGACAAGACTGAGTCAACGTTGAAGTCACGGCTGCCCCTGCGTTTGTTCTGTTGTAATTATAGTTGTCTAGGCCAGGCATTAATTATGCTATACATTCACGCTGACATTCACTTCGGCGCATGTAATGATAATGGTTCTTGGTGTAACTGGAAAGCTACCGTCATATAAGAAGGTTGAATGAAAGTTATTTCCCTTGTTTCGTCTCGGATGGAAGACTTCCGGTTGTCCCAGGAGTGAGTGAGTGAGTTAGGTTTAACGCCACTTTTAACAATATTCCAGTTATATCACGGCGTGTCAGCTTAATGTGGGAGGAAAGCCCGAAGTGGTGCAGGTCTCAGACGTTTACCACTTCGGTGAAACCCACGAGCACGGGTATGGTGCTGACAAACCTAGAAACATAATCGGGGCGAATCGGGATTCGAACCCATAATCATAGGTTTCTGGCGTGCCCAAGGGACGCAACTCTGCACAGCGAATCGCGGCGCCTTAGACGACTGGGCCACCCGTACCCCCTGTTGTCCCAGGAAGCTGTACTGATGTATAACATGCTTCTGTGAACATTATGTGAGTTTTATAGGCTAGAAGGAGTGTATATAGAAACATGTGTGCCCCACTTTAAAACATCGACATACCATCTTTATATTTAGACCGCCTCCGTGGTCTAGTGGTAGAGCGTCTGCCCGGGGAGCGGAAGCTGGGGGTTTCGATACCCGGCCGCTTCATACCAAAAGACGTTAAAATGTGGTACTTGTTGTTTCCGTCACGTGAAGATTCCGGGTTAGAATTGGTCTTAAGCAACCCTTACTTGTTGTAAGAGGCGACTAACGGGATCGGGTGGTCAGGCGCGCTGACTTGGTTGATGCATGTCATCGTATCCCAATTGCGTTGATCGATGCTGTTGATGTCAATCACTGGATTGTCTGGTCTAGATTCGATAGTTTACAGACCGGCGTCAAATAGCTGGAATGTTGCTGAGTGCTCGTTAAACAAGCACACAAACAAACAAAACCTCTTGTGTCCCTGACTGGCGCCCGGCATTAAGGGGCTAAAACAAGGACTGGTCGGCTCGGAGTCAGTATACTGTGTCTGAGTGGGGTATTCCTGTTTAACCGCGGCATGGTATCTCAGGAGGCTAGCACTATAAAATCGGCAGCAGTCCGGACTAGTACTAGCAGCCACACACACGTCAATGCACGTCGCTATATACGTGAAAAATCGTGAAAGCGACGTTAAACCCCATTTCACCTTACCTCATCGATTGTTGTATATAATGTCACAGAGTGACTTACTCGCACACTATTGGATAGTGTACTAGTATATATATGTTATAAAGTATCGCCTCTGCACGACTTCATTTCTCCGCAGTGGAGTTTCATTTCGTTAAAAAACCTAGACTATTACACAATGTAACATCGATCTTTGTCGAAGCAATTCTTTACTCAACATTATTTATAGCCGCCCTCAACTATTCCCTAGGCCGTATGGGTCATTACGTCCTATGTCAAGGTCAACGTCTTGTCGCTTCGTCTTTACATCTACTCTGTATGTCGGCTGTATGTACAGCCGCGAGTAGGATACACCTGCTTGCGGGGGGTGAGGTGAGGTGAAATTGGGTTTAACGTCGCGTCCAAGATTATTGCACTTATATAGCGACGTGCATGCACGTGTATGTGTGTGTGTGGCTGCTTGTACTAGTCAGGACTGATGCCGATTTATAGTGCTAGCTCACTGAGATACCATGCCGCAGTTTAACATGAATACCCCACTCAGACACAGTATACTGACTCCGAGCCGACCAGTCCTTGTTTTAGCCCCTTAATGCCGAGCGCCAGACAGGGTAACAACAAGTACAATCTTTTAACGTCTTTTTGTATGACGCGGCCCGGGATCGAACCCTGGACCTTCCGCTCTCCGGGCGGACGCTCTACCACAAGACCACGGAGGCGGTCCCTGCTTGCGGGACTTGATTTGTAGAAGATGAGTTGGAATCACCGCTCGACTTACAGTAAACTACGGTTATAACGAACACGCTTATAACGAACTAACGGATATAACGAACTAACTTACTTTTTAGTCCCGGCTATATGCTGTAGTTATGCTGTATATATGCTTATAACGAATTACGGTTATAACGAACTAAAATTAGTAGTCCCTTTGAGTTCGTTATAACCGTAGTTTACTGTATTTCTGTTAGTAAAAATTATTGTATTAATTTTGTTTATTTAATAATCACGTTAAGAAGAAGTTTGGCCTCATTTTATTCTTCGTCTTCAATGTTGACACACATGTTGACAATATTTTACACATGAATACGTTCACTGTTTTTGTGAAACAATACAATGGGTACTGACAGTGTGGTACGTGGGCTCCTCGTTTGGATTCGATCTAAATGCCGTTTTACATGTTTCGCTTCGATGGTGCTAAAAGGTGCATACGTCCTGATGATGCAAGGGGCGGTCGGGTAGCCTAGTGGTTAAAGCGTTCGCTCGTCACGCTGAAGACCCGGGTTGGATTCCCGACATGGGTACAATGTGTGAAGCCCATTTCTGGTGTCCCCCGCCGTGATATTGCTGGAATATTCAAAAGCGGCCTAAAACCGGACTCACTTACCCACTCACCTGATGATGCTTCCTGGTTTGTCAGCATCATGTCATACCGTGGTCGCAGGGTTAACAAGACTGGTCAAAGTCAAACTTCCTAAACTTTGTTCTGCCATTATTGTAACATGCCGTGATATAACTGAAATATGCTTCAAAATAATGTTTAACTAAACGCATTCGTTCTTAATAGGTGCTTAAAATATTCTCAGGTAAAAATGTCTACTTATTTATGCCCAATACGAATGTACAGTCTAAAACTGAAAAATGTAAAGTTGATTTTCTTTTTTATTCAAGACTACATCAGTACGGCGTCAATGTAATGTGTAGCGATAGGACAGGACCGCAATGACCCTTCAGTGAGGCAGGGAACCGAAGTGGACAGTGCTTACCGTAATCGCGAAAACATTGTGTCATTACTGATTTTCAGCGATTCATTCGTATCAGTTGGAATCTGTTTCGGTGGATAATTGAGGCTGGCTAATCGCTTTAACGCTTTATACCTGGTGTGTACACATTTCAGTGTGACAGTGATTAAATATTGCTGATTGCGGCGTTAAATAACATTCACTTACTCAAGAAAATAGTGATAGATTTGTAAAACTACATCGTTCATTTCATAAGAATTATTTTCATTTTTTTTATAAAACAATAAAATCAATATGATTACAGTTATATTTTTTTACTAATGTTTGTGTACAGGCGTGCGACCAATTATATATTTTATATATTATATATATATACGTAATGAAACGTGCATGGGGTCCCGATAGCGTTATAAAAATCAACATACGTTTCATTGTTATTAAACGTATAAAAAATACGAACATACTATATTGTATCATCGATTATTACACGTTCGGGGCCATTACTCGAATCCTTATTTATGACTACATAACGTCCGGTATAGCCGTAGACCTATGCCTGTGATAAAGGCTTGTCATTATAACACCAGTTATTGCATTCGTAAATGCAAATATGGTATTAGATCAACTATATATGCAAGTTTGTGCTTTACGACTGTGTGTTTAAAAGTACAAACGTGCAGAATTTCATTTTCTGTACCAATATATCACAGAAGGATATTGATTTCCGTTGTTATGACCCGTTTCGTTCATGAAACTGTGACAGCGTCTGCAAGTAAGTGGTTTGAGCTTAAAGCAGTGTTTTAGTTACATCACAGCGCGTCAGTTTAATGTGGGATGAAAGCCAACCTGATACAGGTCGGAGAGGTGAAGTGAAATAGGGTTTAACGTCGCGTTTAAGATAAGCAACGTGCGTGCTCGCGTGTGTGCATGTGGCTGCTTGTTTTGTTTGTTTGTTTGTTTGTTTGTTTGTTGTTTAACGCCGCACTCAGCAATATTCCAGCTATATGACGGCGGTCTGTAAATAATCGAGTCTGGACCAGACAATCCAGTGATTGACATTATGAGTATTTATCCACGATGTGGCTGCTTGTACTAGTTTCATATATCAGTGATGAAGATATTTCAATGAAGGTGAGGTGAGGTTAAATCGGGCTTAACGTCGCGTTCAGAATCAGCGACGTGCATGCACGTGTGTGTGTGTATGGCTGCTTGTACCAGTCCTGACTAATGCCGATTTTATAGTGCTAGCCCACTGAGATATCATGCCGCAGGCTAACATGAATACCCCCACAGACACTGTATACCGACTCCGAGCCCAGTCCTTGTGCAAGCCCCTTAATGCCGTGCGCCAGGCAAGGTAACAACAAGTAACATCTTTTAACGCCTTTTTGCATGACACGGCCGGGGATGGAAACTCCGAGCGTTCTCTCACTCACAAACACCCACCCAAAAAACTCACTCACCGAAAACACTCACTCACTCCACCTGTCGCCCTCAACACATATTATAACTTTATTGGCCAAGTTTGAATATCCCCTCTTCACGGAGTTTGATGAATGAAATGAATGATGAAAAACCCAGTTTACATTGCACAGTGGCGCACAGTTTCGACGTGCCTTTTCGGGGAATCAGATCGACTGACGCCTTATGCACTTCAATGTACCATAAACGTCAAGTGATGTGCCTGGTGTATGTCGAGATACAAAATGCCGGTTTAAGTTCACCTTTCGGATTTTTTGTAGGGTTGTTGATACGTCAAGTTAACAATTTAAATATTTCGGTTCGCAACCGCAATCGCCTTGGACGAGATGCACATGTGTGACTTGAACAATGGACGATGCAGGCGTCGATAACAACAAATAAAGGCACTTGCTTTTCAAACATCATGCTCGGTCGAATAGGCAGTCCTGGCACGTGCACACCCCCCCCCCACCCCCCCCCCCCCCCCCCCTCCCCCTCTCCCCCAAAGTGACTTGTTTGTTTGTTGTTAAACGCCACACTCATCAATATTCCAGCTACATGACGGCGGTCTTTAAATGATCGAGTCCGGATCAGACATTAAAGTGATTGACATCATGAGCATCGATTCAAGCAATTGTGATACGATGACATGCTTTAACCAAACCAGCGAACCTGACCACCCGACACTGTTAGACGCCTTTTACGACAAACATTGGTTGCTGAAGACGAATATTAACCCTTATCCTTACGGAGAGCTTTGTTTTTTTCTACTTTACTCACGACATTTGAGTGAGTGAGTGAGTTGGGTTACCGCCGCTTTTAACAGTATTACAGTTATATCGCGGCGTGTCAGTTTAAAGTGGGAGGAAATCCCGAAGTGATGCAGGTCTCAGACGTTTACCACTTCGGTGAAACCCACGAGCACGGGTATGGTGCTGACAAACCTAGAAACATAATCGGAGCGAACCGGGATTCGAACCCACAATAATAGGTTTCTGGCGTTCCCAAGAGACGCAACTCTGCACAGCGAATCGCGGCGCCTTAGACGACTGGGCCACGCGTGCCCCGTAGACACTAGTGCTTGTACTAGTCCGGACTGATGCCGATTTATAGTGCTAGCACACTGGGATACCATGCCGCAGTTTAACATGAATACCCCACCCAGACACAGTACACTGACTCCGAGCCGAACAGTCCTTGTTTTAGCCCCTTAATGCCGAGCGCCAGACAGGGTAACAACCATTACCATCTTTTAACGTCTATTGGTATGACGCGGCTGGGGATCGAACCCCTGACCTTCCGCTCTCCGGGTGGACGCTCTACTTGACCACGGAGGCGGTCCTGCTTATATAACGTCACATTGACATGGAAAAATCCTTCTTCAGATATACTTTTACGAAAATATCTAAAAAACATGTCATATTTATCTGTATATTCCAGAACAACCAAAATCTACCAAAAGAGTATTCCCAGTGCAAATCTGACTTTGAACCTTATATGGACAGGTCAATTCTTTCTCGGTTTCCGCGAGTACACTGAGGTTGTTTTACTATAAGATTGACCTTCAAAAATGTGCACTGTCGTTAAATACATGCACCATGCTTAATGCCTTATACATGTACATCGTTGATATGCATACTTTTACCCTTAAAGTAGACACAGAGATCTGATGTCTAAATTGTCCAATTGCAGCAAGTCCAACACAGGCGGAATTCCCGTTATCTAAGATAACTGGCGACGCCTGGCACGGAGGATAGGTATATACATATAGATGGGACATTATATGTGTTCATGTCAGGGATGTCTCCTGGGTGCTTTTGCTTTATTGTATTCATTACCTTCTCCATCAACGTTATGCAAGAAAAGCTGATAAAAAAATCTATCAGAAAAGGAAATTGAACATTAGAGACGAAATGCCTTGGTTCATATTTCCCGTCAACTTAAAGACGCTTTCAGTTTTGAAATAGTGAGGTTTTACGTCAGTGCATGTGAGTGAGTGAATGCTTTTTTAAAGCTGCTTTGAACAGTTTTTCAGTTTTATCACAGCGTGTCAGCTTAATATGAGAGGAAAATCCAAAGTGACGTAGGTCGCCTCCCCGAGAGTTATGCCCACGGGTATCGTATCGTAATAACAGTCTGAGGATTGTTCACTTGCAAGTGGCTGGCTATACATTTTTAAGTGTAGCATTTGGTCTACAATATGCAGGAGGATCTAAGGCAGCCAACCCACTTTTGGTACGCGGGATTCGAGGATCTATTTAGAGGGTATTTTGGACTCAGCAGTGTGGTAAGCGGGTGGCAAATGAAATTGTATTTGGTACGCAGATGTAAACAAAATTAACATGTTATTTGCGCAGGCGAAATTAGTTGTTATTTTTTTCACGATATTTATGTTTTTATGTAGGCTTATTCTTAAACCACGTTTTTAAGAACGTCCCCTCTGTGAGTTAATTTAAACGTTGGGGGTCAATGATGGTGACATTCATGAACATCTTGAGCGAACTGGTTCGCTTTCTAATGTATCGTACCATACATGCTCTCAACATCAACCATTGGTCCAAGATCTCAGGATGCCCCAACCACTGAATCCTAAATGCTAATTAACATTAATCTCAAAAACATTGAGAAAAAGCGCAATTTGAAGTTAAAGTGCTTAAAAAATATCGAAAAATGATAGGATTATAAACATAAGTAATCATTGACAGCCGTGGTCTAGTGGATAGAACGTCTGCCCGGAGACAGTATACTGTATCCAACTACAAATGATGTCTCAGTGGCCTATCACACGCACTCACGAACGCATATTGCTGAGTGCGGCGCTAAACAATAAACAAACAAACAAACACTCGCAAACGCACGCACGCACGGGTGTGGTTGGTTGTCTAGACTCACCATACCGCTACCAACCTGTTGGTCATAGAATCACAAGTGACTCCTCGGAATTTCTGCCCGGATGGGCAAAAGCAAAACAAAGGAATTCGGCTAAGATTTTTTAATTTAAGCTTAAGGTTTATCGATGATCGTTCAACAATGGTCAAAAAGTCAATTCCCTTCCACTGATTTACTCACCTGAAAACATCAGAACATTTTTACAGAGTAATGTGCAGTTGTCTGTCAGGAATTAACGTGCAAAATATTTCATCAAATGGCCCTTGTTTCATGAAGCACCGACTGTTTGAAATCGTCCACCCTCTTTACAGCGCCTTATGCTAAACAATTCAGCAGGCTTAAGGTTAAGCACGTAATGAGAAGTACATGTACTTCTTAGGGATTCGAAAACCCACAACACGTGGATAATTTAGTAGGCATGCGTCATATGTTTCATATGTTTTTAGCAGTAATGCAATAATTACGACGTGCACAAGAAGAAGGAGCTTCACACATCGATCCCAACTTCGACGTTACGAGCAAACGCTTAAGTGCAGGATCAAATGAAACGTTTCAATTTGCACACCTGAGGACAAACCGCTTTTCCCAACATACTTAGAAAAAGGTCATTGGCATGACGAGCTGACACAACCGGACGCTCTGTATATAATATGTGATTTAGTGGGCATACTTATATTTTAAGCCTATTCAGCAGCAGTGCAATAAGAACGATTTGCACAAGAAGGGGCTCTACAAATTCTACCCATATTAGGCATCGAACCCAACCGCCGTTACCAGCGAACGCCTAAGTGCCGGAACGATTAGAAGATGTCAATCTGTTTAAACGGCATTATTTACCGCATTCGGATACTGTTTTTGATTCGGTTGATACAAAAATCACCACGCTGCATACACCACGATTGTCATGCGCTGACAGTAACTGCTCGACTGGCGCCAAGTCAGGTTCGTGACTGCCATATCTTCGTGCATCCTGGGCTTATTCACGGGTCACAGATGAGAACTAACTAAATTAGATGTGACACAAAATTCATTATGATCTCTTCTCAACATATCTAGAACGACCTACTTTCGTCCTGACCCTGCTGATCACATTAAGTGAACGTCCGCCCTTTGTGGCCTAAATACAGTTAAGCTATGAGGCATGCCACAAATCGGATGTACTGCTTTTTTGAATCCATTGATCTCTGGAGAAAGTGTCTCCAATTCTAGAACTGCTGTCACAAAGTGTTGTCTTTTAACGGTAAAATGTTTGCCCAATATCCTGAATAATATACCATTAAGGGCCTAACCTTATCAAAAAGACATGGTTCACATTTCAAAGGGAGATAATCACCGATAAGTGAAGTTATCATCACACAGAACCTTCACGAAAAGATATAAATAAGGGTTAAATAATACACACTAACTCGAATATGCTGGAAGCTCGAAAAACTCATTTCCGATCCAGTGACTGCCGACGGTGTACAATGTTCATTTGCAGCACGTTGATGCTCAGACAAAAGAAATAGGCGTGTCTGAACTGGGTTTTTTACATGGCGAAATGTCTAAATGCTTAAAGGTCTGTTCAGCCTTATCTAATTGTAGCCAGTGTTCGATACATATCCACTTGGTTCTCTTATGTAGGTTATAATTATAACTTGGTTCTTTGGCTCAATAAAAATACATTACAGTAATGTTCAGAGATATACACATTTCAGTAAGGAATCTTTTCAATAACATGCGTCTGAGACTTGTTAATAAGAGCGAGATTGAACGAGAAATAAAAAAAAAAGTATTTAAAAAGTAATGAAAAAATTGAAGGTTGAAATGTCTAAAAATACACTTTGATCCATATTTCATATGATTTATATTTTGTGCTCGTCAAGGAGCAACTGAGTGCTGCTATATCTGCTGTAAATAATCGAGTCTGGGCAGACAAACCAGTGGCTGATATTCGATGGGGTACAATGACACGCTATTAACCTAGTCAGCAAGTCTAGCCACCAGATGCTGTTAAGTCGGCTCTCCTATCAAGCATGTGCAATGTGAATCTTGTCGCCACCGCTGTGGCGTGGATAGAGCGGCTCCTTGGAGAGCGGAAGATCGGTTGTTCGATACTTGGCTGCGTCATACCACAAGACGTTGGGAGATGATACATGTTGTTATCCTGCCTTCGCTCGGCATTAAGCGGAGTAAAACAAGTACTCATCGGCTCGGAGACAGTATACTGTGTTTAATGGGGGTGTTATATCTCAGTGGGCTAGCAATATAAAACCGGCATCAGTCGGACTAGTACATGCCACCACACCACACACATGCATGCAAGTGCAATGATCTTGAACGCGACGATAAACCCACTTTCACCTCACCTGTGCAAAGAGACACGGTGGCCCAGCGGTTCAATGTGCCTAATTCACCGAGTTAGGTTCTTTCATCAGCTAGTCATTGGTTCGAAAGATTGGCGATGATCATGACCTTTGTCTGTAAGCACTTTATACATGCTAGTGGGTTTTCGCCAAAGTAGTCCGGCGTCACTTTGAGCATTGTGTGAAAGGGACACGCTCGGTTATGGTTACTATAAACCTAAAACCATACTCATGTCGAACCAGGATTCCAGCCGACGACGAGGTTTCTGGCACGTCTGAGGGACCCAACTCCTTCCAGTGGCTTAGACAACTGTGCCACATGACCATACAACTTTTGTTGCATTTGTCGACATGAAGTGCATACTTCAGCCTTCGAGAAACGCTTTAATAAAAAAACAGTCCTTTAATTTATCCCCTAGATATATGCGTTGTCACTGTATTGAGGTATCGGAATGGGAAAGCAAAAAAAACACCATAGACACATTTTTCTTACGATGTATTGCTGTGTAAGACCGTCCACAAAAAATGGAATTACGCAAATAGTTATCAGTGTTCGTAATAGGAAAATAAAGATATCTCTGCATAAGGCGACACAACCACGCATTTTTTCAAGTAATTTTCTATACGGCTTGACAAATTGACCTTCACCACGAAATGCTAAGAGGAGTGGACTTCTCGAACATTAAAGCAACATAAAATAACGGACTTCTTTCTTTTATATTTATATTTTACCATAATTGAATTATTCCAACCGATAGTGAATTCAACATTTTGGTAAGATGCTTCGTGTTGGCATTCACTGGGCATTGTATGGGGCACTGTGTTCAGAATCAGACTGTCAAAGACGAGGGGTCCTCATTGCAGTGATGAGATAAACTATCCTACAATGGCACAAACGAGCTGACAGAACGACATGCAGACGTTGCTAGTTTAACTCTAAAATCGAACACAATGATGCGTCTTCTGCAATACCACACACTAACTGCTCGCAATTAAGCCACATCTAATCGGATCCACTTACTCTCAATACAAGTAATATTGATGAATTAGCATTTGAGCTTCTCTACAGTCACAACATGATAAATATAGAAATGCTATGATCAGAATGCTAAAATGTCAAAGTACCACTGCCGGACAGTGGTTCAACAGTGGCTGTCCAGTATTTGAAACTGGACAAGATGTACTTGCATCACTCTAGAATGCGAAAGCGCTCAGCATATACGAGTACTTAAGGTCGAGTCAAGTGATGTCGGTTACACAGTATAAACAACCTCAATATCCTTGAAACTCTGACATTACAGTTGGGCAATCCCTTAGCGCCTGGAGGGTCGGTGTCAACTCCCTGGTGTCAACACTTCCGATTCATCGTCCTGACTCCAACCATGCATTCGTATGTAGTGGAATAAATCTGGAAATGCCAGTGGCATTTTCTACATTGTATTTATTATTTATTCATCTGCCAAACTGTCATTCAGTACATTTTTAATAGTTTTGTAAGTTCTGTCCATCACATATGACGGGAACAATGCTGTGTTTTTTGTCTAAAAAATAAATGTCATGAGCGTAGACTACATCGCGCGCTTTAAATTGAGTTTGTAATTTGTTGTGCATGTTTTTTGGTTCACATTCAGGAAACGTGCTTTTTGTTGGTTTTTTTTTCAGTTTAAACATTGCAACAAACAAGGCTATGAAGGTCATATGGTACAATACACCAACATAATTAAACAAACAGACTTATTTTACAGCTATTACGAAATTATCTGGTGCTTTAATCATATCTTCCAGCACGGTTGGCAGCCTGTGTTTCTTACAAGAGGGGGCTAGATAGATGCTCAAGCTCTGCTTTTTGCATGTATGCTGATCATGATATCACTCACTGCTGTCCAGACTCAATTATTTATAGGCCGTCGTGCTCTAGCGGGACCATTGCTGAGTGTCGAGGACGAAACATATAAGAAAAAGCACCGCATCATATCTATAATAATTACAGACCGCTTATGGTCTAGCAGTATATCGTTTTCCCAGAAAGGGACAGTCCATTGTTTGATGTCCGAACGCGTCATACCAAAAGACGTTAAAAGATGGTACTTGTTGTTACTCTGCCTGGCGTTCGGCATTATGGGTCGAAAACAAGGAATTGTCGGCTTGGAGTCAATATACTGTGTCTGTGTCTGTGCATTCATGTTAAACTGTGGCATGGTATCTCATGTGGCTAGTATTAATCCGGTCTAGTACAAACAGCCACAAACACACGTGCATGCACATCCCTATATAAGTGCAAATATTTTGGACACGACGTTAAATCTATTTCACCACCAAAATAATTACAACTAGTTTCACAATATTTCAAAAACTATTTTAGCAATATAACAAATATCTAACAAGTGAATTGCTTCGAATCATAGATACACTCCTTTGCAGTTCAATATAAGAAATAGTTTAACTTGGTATCATAAGAAAAAGTACCGATCGCAGGATGTGCGTAGATATTTTTGGGGAAAATCCATTATCGCCAATTTCTATCTAATTTCTGTCTCGATTCGTCCTAACAGCTTCGTGTACCTAGGATCAATGTCAAAACCAAGACTCTACTCTAACACGTCCCAAGGGTGCCTCCAAACCAACCATGAGATAGCAGATGCTCTTTTCGAGAAGCCATCACAGCAACAGCGTTGTTATCTCCTGGGAAGCAGCCAGACGAACATATTCATCGAAGGTCTTTGGAAACATTTGTTTGCCGTAAACAATAATCCAAAAACACTATATTGGTCGACTCAGCTGCCAGAATACAGATTTGAAACATTGAAAGCCCTACTCTAAAGACACGTAAATTATGTATTCAGTTCTTTGGGATATAGAACGCAGTACTGAAGCTAAAAGTATGTAATCAGAGGCCATGCAACTGTTAATCAGAATACCCAGACCTGCTCCCCAAAGAAGTATGAAACATCAGTGGGGCCAATTGCTACGTGAATCTTTGCGCTGCAAGGTTCGTGAACTCTTGGTACTTCTGATATGTTGGTAGACGGCGGTTACAGTCTTGTTGTGATCGTAGACAGTCATTACGGCTCCAGTAATTAACTAAATTGTCGTAAGGTGATTGAAATAAGCTGTGATTCAACACGCATTATGAGGAATTTGTCCTAAATAATATAAGCTGTCTGGCGTTCAGCGATTTGCTGTGAACTATATTGAATCTTCTATTTTCGGTCATCATCGACCATCGGCATGGAGCACATGTAGTTAAAAGTAACCTTAACATAGAGTAACTTGGGGAGTCCACTGTCTCCACTTCTACTTTATTTGACGTCAAGATTATCTAGTTATTTTGTGAAACCCACGAACACAAGTGTGGGCTGACAAACCAAGGATTAGAATCGGGTGAATTCGAACGGATCGTGACACGGCTAAGAGACGTAACAGCATAGAACGATGTGCTGTCCTTTAGCCTTATGGGCCAACTGGGCCCACGACCAGCGACAATATACCCGAGTAAAGTGAAGGATATAGTACTTATAGATCCACTTGCCCGCCAGGAATGTACAGGGCTACGTGTGTTATGCCAGTAATGAACTTCACAATTAGTCAGCACTTTAGATATTTTCTTGGTATATCTGTAAGATGAATCCTTCGAAGAGAAACATGCTCATTTTCGGTACAGAACGTATAGTTCAAGATTGACCTTGGGAGAAATGGTATTTAAATAGGTAATGGCGTTATGGATAATGAAACTTAAACATTAATATTGTTGTAATATGATGTTAAAATCAATATCTTCTTGATGCTGCATTTGACGCAAGAACATACCAGTTTATAGGGCATTTCCATGTGTCCCCTTATCGGTTCATAAGTTCGTTCTTCGATCCGTCTTTCATTTTTAGCTCATCTGACTGAATGTTAAGTTTGGTTATGTCATGGCCCGTCCTTCATCACTTGAGAAGCCACTTAACACATGAAGCTGAAACTTCATGTTCCCACCTAATATGATGAGTGAGTGTGAGTGAGTATGTTTTTTCACCGCTTTTAGCAATATACTAGCAATCGAACCCGGGTCTTCGGCGTGACGAGCGAACGCTTTAACCACTAGAGTACCCGACTGCCCCTCTTAATATGATGAATTTGGCGACAGCCATTTTGTGTGGAAATGTAATTATAAAATTTGGTAAACGTGGTATAATTTGGTTATATTATAAATTTTGACCCTTGTACTAATGATAACATACAATTTTCTTCACATCATTTGGATTTTACAGTTTTTTTTCTATGAAACATGCCCTATTTAACTCAGAAGGTATAAAGATCAGAATTAAAACTAATTTGTGCATTGGAACAATGTTCTAAAATACTACGTTTGGAAACGTAATGTGAGTTTAGATATTTATTTCATATATATTAACACTTTTGTATGAAGAACATATTGGTTGACTGCATATATAGGTTTGCTACATTGTCGTGGTACCATTTTTTTACGTATAGGGGCATGCCTTGGGATATACAATGGAATAAAACATAATCACAATTTTACAAGATTATGTCACTCATACGTACGTGTGATGGTGTGAGTGTGCTCTCTCTCTCTCTCTCTCTCTCTCTCTCTCTCTCTCTCTCTCCGAAAGAACAAAGAAACGAAGTTAAGATAACCAGTAAATCGGTTTTGTTGGTGAACTACTCCGAACACCGAATAAAGAGAACAAAGCCTTGCGTGCGTGCGTGCGTGCGTGCGTGCGTGCGTGCGTGCGTGCGTGCTCTCCTAGTTCACCCAGATACTATAGATTCAAGCCAGTCCTTGTTTACTTAGCAACACATCATTGCATATGATGTGGACATCAAGCATGTCCATTGAGAAATGCTATTGTTTTGAAAAAACTGAAGCCAAACTGTTCTTTCCATCAAATTATGTTTTTCATATCAGTACTATCTTTACATCCCTTTGTGTAATGCGGCCAGACGAAATAGAACCCGTGTGATTGCTTTGAAAATCGTAACAGCTGCTGTCTAAAAAATCGCCTCCTGGCTCTGTGTAGAAGAGAAAACGTTACATTGAAAACGTCACCTCAGAAACATGACCCTGACGTTTTATTAGATCAGGGTACAGACAGCCTGTATAAAAAAGGTTTTTAATCTTCAGATTAACCTTAAACCTGGACAATTGTGGATGTCCAGAATGCATGCACAAGGCTTGTTGTGTTTGTGCAACGTACAAATAACATCACGAAGTGGTTTTTCCCAACCACAGATAGCTCAAAGAAGAAATCGAAATAACGGTTTTGCTTGTGATGACATTCCGGGAAGATAACAAAGGGAAAATAGTTTTGTCTTAACCAGTTAGAGTTCTCCTCGTCAACAGAAGGATTATGAGAGAAAAGATGTTCCCAATAACGTGCCGAATTCAATTTGAGAATGAGAACAATGATAAAAATTAGAGACAAAACGGTTGTAATTTTGCACAATCAAATTACATGTCATCAGTTGTTAGAGGAGAAGGCACAACAAAATACCGTGACTGTGAGAAGGAGATGATCTCATTTCTGATATGACATATGAATATTCACAGATGAAAAAGAGATAGACAGCTAGATATTTGTATAGTCATTTATACCTTGACAATGGAGCACCCACAATGCTGAATGACAAGAGTGAAAGAGTATGGCACACTCAGATCTTTGACCAAGCACCAGTGGTACGATACGGTAGAAAGTGTACCAGTGTTTTCTTGGTGTCCAGGTGATTCACGATTGTCATCATCATTGACCCCCAGTGTTCACATTAGGATCAGGACGTTGTTACAGACGTGTTTTAGGCCGGCCCAACAATAATATGTTAAAAAAACCGAAATTCGCAATACAGACGCGTTAATCATTGATAAACTGGCCGCCTACCTGGTTCAGTAGATAGAGCGTTTCAGCAGTAATACAATAAGAACGATGAGCACAGAAGTAGCTTCACAAATTCTAGTAATGTTAGGCTTCGAACCCAACTTTGTCCTTAAGTTACAAATGGATCAAATGGAACCAATTCCACGATCGTCAGGTGTTGACAAATACTGGTCGACTGGTGCCTAGTCAGGTTCGTGACTGCCATATCTTATGGGCTTATTCACGGGACATAGATGAAAACTAACTGAAGTTTATGTGACTCAAAATTCATAATGATCTCTTCTCAACATATCTAATACGACATACTTACGTCCTGGCCATGCAGATCAAAGAAGGTGAACATTTGCCCTTAGTGGCCTAATGCAGTAGAGCTATGGGGTATGCCACAAATCGGATGTACTGCTTTTTTGAATCCATTGATCTCTGGAGAAAGTGTCTCCAATTCTAGAATTGCTGTCACAGGGTGTTTTGTTTTAACGGTAAAATGTTTGCCCAATATCCTGAATGGTATACCATTAAGGGCCTAACCTTATCAAAAAGACATGGTTCACATTTCAAAGGGAGATAATCACCGACAATTGAAGTTATCATCACACAGAACTTTCACCCAAAGACACATATAAAGGTTAAATAATACAAATTAACTTGAATTAGCTGGAAGACCGAAAAACTTAATTTCCGATCCAGTGACTGCCGACGGTGTGGAATGTTCATTTGCAGCACGTTGATGCCCAGGCAAAAGTAATAGGCGTATCTGAACTAGTTTTTCCCTACACGGTAAAATGTCTAAATGCTTAAAGGTCTGCTCAGCTAAAAATGTACAATGTCAAATGGGCATCTAATTGTAGCTAGTGTTCGATACATGGCCACTGTCTACACTTATGTAGGTTTTAACTTGGTTCTTTGGCTTCGCTCGTTTGCCATGTGACTAGAAAAGGGCATGGTCTTTTCAATTCATGTCAATTATTATTATACATAACTGTAATGTTTAGATGTATACCCATTTCAGTAAGGAATATTTTTATTAACATGAGCCTGAGACTTGTTGATAACAGCGAGACTTAACGAGAGATTAAAAAACATTTTAAAAAATATTAAAAAAGCATTATCATCAAAATGTCTAAAAATGCACTTTGATCATTTTTAGATACGTTTTGTGTTGTATGTTTGTTTGTTTGTTGTTTGTAACTAATATTTCAGCTTTATCAAGGCCGTTGTAAACAATCGATTCTGGGGAAGGCAGACTTGTGGTTGATATTCGATGGGATACAATGATATGCTATTAGCCAAGTCAGTGTCTGAGTGGGATATGATATCACCAGTGGGCTAGTAATATAAACACCGGTATTAATCCGGACTGGTACAAGTAGCCACACCACATACATACATGCCAGTGCGATGATCCGATGTTAAACCCACTTCCAGCTGTACAAAGGGGCACGTACCTCGTCGTGCAGAGTTGTGTCCTATAACCTGCTAGTCATGGGTTCGAAAGATTGCCGATGACTGTAAGCACCATGTCCATGCTTGTGGGGTTTCGCCAAAGTAGTCTGGCGTCATTTTGAGCATCCCTCCAACATTAAGCTGACACTTGAACTATTCCCAAGAGTCAGTGAGTTAACGACTTTGGTCATATCACACTGTGTCAGCTTGATGTGGGAGGGGAGCTCAAAGTAATGCAGGTTGCAGATGCTAACTATTTTTGTGAAAGCCACACGCTCGGTTATGGTTACTTGAAACCTCAAAACATAAGGCGACATTTTTTAAGTACTTGGTTAATGGATGCGCCACTCTTTCAAAGTCAAAATGTTGAAAAAAATGACTCCTTTTTATATAATCGCAGATCTTTCCTTTAAAAAAGCATAAAAGGTTCAAACAAAAAGAAAAAGATTTCATTTCCTCCGCGAGTGTAAAGCAAAGGGAAGTCACTCTGATATTTCTCGCTGGGACCCTTCTCTGATACCAACAAATCTTGTCAACGCAAAGCGCAGCGGTGACCAGTTTAACTCTTTCAACACTGTTGGCCGGTACACCGTCCAGGAAGCCACGAGTCACCAGACACCGCAGGCATGTAGCCCTGCCAAGTCACGTCAAAATAGTATATAATTTTATTAACCTACCTGTCATATCATGCATTTATTAAATCTATTACATTTCGCAATGTCCGAATTTACGTATTCCATTTCAATTCATAATTTTTTATCAATAGATTAAAATATTATTCACTATTTCCTGCAATGTTATTGAAAATTAAATTCTCGGACACACGAACGGGTCCTCCTCGAACATGTCAAACAACAAAATAAAGACCTTTCAAGCAAATCTTTAAATATATTATACAAAGTAATAAATCAACAAAAATATATCTAAAAGTTGCCAAACTGACATCTAAGGTATTATTTCTATCTCTTCGTGCGATCGCGTGTTATGTAAGTCAAATGACATCTCGGCTTTCGTCGCCTCGATTTCTCGGCTCACGCTGTTTAATGCCAAAATATTTGCATACGAAATCTTTGTCACAGCTCGTAACCTAGCACTTTACATCCATGAAATTGCATTTTTTAAATATAGATCGCTATTTCCTGCTTATAACGTTCAGCACAACATGATTTAACCAAAACCTTTCGTCAAAATCTGAAAGTTTATCATACACGAGGACGGCAAAGTGCCTGTAATTTGATTGGCTGCCTTAGGTTACATGCTTAAATTTGACCAATCACGAACATTGTTGGAGATTTCGGCAAGAAAACGTCACTACAGACAAATTTTTATCTAATATAATTCCATGTTACAGCAAGGAAAAGACTCCAGTGGATGTTACTTCCGTATCTTCTTTGTGTCGGTGAAACAACATAAGTATTTCAATGGATACTGACATGGCAGCCTTTGACGGACGTGATATTCATACGAAACTTCGAAAACCAATCTATTTCCTCATGTAAGTGAGCGGACAGCCACTATTATCGGGAAATGGGTGATGACAGATGTTATTTGTAATTCTTCCGATGACATAAACAATGAAAATAAAAAAAAGAAATAGGTGAGCGGATTTTATGAAATCTTACATTTGCCGAAAATAGTTAAAGTTTCGCTTCCTTGGTCCTTAAGCTGGACGTTATGAATGTGGTAGCTTTTTATTTTAAACGAACTTAATTAAGTTGTAAATGAATTATTTAAATTATATGATACACACAACTTTCATATCTATAAACGACAGGGTTAATAAGACCTTTCAAATGGTGTATAGCCAATATGAATATTGTTATTTGTGCACAAGCTGAGTGCCAGGGATATAATAGTTGTTTTACTTTTGTTACTCCAGAATATGTTTATATACCTACCTAAACATTGAGGACAAAAGTCAAGCAGAAAAATCTGAGAGGTATTCTTTTAAAAAAATATTGGCCTACCTCACTTTTGAAATGAGTTTGAAATCTGTAAACCCTAAAATAAAAAAAAGGTGTTGCCTAATCATGTCGGCCCGGGATTCCAGCCGACGATCAGAAGTTTCAGGCACGCTCAAGGGCTCAACTCCTTCCAGCAGCGTAGACAAATGCGCAACCCATGATGTTGCAGACAGACGGTGTGATAATTTTATTTTTTTATTGTACACTCATGTTTGCCTGACACATACCCAGGTATTTATTGAAGAGGGTATAACGGCCCGATTTAACACTCTGTATGACCATACAACTTATTTTGCCTTTGTCGACATGAAGTGCATACTTCAGCCATTGAAGAAAAGTTTAATAAAAAACAGTCCTTTAATTTCTCCTCTAGATATATGCATAGTCACTGGATTGAGGTATCGGAAAGGGAAAGCAAAAAAAACCAAACCATCAACACATTTTTCTTACGATGTATTGATGTGTTAGACCGTCCACAAAAAAATGGAATGACAAAAAAGATTGTCAGTGTTCACAATAGTAAACTAAATATATCTCTGCTCAAGACAACACAACCACGCATTTTCAAAGTTAATTTTCTTGACAAATAGACCTTTGTCACGATGTGCCAAGAAGAGAGGACTTCTCGAGCTTTAAAGCTACATAAAAAACGGACTTCTTTCTTTTATATTTATATTTTACCATAATTGAATTTTTCCTGCCGATAGTGAATTCCACATTTTGGTAAGATGCTTCGTGTGGGCATTCACTGGCCATTGTATGGGGCAGTGTGTTGCATTTCAGAATCAGACTGTCAAAGACGAGGGGTCCTCATTGCAGTGATGAGATAAACTATCCTACAATGGTACAAACGAGCTGACAGAACGGCGTGAAGACGTTGCTAGTTTAACTCTTACATCGAACTCAATGATGCGTCGTCTGCGATACCACACAACAACTGCTCGCAATAAAGCCACACCTAATCGGATCCACTCACTCTCAATACAAGTAATATTGGTGAATTAGCATTTAAGCTTCTCTACAGTCACAACATGATAAATATAGAAATGCTATGATCAGAATGTTAAAATGCCAAAGTTCCACTAAGGTACATTGGTTCAACAGCGGCCTTTAAGTCTTTATAACTGGACAAGAGGTATTGGAATAAGTACATAAATCCAGAATGCGAAAGCGTTGAGCAAATACGAGTACTTAAGGTCGAGTCAACTGATATCAGTAACAAAGTATAAACAAGCTCAGTGTCCTTGAAAACACAGCCCTTACAGTTGGGCAGTCCCTGAGCGCCTGGAGGGTCGGTGTCAACTCCCTGTAGTTAAAACTTCCGATTCATCGTCCTGGCTCCAACCATGCGTTCCTGGTAGTGATATGGATCTGGAAATGCCAGTGGCATTTTCTAAATTATATTTATTATTTATTCATCTGTCAAACTGTCTTTCTCTAAATTATTAATTGTTTTGTAATTTCTGTCTATCACAGAAGACGGGAAAAAAACGAGAGTGGTGTCCATACCGTTCAGGTTTTTCATTAATGCTGTGTGTTTTTTGTCCAACGAAAAATGTCATGACTGGAGACTACATCGTGCGCTTTAAATTGAGTTTGTACATTTGTTGTGCACGTTTTTGCTCACATACAGGAAACGTGTGTGTGTCTTGTTTAGTTTAAACATTGCAACAGAGAAAGTTATGAAGGTCACATGGTACAGTACACCAACAGAAACAGACTTATTTAACAGCTTTTACGAAATGGTCTGTTGCTTTAATCATATCTGTTCCAGCACAGTAGGCATTCCAGTTTAAAATGTGTTCCCAGCAGTCTGTGCTTCTTACACGCAAAAAAATGAAAATCCATTATCGGCAATTTCTAAACTCGCGGTTTCGGTTCGTCCTAACAGCTTCGTGTACCTAGGATCAATGACAAAACCAAGACTCTACTCTAACACGTCCCAAGGGTGCCTCCAAACCAACCATCAGATGGCAGATGCTCTGTTCGAGAAGCCATCACCGCAATAGCATTGTTATCTCCTGCCAGACGAACGAATCACTGAAGATCTTTGGAAACATCTTCTTGCCGTAAACAATAATCCAAAAACACTATTTTGGTCCACTCAGCTGCCAGAAAACAGCTTTGAAACATTGAAAGCCCTACTCTAAAGACACGTAATTCATGTATTCAGTTCTATCGGATATAGGAAGGCAGCACTGAAACAAAAGGTATGTAATCAGAGGCCATGCAACTGTTAATCAGAATACCCAGACCTGCTCCCCAAAGAAGTATGAAACATCAGTGGGGCCAATTGCTATGTGAATCTTTGCGCTGCAAGGTTCGTGAACTCTTGGTACTTCTGATATGCTGGTAGACGGCGGTTACAGTCTTGTTGTGATCGTAGACAGTCATTACGGCTCCAGTAATGAACTAAAGTGTAAGATTGTTGAAATAAGCTCTGATTCAGCACGCATTATTATATAAGCTGTCTGGCTTCCAAAAGAAACAAGCTGATTTACAGAAGTTAGAGAAGGTACAGTTCAAGAATGACCTCGGGGGAAAATGATATTTAAATAGCTAATGACATTATGGATGATGGTGAGGTGATGTGAAATTTTGTTTAACGTCACATACAAGACCATTGCACTTCTGAAGCGACGTGCATGCATGTGTGCGTGTGTGTGCGTGTGTGCGTGTGTGTGTGTGTGTGTGTGTGTGTGTGTGTGTGTGGCTGCTTGTACTAATCCAGACTAATACCGATTTTATAGTGCTACGCCTCTGAGATACCATGCTGCAGTTTAACATGAATATCCCACTCAGACACAGTATTCCGACTCCAGTCCGACCAGTAGTTGTTTTAGTTCCTTAAGGCAGGGTAACGAAAAGTACCGTCGTTTTATCTTTTGAGTCTTTTGGTATGACGCGGCCGGGGATCCAACCCCGACCTTCCACTCTCTGGGCAGACATTCTACAACCGGACCACGCAGGCGGTCATTACAGAAAATGAAACTACAACATTAACATTGTTGTGATGTGATGTTCAAAGCAAGTTTATCTTCTTGATGCTGCATTCAATACAAGAACCTAACAGTTTATAGGACGCATCCGTTAGCCCCCTTATCAGTTCGTAAGAACGTTCTTCAAGCCGTCTGTCATTATTAGCTCACCTGACTGAAAATCAAGTAAGCTTATGTCATTGAACACATTTATTCTGACCATTAATCAGCCATTTTCTACTGAAAATGTAATGAAATTTGGGGTAGTTAATAGTGGGCACAGCATCCTTAAAAAATTATAATCGCTGATCCTTTCACTTATCATGACAATCGTTTTGTTCGAATCTTTGGGATTTTACTGTTTTTTTTATGAAACATGCAAAAATTCTTCTTTTTTTAAACTATTATTACAGAAAGTAGCCTCTATTTACATGTAGCCCCTACAACCCCACGAGACATTTGAAATATAAGTAGGCGATATTATGCAATGAAACATGAAAAGGTTAGCTAGATATGAATGTGGATAGGAGGGAGGATAGATAGAAATCATGGTGTTTTTTATGTTTCTAAAAATGCGGCAATACTGGACCATTTGTTTTGAAAAGATGTGTTATCGCACCAATGTATGAATTTTTCAATGTTTTAATTTCTTATAATAACTTATAATTTTCTGCAGGTGGATATTTAAAGTAGTTTCCTTGTATTTGCATATATATTAATCAATTACAAGTTTCTAACTTTATGACAATCATAGAAGAGATGTTCTAACGTCTCATTCTCGTCATTGCAGAAGTAACACTTAAAGTCTGTAGATATTCCTATTTTGTATAAAAACGATTGTGTTTCTAAAATATGAATATTTTGTACTGAAAGTTTCCAGTTTTATTGTCAGTGCTGCATTCTTTAATACATTTAAAACATATGGAGAGGTGTTCATTTCATAGCGGTACTCCGAATTTAGATTCCCATTTCGTGGCATACGTTTTTTACTTGTTCACTCATTTTATCACACAACATTTGATTGCTAAACTTGCCGTCATATTCTGCTTAGAAGGGATAATGATCAGAGTTGAAACTAAATGTTATTTATTGCAACAATGTTCTAAAATACTACGTTCATCCTTGCATATTTGGAAACATTGTGTGTAGATAAATGTATTTATTTCATATTTGTTTATACTTTTGACCTACATAATTATGAAGAACATATTTGTTGAATGCACATGTAGGTGAGCTATTTGTATCACGTATATGGTCATTCCTTGAGATATATAATGGAATAAAATATAAAGATAATTTTAAATTATGTATCGTAATAATACTTTGATTAATGAATTGAAGCTTCTGCTCTCAGGGGCATAAAATACATCATTATCTGCGGGACAAGGTATTAGTATGTTGAGAGATAACTACATTGAAACATTTCAAAGAATGATGCATGTTTTCTGTGTTAATCATCATCTTCTGTTATTGGAGCGTATATTAAATCGAAATGACATTAAAAACCCCAAAGGGGTACTGGCACTAGAAGCTCATTGAATGAGAGTGATTTACGTCATATGGTTACAAACCTCCATCACCGGAACTGTATACGTGCGCGATATTGACAAATTCGAAACCCCACTGACCTGCACAGTTAAATGCAATACAATTCAAACCACTCATGTCATTATGTTGTCATAGCATCTTTTTACATTTGCATGTCATGTTTCAAATTGAATTACACAGTTTGAAAGACGAAGGCTACGTCCAAGGCAATTACAACGAAATAGAATCCGTGTAATTGCTTTGAAAATTGTGAAGCCATAACAGCAGCTGACTGTTAAAACTTCGCCTACAGGTTCTGTTAAGAAGAGAAATCATCACATCGAATACGTCACCTCAAGAAAATGAAGCTCAGACCCTGACGTTTTATTAGATCAGACGGATGGGTACAGATAGTATAGAAATTTGTTTCAAATCCTTAGGTTAAACCACACCTTGACTTTTGTGGAATTGTGGATGGCCAGGATGCATTCATAATGCAATTGTGCTTGTGCAACATACGAATAACATCACGAAGTGGTTTTCTTCCGCCGCTAATAGCCCAAACAAGAAATCGAAACAAGGTTAATATGCTTGTGATGACATTCTGGCAAGATAACAAAGGGAAAATAGTTTCGTCTAAACCACTTCGAGTTCTCCTCGTCACCAGAAGGATTATGAGAGAAAAGATGTTCTTCTCAGTGACGTGCCGAATTCAAATTCAAAGATAACAATGATGAAAAGTAAAGACAAAACGGTTTTAATTTCATATAATCAGTTTACATTTATCCATTTTTTTAGAGAAAGCATAGAGCTAAAACGTCACTGCGAGTTGGAGGTTATCTCATTACTGAGATATGATATATTCAATTCACATCAACAAAAATAATAGATAGTTGTAGTCATCTTGCCAATGGAACATGCAAAATGAATGACAAGAGTGAATGAGTGTCGTTTTACGCAGCTTTCAATAATATTCCAGCAATATCACGGGGAGTGCCACCAGAAATGAATTTTATACATTGAAGGGAAACGGACTTGGTTTGGCCTTTGGCGTGACAAGCGAACGCGTTCACCACTTGGATATGCCAGTGCCCACACAGCACATCAATCCTTACAAATACACAATAACATACATGGCAGCATTTTGAAAACCAATACGAGGGCTGGTCAAAAACAAATCTAACAATTGTGAAAGTTTTTTAAATTTTATTTTTCAACATAAATCTCCCTGCTTTTCAACACACTTCTCATATTGATAGTGAAGCTTTTCAATTCCAGTCAGGAAGCAGTTTTCTAAATACCCTGAAATATCCATTCACGGCAGCTTTGATGTCACCGTTGTCGTCATAGCGCTTTCCACGAATGTGTTCTTTCAGTTCAGGAAACAGGTGGAAATCACTTGGTGCCAGGTCTAGTGAGTATGGAGTGTGACCCATGTTTCATAACCCGTGACTAATCTATTTTTGACGAAATCTTCCTCAATTAGCTCTATATTTTCTCTGGCAATGTCAGTTCTTTTTTCCTGAAGAGCAGAATTTAGAAACTGTGGCACCCAAAGAGCAGATATCTTATTCATCTGTAAATGTTCATGAATAATAGTTTCAACGGATCCATGGCTTAAACCTGTGTCTTTCTCAAGTTTAGCAATGTTAATACGTATATCTGACAGTTTCAATTTTTTTCTATCTCCTTTATTGAATCTTCATTGATGGAAGTTGAGGGACGTCCAGATCTAAGGTCATCATCAAGACCAAGGAAATAGTCACTGGGGGCTAAGTCTGGGTTCGAACAGTTAAATCACCCACCCTACAGCCCAGACTAGCCCCCAGTAACTATTTCCTTGGTCTTATATTAAAGTTGCAAAACTTATTGAACGCCCCTCGTATAGCTACGAACATTGTTTGCATCACTACCATTGAACACAAATGCACTGTCGACTTATACAGTCTGGTGCCCCTTAAGTTGACGTAAAATCATGGATGAGGCTTTGTGTTTGCTGTATATTTATTTTCCAAATTCATAGCCTTGAAATTCATATAGGTTATTTGTATATATTTATTATATCTGACTCGTCTGAACCAACATAATTTGAAAAAGACCATGTTGTGTGGGTTGAGAGATCGAGCTCTACGATTGTGGTTGGGAGATTGTTCTTGCAACGATTTGTGTCCTCCATAGTTGTCTCTTAGGCACAAGATAATAATGTCTGGTTCAATGTAGGCTCTTTATTTAATTAGATGGAAAATACCAGGAGCGAAGCACGGTTTAGCTTGATTTACTGCGGGAGACATTTTCAACGAAATAGTTAATTTATCCCTGGTCCACATACGAGCCGACCACATTTATATACCAAAGATGATCCTCAAGGCAGTTGTAATACAACTTTCGTTTGATATATGAGTACTTTTTTGTTGTTTTATTGCAGTTACCTAATCATTCCCAGTCGCAATACAGGTGGCATTGCTAGATAAGATCACGTTTAGCCATTTCAGTCATCACAGCAGAAACTTTGAATTATCAATATTCTTGACAAGGGGAGAGAGTAACAAACCATATTTTCATATTTTCAGAATTGAGGTAGAATTTGTGAAAATACAAGTAAAACAAAAATTATCACTGTGTAACCATGTTGGAAATCGAACCCGGGTCTTCGGCATGACGAGTGAATACTTTAACCACTAGTCTGCACCCCGGTCCCAGATTGAAATGGTGCACAATCGCTACAGACTTGGTAAAGAGTTAGAGATCACTATCAAGCTGGGTGTACATATTTACATTACACACAATGTACGTCGTTCTTCATACATATCTGAAAAAAAACATACATCTTTATGTGTATATTCTAGAACAACAAAGCTATCCCAGAAACTCTTCCCAGTGCTAATCTGGCGTTGATTCTTTAAAGGACAGATAGTCTATTCATCTCGGTTTCCACGAGTGACACTAACATTGTTTTACTGTAAGATCTGGCCTTCAAAAATGTGCCACTGTCGTTAAATACACGCATCATGCTCAATACCTTATACGACCCGTGAAGATCCGGGGTAGAATAGGTCTTCACCATTGCTTGTCATAAAAGGCGATATGCTTGTCGTAAAAGGCGACTAACGGGATCGGGTGGTCAGGCTCGCTGACTTGGTTGATGCATGTCATCGATCCCAATTGCGTGGATCGATGCTCATGATATTAATCACTGGATTGTCTGGTCCAGACTCGATTATTTACAGACCGCCGTCATATAGCTGGAATATTGCTGAGTGCGGCGTAAAACAACAAACCAACCAACCAATACCTTATACATGCACATCATTGATATGCATACTTTACCCTTAAAGTAAACATAGACATCCAAGGTCTAAATTGTCCAATTGCAGCAAGTCCAACACAGGCGGAATTCCCGTTATCTAAGATAACTGGCGACGCCTGGCACGGAGGATAGGTATATACATATAGATGGGACATTATATGTGTTCATGTCAGGGATGTCTCCTGGGTGCTTTTAGTTTTTTATTCATTACCGTCTCCATCAACGTTATGCAAGAAAAGCTGATAAAAAATATATGAGACAAAATTGAACGACATTAGAGACGAAATGGCTGAATTCATATCTCCCGTCAACGTAAAGACGCATTTAGTTTTGTGATAGTGAGGTTTTACGTTATTGTATGTAAGTGGGTGAACGCGTTGGATTTAAAGCCGCTTTGAACAGTTTTTCAGTTTTATCACAGCGTAATATGAAAGTAAAATCCAATGTGACGCAGGTCGCCCCTCCGAGAGAGATGTGAGCAATGGGACACAGGATGGTAGTCAGGATTCAGGGGGTGAGCAATGGGATTCAGGATGGTATTCAGGATCCAGAGGGTGAGCATTGGGATTCAGGATGGTAGTCAGGATTCAGGGGGTGAGCAATAGGATTCAGGATGGTATTCATGATTCAGGGGGTGAGCAATTGGACTTAGGGTGGTATTCAGGATTCAGGGGTGAGCAATTGGACTTAGGATGGTATTCAGGATTTAGGGGGTGAGCAATTGGACTTAGGATGGTATTCAGGATTTAGGGCTGAGCAATTGGACTTAGGATGGTATTCAGGATTTAGGGGGTGAGCAATTGGACTTAGGGTGGTATTCAGGATTCAGGGGGTGAGCAATGGGATTCAGGATGGTATTCAGGATTCAGAGGGTGAACAATGGGATCCAGGATGGTATTCATGATTTAGGGCTGAGCAATTGGACTTAGGATGGTATTCAGGATTTAGGGGGTGAGCAATTGGACTTAGGGTGGTATTCAGGATTCAGGGGGTGAGCAATGGGATTCAGGATGGTATTCAGGATTCAGAGGGTGAACAATGGGGTCCAGGATGGTATTCAGGATTTAGGGCTGAGCAATTGGACTTAGGATGGTATTCAGGATTTAGGGCTGAGCAATTGGACTTAGGATGGTATTCAGGATTTAGGGCTGAGCAATTGGACTTAGGATGGTATTCAGGATTTAGGGGGTGAGCAATGGGATTCAGGATGGTATTTAGGATTCAGGAGGTGAGCAATTGGACTTAGGATGGTATTCAGGATTCAGGGGGGAGCAATGGGATTCAGGATGGTATTCAGGATTCAGAGGGTGAACAATGGGATCCAGGATGGTATTCATGATTTAGGGCTGAGCAATTGGACTTAGGATGGTATTCAGGATTTAGGGGGTTAGCAATGGGATTCAGGATGGTATTTAGGATCCAGGGGGTGAACAATGGGATTCAGGATGGTATTTAGGATTCAGGAGGTGAGCAATTGAACTTAGGATGGTATTCAGGATTCAGAGGGTGAGCAATGGGATTCAGGATGGTATTCAGGATTCAGGGGGTGAACAATGGGATTCAGGATGGTATTTAGGATTCAGGAGGTGAGCAATTGGACTTAGGATGGTATTCAGGATTCAGGGGTGAGCAATGGGATTCAGGATGGTATTCAGGATTCAGAGGGTGAACAATGGGATCCAGGATGGTATTCAGGATTTAGGGCTGAGCAATTGGACTTAGGATGGTATTCAGGATTCAGGGGGTGAGCAGTGGGATTCAGGATGGTATGCAGGATTTAGGGCTGAGCAATGGGATACAGTACGGTATTCAGGATTTAGGGTAGGGGGCATCCTGAGATCATGGGCCAGTCACTAGTGGTTGTTGGTGAGAGCATGCATATGCATGGTACGATCCAGTAGAAAGTAAACTTGTTCGCTCAAGGTGTCTGAGTGACTCATGATTGTCATCATCATTCACCCCCAGCATTCTAATTAAGACTGAGGTAGGACTTTGTGATAACGTGGTTTACAGCGACCGTAAATAATAAATAGTAAAAAACCCGCAATTCTCGGATACAAACTAACATGTTAATTACAGATAAATTGCGCGCCTCCGTGGTGTTGTGGATAGAGCGTCTGCCTTGAGATCAATAGTGCGATCCTTGGCAGGTCCACAACAAAAGATGTTAAAAGATGGTTTGAAGGGGAATAAACAAGGACTGGTCAACTCGGAGTCAGTAAACTGTTGCCGATTAGGGTATCCAATGGAATATCAAATTGCAGCATGGTATCTTAGTGGGCGCTAGAAAATTGGCATTAGTACAAGCAACCGCACACACGCACACACACATACACGCAGACATAAAAGGATAAACACACCCACTCACTTGCATCTCACGTCACTATGTAAGTGCGATTACCATAAACGCAACATTGAACCCTATTTTACCTCATCTCAGCACAGACAAATTGTTCTTACAATAGATTAAACTGCAAGACCAACAAAACAAGCTTTAGTAACAATACTTACATAGAGAATAAAACACATGTAATAAATGTTTTGTTTATATTTATTTTTATCCTCACGTTTTCTGCAAAACATATGTAAGCAAAGGAGTAGAGAGACTAACTCACAGACAAAGTATATACATGTCAGTACAATATGTGAGACCGCCTCCGTGGTCTCGTGGTAGAGCGTCCTCCCGGAGAGCGGAAGGTCCGGGGTTCGATCCCCGACAGCGTCATACCAAAAGACGTTACAAGATGGAACTTGTTGTTACCCTGTCTGGCGCTCGGCATAAAGGGGCTAAAACAAGGACTGGTCGGCTCGGAGTCAGTATACTGTGTCTGAGTGGGGTATTCATGTTAAACTGCGGCATGGTATCTCAGTGAGCTAGCACTATAAATCGGCATCAGTCCGGACAAGTACAAGCAGCCACACACACACACACACACACACACACACACACACACACACACATGCATGCATGCACGTCGCTATATAGGTGCAATAATCTTGGACGCGACGTTAAACCCCATTTCACCTCACCTCACCTCACAATATGTGAAGCCCAACAGTGTACCTGGTGCACTGTGCACGCTGAAAGGGTGGACAATTTAGACCCACACCTTCATGTACACAGGACAGCCTTTGGTGTGTAGTTGTAGAGCATCCGCGAGGATAGCGGAAGTGTCCATGGACGTTAAAAGATGGTACTTTTTTTTACTTGCCTGGCGCTCGGCATAAAGGGCTAAAACTGGTCGGCTCGGGATATTCATATTAAACTGCGGCATGGTATCTCAGTTGGCCAGCTCTATAAATCGGCCGGCCTCACACACACGTGTATGCACGTCGCTATATACGTGCAAAAATCTTTGACGCGACGTTAAACCCAAGTTCACCTCACTTCATAGGACGCTGCTCGCTCATAATTTGTAATACCCATGCTCGGCTCTGTCGTGATGTTACTGGAATCTTGTGATCAAGTGGCCTGAAACTGTACTCAGTCACATTCTCAGAGAAATTATGGTTGGACGAAGCTAGAGTTGTTATATTAATCGATAGCACTGTGAATTTATCTTGTTAAGTCAATCTAATCATGAGTGAGGTATGTTTTTCGCCGCCTTAAGCATTAATCCAGTAACCTCACTACAGGGGACACAAAATGGCGGACTAGGTTTTGGGTTGGGAGGAGACAGCTGGTATTTTCTGTTTGAGCTTTGATACATTGTTCAGTCCGAGTCAGCACTCCAGTACACACAGTGAAGGTTTTATTTCATTTTTAAAACCCTGAGGACAAATTTGTTACCCAGATTATTGGTGTTTCTTTATAGAAAAAGAAGCCCCAGCCCCTAACAACTTGACTTCACACACAGTATTCGTTGGGTACTAAAATCTTGACAAGCTGACAGTTTAACATCCAGACAACCTGGACGCCCTGTATTTGTAATTTAGTAGGCATTTATATTTGTCAATGCTTTTAGTAGTAATGCGCTAAGAACGACGTGCACAAGAAGGTGTTCACATCTTCTACCCATATTAGGCATCGAACCCAACTTCGCCGTACCTGCGATCATTTTAGCGCTTAATATGGAAAGTGTCAATCTGCACAAGCTGCTAAATTTACCGCATTCGGATACTGTTTCACAATTGGTTCGAAAAAGAAATCACCACGATGCAAATACCACGATTGTCAGTTGTCGATAATAACTGCTCGACTGGCGCCTTGTCAGGTTCGTGACTGCCATATCTTCTTGGCTAATACACGGGTCACATACAAGAACTAACTGAAATAGATGTGACACAAAATTCATTATGATCTCTTTTCAACATATCTAGAACGACCTACTTTCGTCCTGGCCATGCAGTTTACATCAAGTGAACGTCCGCCCTTTGTGGCCTAAATACAGTTAAGCTATGAGGCATGCCACAAATCGGATGTACTGCTTTTTTGAATCCATTGATCTCTGGAGAATGTGTCTCCAATTCTAGAATTGCTGTCACAAGGTTTTGTCTTTTAACGGTAAAATGTTTGCCCAATATCCTGAATAATATACCATTAAGGGCCTAACCTTATCTAAACGACATGGTTCACATTTCAAAGGGAGATAATCACCGACAATTGAAGTTATCATGACACAGAACTTTCACCCAAAGACATAAAGAAAGGTTAAATAATACAAACTAACTTGAATTAGCTGGAAGACCTAAAAACTTAATTTCCGATCCGGTGACTGCCGGCGGTGTGGAATGTTCATTTGCAGCAGTTGATGCCCAGACAAAAGTAATAGGTGTGTCTGAACTAGTTTTTGTCTACATGGTGAAAGGCCTAAATGCTTAAAGGTCTGCTCAGCTATAAATGCACGTTGTCAACGGGAATTTAATCAAGCAGCCAGTGTTCAATAAATGTCCACATGTATACTAACATGTATGCAGGTTTTAAATTAGTTCTTTGGCTTCTTGTGACTAGGGAAGGCACATGGTCTTTTCAATATATGTCAATTAAAATATATAACCGTAATGTTTAGAGATATATCCATTTCAGAATGGAATCTCTCCAATAACATGAGGGGGCACGGGTGGACCTGTCGTCTAAATCGCAGCAGATTCGCTGTGCAGAGTTGCGTCCCTTGGGCACGCCAGAAACCTGTGGGTTCGATTCCCGGTTCGCCCCGATTATATCAGAATATAAAACCCAGGACGTCTCTGCAAGCAGACTCACTTTTAACAATCTCTTTGCAAGGGATAGTGTTGTTAAAGTGTTTATTCTCCACACGGGGACAATAGTGTCCCCCGCCGTGATATTGCGTGAATATTGCTAACAACGACCCCAAACCTACTCAATCACTCTTACATATGACCACCTTTTTTTCTTGTGGATAGATTAAATGTCTGAAGAGCGGAAGGTCGATGGTTATACCAAAAGACTTGTTGTTACCCTGTCTGGCGCTCGGCATTCAGGAGAGAAAACAGGTACTGATCGTATCAGAGTCAGTACACTGTGTCTGAATGCGGTATACCCATGTTAAGCTGTGGCTTGCATTGTACAACCGGCATTAGTCAGGACTAGTACAAGCAGCCACTCACCACACTGACACACTCACGTACATGGACTTCACGCTAAAAGTGCACTGACCTTGAACGCGACGTTGAAGCCCATTTCAGCTCACCTTTACAAAGGGGCGCGGAATCAGAGCAATGAAGAGTTAGGTCGTGTTATCTGCTGGTCGTTGTCTCGAAATTCAGATTCGCAATGATTATGCTCCTTTGTCTGTTTGCACCATGTCGCAAGTGGTGATCGTCCTCGATGCGAAACTTTGTCATCCCTCCAACATAAAGCTGACACTGGTCAACTACTTCACGATTAAGATTCGAACAGGATTTCTGTGTATGCTCGATGTGGGAGGAAATCCCAAAGTGAAGCAGGTTTCAAATTCTTACCATCTTGGTGAAGGCACGAGCTCGGGTATGGTGACTTAAACCCCCAAAACATGACCATGGTGAACCAGGATTCGAGCCGATGGCCATTAGTTTCTCGCACGTCTGAGGGACGCAACTCCTTCAATCATGAAAACATGAATGTGCATTAAAAATATACAATTATTACACCATCTCTCTGTAAAATCACGGATTGCCCAGTTGTCTAAGTGCCGAAAGGAGATGCGTCCTACAAATACACCTCCAGATATTTATTGAAGAAGTTAAGAAGGCATGACTCGACACTCTGAATGACCATACAACTTGTGTTGGATTTGTTGACATGAAGTGCAAACTTCAGCCTTCGAAGAAACGCTTTAATACACAAAAACAGTCCTTTAATTTATCGCCTAGATATATGGGAAAGAAAGAAAACTCATCAACACTTCCTTATGATGTAGTGCTGTGTAAGATAGGACCGTCCACATAAAAATTGAATTAAAAAATATCTTTTCAGCGTTTGTAACAGGAAAATGAAAATATCTCTGCTCAAGGTGACACATCCACGCATTTTGTCAACTTAACTTTCTGTGCGGGCTTGACAAATAGACCTTCGTCACGAAATGGCAAGAGTTTGAAAGCAACATAAATTTGTTGACTTTTTTCTCCTATATGTAATATTTTCCAGAATAGAATTACTCCCGCCGTTAGTGAATTCCACATTTTGGTACGGTTCTGCGTGTGAGCATTCAGAAGGCATTGTATGGGGGTGCTGTGTTGCGTTTCAGAATCAGACTGTCTAAGACGAGGGGGCCTCATTGCAGTGATGAGATAAACTATCCTACAATGGTACAAACGAGCTGACAGGCGTTGCTCCCGTATGTCCAAAATCGAAAACAATGTTGCGTCTCCTGCAACACCACACAGCAACTGCTCGCAATTAAGCCACACCTAATCAAATCCACTTACTCTCAATACAAGTAATATTAGTGAACAAGCATTTCAGCTTCTCTACACACAAAACATGATAGATATGGAAATGCTATGAACAGAATGTTTAAGTGCCAGATCACCACTGCAGCAAAATGGTTCTGAATGCGAAAGTGTTAAGCATATCCGAGTACTTTAGGTCGAGTCAACTGATATCGGTAACACAGTATAAACAACCTCAGTGTCCTTGAAAACACAGCCCTTACAGTTGGGCAGTCCCTGAGCGCCTGGAGGGTCGGTGTCAACTCCCTGTAGTTAACACTTCCGATTCATCGTCCTGGCTCCAACCATGCGTTCGTGGTAGTGGAATGGATCTGGAAATGCCAGTGGCATTTTCTAAATTGTATTTATTATTTATTCCTCTGCCAAACTGTCATTTACTAACTTTTTAATAGTTTTGTAATTTTTGTCCGTCACAGATGACGGAACAAAAACGAGAGTGGAGTACACACCGTTTGGATTTTTCATTAATTCTGATTGTTTTTTGTCCAACGAAAAGTGTCATGAGCGGTGACTACATCGCACGCTTTAAATTAAGTTTGTACATTTGTTGTGCACGTTTTTACTCGCATACAGGATACGTGCGTTTTTGTGGGCGGTTTTTTTCAATTTTAGTTTAGGATTGCAAGCTTATGAACAATAGACAAACATCAACATCATTCCTTAACAGCTTTTACGAAACTGTTGCTTCAATCATATCAGCGCCGTAGGCATTCCAGTTAAAAAGTTATTCCCAACTGCATGTGTTTCTTAAAAGATTCGAGTCGGGAGATGATCAAGGTCTGTTTATTTCATAGATTCTGCTCATGATATCACTCACTGGGTTGTCTGGTCCAGATTCGAATATTTATGGGCCATAGTGCTCTATCAGGACTATTGCAGGGTGCCGAGGACGGAACATATACAAAGAGCACCACATTTATTTCCACAAAAATTACAACTTCTTTTCAACAATAAAACCAATACTATTTTAGCAATATAACAAATATCTAACAAGGGAATTTCTTTGACTTATAGATACACTCCTTTGCACTTCAATATACGTGGTATCCAACATGACACATAGTTTTAATTGGTACCAATAGAAAAAGTACCTGACAGTACGATGTGCATAGACATTTCTGGAAAAAGTGCATAATCGCAAATTTTCTAAACTCGCGATTTCGGTTCGTCCTAACTGCTTCGTGTACCTAGGATAAATGTCAAAACCAAGGCACCACTTTAACACGTCCGAAGGGTGCCTCCAAACCAACCATCACGGTGCATGGTTGGCAGATGCTCCGTTCGAGAAGCCATCACCGCAATAGCGTTGTTATCTCCTGGGAAGCAGCCAGACGAACAGATTCATCTAAGGTCTTTGGAAATACCTTCTTGCCGTAAACAATAATCCAAAAATACTATTTTGGTCCACACAGCTGCCAGAAAACAGCTTTGAAACATTGAAAGCCCTACTCTAAAGACACGTAATTCATGTATTCAGTTCTATCGGATATAGGAAGGCAGCACTGAAACAAAAAGTATGTAATCAGAGGCCATGCAACTGTTAATCAGAATACTCAGACCTGCTCCCCAAAGAAGTATGAAACATCAGTGCCGGCCAATTGCTATGTGAATCTTTGCGCCGCAAGGTTCGTGAACTCTTGGTACTGATGTGTTGGTAGACGGCGGGTACAGGATTTTGGTAATCGTACACATTCATTACGGCTCCAGTAACTAACTAAATTGTAAGATGGTTGAAAAATAAATTGTAAGATAGTTGAAGTAAAAGTTGTGATTCCGCACCCATTATTAGAACTTTCCTCCATATCAATAAGCTGTCTGGCGTTAGCAATTTGCCCCTGGCTGTTAAATACTAAATGATATAATGAATCTTCAATTATCGGCTTGTGTTGAAATGGGGTTTGACGTCGCGTTCAAGATACCTGCACTTATTTGGCCAGGTGCATGCACGCGTGTGTGTGGCTGTTTAACATGAATATCCCACTCAGACACAGTATACAGACTCTGAGCCGACAAGTCCTCGTAGCCTCTTAATGTCGAGCGCCAGGCAGGGTAACAACAAGTACCATCTTTTCACGTCTTTTGGTATGACGCGGCCGGGGATCAAACCCCGGAGCAAATGTAGTTAAGAGAAACCTTAACTTAGAGTAACTTGGGAAGTCCACTGTTTCTACTTCTATTTTATTTGACGTAAAACATGCCTTTTCATTGTGTGAAACCCATGAACTCAAGGGTGTGCTGACAAACCAATGATTAGAATCGGGGTGATTTCTAACTGAACGTGAAACGGCTAAGTGACGGAGCAACATACAACGACTTGCTGTCCTGTAGACTTGTAGACCACCTGAGCACACGGCCAGCGACAATATACCCAAATAAAGTGAACTTTTGACCAAAAGAGTAAATATGGGTCCACTTGCCCCCCGTCTTATATTTTTAGCTCACCTGACTGAAAGTCCAGTGGGCCTATGTCATGGCCTGTCACCCATCTCCTCAGAAGCCCCTTGACAAATGATGTTTGAATATCACACACTTGTTCCCACCATGGTGACATTAGAATTTGGTCAAACGGTTGGGAATCCCATTTTTAATATGGCGCCAGTTATATTGAACAACCTATTTGTGGCCGTTACTCAGCCATCTATTTCTAAATGAAATTTGGAATATGTGTACTTAATAGTGGGGCGCAACATTAATGGGATTTTTGGCACTTTGGACCATGCTCTCAAAATGCATTTTCTCGCTCTGTAAAAACCATCCCCCTCAGGAACATCTTTGACCAACGAAGCTGAAACTTCACTTGCCTGTTTTAACCAATGACAGCATTTGAATATATATGTCCAGTGGTTCGAATCTGCTTTCAGTAATGGCGCTATATTGAGAAACCTATCTATGGTCACTGTTTAACCATTTCTGTTCAAAATGTAATGTAATGTACGTAAATGCCTTATCTGAGTCTTAAGTGAAATTGCTAGCGAAAGCTGACCTTTCACATATATATTTCTCCTTATGATGACATGATGTTTGTTTTAACTCAGTGAGATTTTACAGTGTTTTTTTTATGAAACATTCCATATTCTCCCTAGAAAGTATAATGCTCATGGTTGAAACTAACTGTTGTGCATTGTAACAATGTTCTAAAATACTACGTTCATTCTTGGTAACAGTGTTTGAATTTGGATTCTTATTTCATATTTTGAACACTCTTCCCCCCAGTGTGTTTGAAGAAAATATTTGTTGACTGCATATCCAGGTGAGCTGCAATATTTTTATCATATATACGGGTAATCCGTGGGATATATAATCGAATAAAACGTAATCACAATACTAAATTATGTGTCATCATAATACTTTGATTAGTTTGACTAACTGAATTAAAAACTTTTAACTGATCTACCCCCACCCCAACCTTTCTCTCTGCTATTGGTGTGATAGGACTAGGGGATCGAACCATCCATCCACCTTCCGCTCTCAGAAGCATCACAAAACACATACAGATGTATCATCATCTACGGGACAAGGTATTTGGAGAGGTACTGATAAAACTACATTAACAGGAACCCCTTCAAAGAGCATGTTTTATGTGTCAATCATCATCTTCTACCTTATTAGATCGGTGATAAAATCGAAATGACATTAAAAACCCAAAAGGTGCACTGGCACTAGAAGCTCATAGAGTGAGAGTGATTTACGTCATATGGTTACAACGCTCCATCGCCGGAACTGTACACGTGCGTGATACTGACAAATTCGAAACCCCACTGACCTGCACAGTTAAATTCATTTCAGTTCTAACCAATTATGTCATTATTATGTCACATGATTTTTTAACTTTTTGCATGTTATGTTTCAAATTGAATTACACAGTTTGAAAGACGAAGGCTACGTCCAAGGCAATTACAACGAAATAGATTCCGTGTAATTGCTTAGAAAATTGTGTAGCCATAACAGCAGCTGTCTGTTAAAACTTCGCCTTCTGACTCTGTTTAGAAGAGAAAACGTCACATCGAATACGTCACGTCAGGAACATGAAGCTCAGACCCTGACGTTCTATTAGATCAGGTGGATGGATTCAGACAGCCAGAATAATAAATAAATTTATTTCAAATCTTTAGATTAACCCCTTACCTCCACATCAGCAACTGTGGAAGACCAAAATACATTCACAAGGTAGTTTGTCTTTGTGCAACATACAAATAACACCACGAAGTCGTTTTTATTCCGCCGCTAATAGCCCAAACAAGAAATCGAAACGTCAATATGCTTGTGATGACATTCCGGCAAGATAACAAATGGAAAATAGTTTCGTCTAAACCACTTAGAGTTCTCCTCGTCACCAGAAGGATTATGAGAGAAAGGATGTTCTCAATAACGTGCCGAATTCAAACTGATAAAGAGAACAGTGATACAAAAAGACAAAGCGGTTTTAATTTTGTATAATCAGTTTACATTTATTCAGTTTTTAGAGAAAGCATAGTGCTAAAACGTCACTGCGTGTTGGAGATTATCTCATTACTGAGATATGACATATTCAGTTCACATCAACAAAACTAATAGACAGCTCGATATTTATATACTCATTTATAACTTTCCAATGGAACACCCAAAATGGTGAATCATAAGAGTGAATAAGTATGGTTTAACGCCCCTTTCAACAATATTCCAGCAAGAGTAACACCAGAAATGAATTGTATACATTGTGCAGTAGTGAATCGGACTTTGACCTTCGGCGTGACGAGCAAACGCGTTCACCACTTGGATACCCCACTGTCCACACAACACATTTAACCCTTAACACATCAGTGAACATGACAGCATTTGGAAAACCAATATAATCATATTGAGTCAGTTATGGGCATGTATCCCTTCGTATGTTGACTTAGGGGGCACCAGACTGTAAGTCGGAGTGGAAATGCGTTCAATGGCAGTGATGCAAACAATTTCAGTACGAGCTCGTACATATGTTTGTGTTCATTGGTGATTTAGACTTTAAGAAACCGTGTGCATGATCTTCGAAAAAAATAAATTATAAATGAGGGTTGGTGTTTGCTGCATACTATATTTTCCTATTTCTTAGCTTTGCATTTGATTTCTTTCTTACTTTATTTTTTTTTTACCTCTCTGAATCAACTTGTCTTGTATAAAACCATATTGTGTCGGTTAAGAGTTCGAGCTCTACTAATTGTAGTCGGGATATTGTTTTTGCAACGAATTTAGTCCTCCGTGTAGTTGTCTCTGAGGCACGAGATAATACTGTCTGGCTCTTTATTTAATTAGATGGAAAATACCAGGAGCGAAGCACGTTCTAGCTTGATTTACAGTAGGAGACATATTCAACAAAGTCACTAATTTATCAAGAGTCCATATAAACGCAGACTATACACTGAAAACGATCCTCAAGGCAGTTGTATTTCAACTTTCCAATGATTGTACAGATAGAATTTTACTGTTGCCTTTTTACTGTTACTCAATCATTTCCAGTCGTCATACATTCCTTTACATGTAGAGGACACTTGAAGAAAATTTACGTTGATATTTCCAGTGTATGATCTACATCAAAACGCTGTCTTGGGTAGTTCAGGTCACTGACATTTAACCATTTCGCGAACACCCGCTGTCATCGGTAAGTCAACCATTTCTGAAACATCTGCTGTCATCGGTAGCTAAGATCACATTCAGCCATTTCAAACATCACAGCAGTAACTCTGAATTATCAATGTTATTGACAAGGGGAGTGAGTAACACACGTGAAACCTTTCTGTTTAGAATAAGCAGAATTTGTGGAATTTCAAGTAAAACTATTGCAGATTGCAACCTCGAGGGTAGCAGCCAGTCTGTGTCAAGCCTGTTGGAAGCCTATGCTCAAATAATCGACACTTACGGGAAGGGGAGTTGGGATATTTGTTTTTACATTTTCATTTTACCTACCACACATTATTTTACCAAAATTCAAGCATAGCCAGTAGAGGTTTTTTTTATGTGTGTGTGTGTGTGTGTGTGTGTGTGTGTGTGTGTGTGTGTGTGTGTGTGTGTGTGTGTGTGTGTGACATTTCATTAATTTCGGCATTTTCGGGAAATGTATATTTTTCATTATTTCATTACATATGATTGCCTTGAAAATCAAATTGTCGGCCGCTACCACATTTGGCTAAGGGGCGTGAAACGCATTACACATCTAAAAATGGAGCGTTGTTAAAGGGTGTCATCACTGATTTTCAGTGATCCATTCATATAATTTTCATCACAATTTTGCATTTTGCACCCAGTGGAAACTGTTTGGGAAGATAATCGAGACTGATTAGTCTCTTACGTTGACGATATATATGATAATCCAATGAAGGAACAGAATATGGATAGATTGGTTAACATAATTGACATCTGTTTACCATTATGGCTGTCGAATACAAATACAACAAAATTGTAATATTACCCAAAAGGGTAAAATATCTTATCATTATATTCAGTCGTTTTAATTTTCAGGCTCAAGGCTTATTACTTATTACTATTATTGATACTTATTCGTGATCTCCAGACATCTATTAACGCAGTTTACAGAGAGAGAGAGAGAGAGAGAGAGAGAGAGAGAGAGAGAGAGAGAGAGAGAGAGAGAGAGAGAGAGAGAGAGAGACTAACGACAAACGCATCATGTGGGATGGTTAACATTTGTTTGTCTTGTTGAATGCAGGGATTCAGATTAACCCACTGGCCAGTATTACCAACAACATCTTCCGACATTTCAATATCAAGATCAACGTTATCAAAAGTGTCTGAAATCCTTCAGAGATATATTATTATACAAGTAGTACGAATTACCTCTTATGATATTATTCCATGTTTACTAACACACAGAAAGAATACCTGGCTCAACAATAACATTCTAACGCCTTGGTGGAAATTTGTTTCTGAAAGACACTCCAACAGTCTGTCTCACGGTTCCTGAACCATATTATTTTCCCTCTCTGTTATGCAAAAACAGTAAATGAAGTACATCTCGACTCTCCTCATCTCCATCTCATTGGGGCTCCTTTTCAATTTAAATGGCGTTATCTGTTATCAAAATTAAGCGTTCGTCTAACACACACGCACACACGCACACACGCACGCACGCACGCGCACAAGTTTTGTTCTCTTTATAAGATGTTCGGAGTGGTTCACCAACAAAACCGATCTCCTTAACTTTGTTTCTTTGTTTATTGCTAAACGGAGGGTATTCAGCAATATTCCAGCTATATGACGGTGGCCTGAACATAGTCGAGTACTTAGGGATCAGCTCTTATGCAGAATTTCGGAATCGTACAATCGTTTTGAGAGAGATTTATTTTTGATTATGGAAATGTTTTTATCGCTTTTAATATTATGATTATTATTATTATTGTTGTTGTTGTTGTTGGTGGTGGTGTTACTCCAACATGGTATATAGTTAAAGCGTAATCCGAAAAATGACAATGTATATTATGCACTGTTATTTCTTATGCGCGATTTCGTTATGCAAATCATTGTAGCTGAGAAACTCACCTAGAAAACTACTATACTTTCGCACAACAAAGCATATTTTTGGTATTTAACAACATTCTCGTTTTGCTATACACTTCCATTCGAATGTATACGAACAATGATCGAATATTGTAATGAAACCTAGGATTTCATCCTCGGACAAGTTTTAGTGTATACTGTTCCAAAAGATAAAATATGTATACTTAATGTCAACGTTTACACGTTTAGTATACTTCTAAGTGTTAATATCGTGTTGTTAATTAATATCCTTGTATTATATGACATTTCAGCTCTCAAATTGCTCAATAGGATCATATTACCCACGCCCATCTGAGGACTTATTGTGGAGAAGGTAGAACAAAGCCAGTTTTGGCTGCGAAACACACAACATCTAACACTGCATTGGAGCACCTTTCTGGACCCTGAATCATCGAATTAAATAAAGATTGGTGTGCCAATAAACGTGATTATTCCTTCATCCTTCTCCGATAGTGTGAATCGAACTCACTCTGCACACCACAGCGCAACATCTGTAGATCTTGATTTAATCAGTTCATCGATAACAATGTAGTTGTCGATTTCATTTTCCGTGTTATCATTGAGGTGGGTGCAGATAGCAAAGAGAGAATTTAATGATGCTTGTTCGAAAGATAGTTTCTCAAACATATGTAGTGAGGAAAATTATACTTTTCTCTTTTTCTCGGTTTGATACATGCGTGCTTGTATTGAAATCAGCGGAAATAAAACGGAAAGCATGGCACCTATCTAACACTAGCAAGCCAATTCACCAAAAGTGATCTTCTCAATAAAAAGCACATGTCCTAATGTTATGGTAAGACTCAAGTAGAATATTTATACAACAATTTCCATGTCACCACAGTCAGTCAGAGAAGCAAACACATCTCCCAAACATAACCTTAAAACGACATGATAACTACATGCTTAACAATACGTAAAACGGCTGTCATTGTTGTCGATTATTCAAGTGAATGAAATTCATGTTCAATTGTGTAGTATCCGTTTCTCAATTTGACGTGTAGCTCTTTGGAGAATATTATTCATGTTCATTTCAGACAGTTTAGAACGAGGTCTCCTGGGTTGTTATGAGAAGCAGAGATCGACCACAAGATCATTGCATGACCTGTTTACGATTGAAGCGCCCGATCAAGTCCTTACTGATGGATGTCGTGGAAAAATGCCTCCGCCACGTTGCCTGGTATTGATCCGTGTTGGAGATGACAGACAAATCAATAGAAGAAAACTATCGCATTCCTTGTTTTGTCCGCATGGGGTGGTGTGTTATGAGTTGTAACATTGCGTATGTGATGGCTCGATGTATGTCACCATCAGTATACGCGACAGCGTGTCTGGTTGTATGGTGCATTTTTGCCTCAAAATGACCTTTTGATCCATACCTTCATACTGTGTTTAACGTTTATTGTCTTTGAATTCAATACGCTAGTTAATGTGTACAACCTAAGATTTGGCAATAGTTCCAAATCTAGTAAAGGTCAAATGCCTTGGAGATTGTGTGAACCATGTGGTTTTTTTCTTGACGAGACTGCGATAGATGGACAAGAAATGCAAGGATCATTTTGATAATGCTGGTTTGCATACCAATAGGGGATTCTGTTTTCAATGAATATGGAAGAAAAGGTAGAATTCTTTAATAGAAATCTATCCGCTGCGTTTTTCATTGTCTGCACAGATCTACAAATCATGAACTGGCTTTTGTAGTGTGACTGTTGATGTCTAGGGGGCGAAGGGCGGCGATCATTCTTGACAAATGTCACAAGAATATATGAACTGTTGATTTGCAATATATGCTTTCTGTTGGTTGAGTGACCGAATCGCAACTTTTATTTCTTGTTTCCAAAGACGGCTGTCTTTCAATGTGCCTTCTGAACCTATTGCCTATTTGTAATTGTACATCTAATTGAACACAGGACGTAGTCAAGCTTCAGTATCTGTTATCTTCATACGTTATAGATGCTCAGCTCAGGGGTCACAACTGTTTACCAATAAATTTAAATCCCAGTGCATGATACTATCATATTTGGTTTAAAACTTAATCTGTAGATGAACTTGCACTGGTATATTAAGAGACGAACTGCTTCTTGGTCTGACTACGCAAGCATCGAAAAAATCCAGACAGGAACAATTTGTTTTTCGACCTTGACGACAAAACCCAATGCTAAAATGAGTTATCCATGTATCATATTCACCAATTAATAAAGATACATATCCATTTGCCAATGCTTTTTAGGGTGTCTCTAACGACGAGCCATATTACCTCCATTATTCTGTTCCACAGACAGTGCAGTAGCGATATGTCATGTCAATATACTTCATGTTACAATAGCATTCCATCATATTAAATCTGTGTACGGTGTATAACCATGTGATTTCAAAATTGGAACTCAAAGTTTAACCCTGAAGTCGGTTCTAAGTCGTAACTAAGTTTTGAAATCAGTAAATGACCACACAAGATCAATGCAGGACTAAGACTAACAAATTATGTTTATACACAGTTTTAGATTTACATTCACGAGAGGCAATAAATTGATCAAATAAGTGGCAGCTTCAATAATAGGCCCTGTATCATAAGTCATGAATGTCCAGAATTTGTCACTGTCTTGTAAGAGGCACGTGCTCGTTAATCCATAATTGGGTTAGACGCTGGCAGGGATTTGGGGTTTTCAGATAGGAATTCAGTCGGCACTCTGCAAGTATATAAGACAAAAGTCATGTTGTAAAATGCCTTGAATCTCCCCCGTGTTGCTCTTATTCAGGTACAGCCAGCCTTCCAGAAACTATAACATCACGAAACGCCTCGACGATCAGTCGAAAATAGTCTGCCTCCTGTTTGTCAACAACAACAAAAGGTTACTCAAATTCACTTCCGGTTACTATCTGGTCACTACAGCTCTCGATAGGTTACTCAAAATCACTTCCGGTTACTATATGGTCACTGCAGCTCTCGATAGGTTACTCAAAATCACTTCCGGTTACTATCTGGTCACTGCAGCTCTCGATAGGTTACTCAAAATCACTTCCGGTATCTATCTGGTCACTGCAGCTCTCGATAGGTTACTCAAAATCAATTCTGGTTACTATCTGGTCACTGCAGCTCTCGATAGGTTACTCAAAATCACTTCCGGTATCCGGTATCCGGTATCCGGTACAGCTACCTACTGCTACATAACAAATCTAGACAGGTCATCACGCTGAGCTAGTATATTTAAACATGGTCTCTTGGTATAACACATCAGTGGTATCATACGCTATGTGTGTAACTACTGTAAAATATTAGTTTGGTGGATTCCCGTTTAGTCCTGGTCCCAAGAAACCTTGTTTGTCGTAACAGGCAACTAAATAGATCGGTTGATCAGGCTTGGTGTCGTTCCTGATTGCGTGTCATCGTACCATGACATCGTGGAACGTTGCCTACAATATCAAACACTGAATTGTTTGGTCCAAACTCGATTATTTACAGGCGGTCATCATATATATAAAAGATTGCTGCAGCGTCCAACAACAAACACAATGCCAATGGAACTATAATAGTTTTGCTGCCATGTTCATGTTTCACTTGAGCTACAAACTTTACATTAATGAGTGAACAGTTTACAAAAGATACAAAACCTTTTCCGCAGCCATGCAGATAAACATCTCTTTGCAGACCATTATTTCGAGTTTAAGAAAGAGATGATGAACACAGAAATAAATATGACAATACAACCTAGTTTTAGCGTGATGGCAAAAACGTTGAGGCCACTCAAAGCAAGCAGGTCTTGCATGTGAAGTTCCATAAACGTATTGACCTTCACAAACGACAAGGTGTGATGAGGGTACACTTTGTGGCCAGATGATAGTCATAATTTGAGAAATGAGCGTTACATCAAGAATTCGTTATGACAGTTATAATATACGTTCATATAAATGAAAATGTCTACAATTACATGAAACATTTAATGCAATAATTTGTTGAAAATTAAAATGCTAAGAAGTTGTTATTAGGAAGCATATTTTAAATATTACAACATCAGCAAGTTTTGTGTCATGGTTATTTTCTAAGGAGACATAGCAAAAGGAACTACAAACTTTGGTCTCAGACTTGCTCATAAATTTGCTCTTGAAATTGGAAAACATGTCGATCATTTTATTCTCATTCTAGTCTTTCCTAATATATGTATGTATTTGACGATACCAGAAGTAAAACGTGCAAATGTTAGAGAGAGAGAGGAAAAGGCATGCTGTCAGACATTTGAATATGTCTGATAATTTTCATTTATAAAAAAGTGGTCCAAACCACCTGAAGAAATGTTCAATCATTCCGATAAACCAATCTTCCTAATATTTCCTTATTTGGTGAAAATTATATTCACTCAGAGGACTTTAAATTTGTTACAAAACGAAATTACAAAATGTGCTAGGGGATGACTATACGTGACTAAGGTAGTTTACTTTATATAATATTCATCAAAAATACCATTTTCTTGAATTACGTTGATAACTGCCGGGCAAAGGAAAATATACACTTGAAAATTGGATTAGATAAAAAAAGATTGGAAATGTTATCTATGTTGAAAAAAGTTGAAAAAACACTGCAAACGTAAGGTTCAAAACACAACTATCAAATATGTCATCATCGAATTACGATATCTTCTTTGTTTCATATTTAGCCACCATCAGACATGGATATATACTTCATTTTCCTGGCAGTTTATATTGTAAAACGATGATCTCATTTGACATAATGCAGCCAACTATCACCATTACGTTAACAACACATGGATTCCTTCATGTAAAACACATCTGAGACAAGCTCCTAAATCACGCACGGACAGTTTATAATCTTTAAAAAATTAGTAAATCGATACTTGCCTTTAATTTAAAAAGATTTATTATTTTATGCCACAAGTGTGATGGAGGAGACGAAATCTATCATTATCTTTTTCGAGGAAATGAATTGCATATGTTGTCGATTGGGTTGGGGGATTTTGGCTATGAAATCACAGCACTATTAATACCTAGAGGTGACGCCATGGGCGTGCTGTGTTAAGAAATTGAAGATTCTTCTTTTCCGGATTTGGCAACGATAAGAAAATGAATTTGTTTCATAGATTATAAATGAGATCATTTGAATTGCATATTCTGTATTTGCAAACTATGTTGACCTCTGTATTCATATTGTCTAAATAGAGATTAAAAATGCGCTGGGATGTAGGGCGTGTGGATAATGTGATGAATATCGTTATGTTAGCTTTTCATGATGGTCCATCCTGCTTGGTTGACGCTGATCAGGGAAGACATTTATTTTATTTTATGTTGTATTGTGTGTGTTGTGTTATGTTGTGTGCAATGTGTAACCATGCATCTTAATTGTAAAATGAAAATCAGTGACGCGGAATGATATAGAATGACAGACATTTTGAAAAACGAAATCTCTTATGAGAAACAGTAATGCATGATGTAGATTGCTATTTTACGGATACCACTGTGGTATACTAACGGAAAAACTGTGCTTTGTATAAAGTAGTGTAAATGTTATGTTATTGGAATTGCCAAATACTGTTTTGTCATTCGTCTGATCAATGTTACATCATAACAAAATCTTTGACAAAACCCATACCTGGTAACATGAGACAGTGATACACGTCATAAAAGAGGGGCCTCAGGGGTGGTGTACAAACTCAATTAACAATGTCACCATTTGCGTTGATGTTGTGCTGGCGTCACCGCCTTGTTTTGTTCCTGTCGCCGGCGTCACCCCATCTCATCCCAGACATGTTAAATTGGGGAGAGGTGGGAAAAACAGCCACCCATGGCAGAACAGTAATGTTGTGCGACACATGCAAAATGTGGAATGGCATTATCCTGCTGCAACGTGACGTTACATCCCTGCATTTGCACAAAGGGTAGACCATGATAACGGACGATGCCGTCCCGGTAGTGCACGCAATTCAAAGTGTCATTCACAATGATGATTTGTTTTCTCCCATTAGTTGTGATGCCACCCTATACAACTACACTTCCACCCTGGGCTGACGACGTTGAGTGAACATACACGTGAAAATTGTGAGTCACAACCTTAAAGTCGAGGAGATGTCTTCATGAATATGTATGTAAAGATGCATTATTTAATTTCAGAATAATTTTTTTTATTGAACTTCGTATGAAGCATAATTATTTTTATCCGTTGGTATATATCTTATGCGGCGCTAAACCTTTTCAACCAGGCAAAATGTCTGAGTATTGGAATCGGCCATGTAAATCACAAAATCTGATCAAACCATTTGTTCTTTAAACTAGACCTAAAGCAAAATATTTTCTTAAGGAAGATGACATTCGTTCATTTTTCACATTCCTGTTTGACCTTGTGGAGTCTTGGTTTGACCTTGTTAATGGGATGCGTGGAATAATACTCCATGGCATCATGTTTGAACATCGTCCTACGTGACAAGGCATTAATAAGGTGGTGTGCTAGCCTCTGTAGTCAATGCCTTCTTATTTTCCAGAGATTTAGATTGTTTTGTTCATTCATCATCTGCTGACTGAATCATAAGATCAAAAGGTAGCCTTATCTCACACTGGTGATGTTGAATGTTTCTGCGAATCCCGACTGGCAAATTATAATTCAGTTCCAGTGATCGGTACACGTATTTTCACTTTGTCTCTCTCAAAGTCAAAAGGGTTGTCAGTTGTGATAAATGTGATCGCATTGTATATCAACTACTGGTAACAAAGATATTCACACTAAGGTTCCACGCCATGTAGATCAGAGACAGTAGACTGTCGGAAATATTAAACTTCGGGTTGCTACAGTTTTGCATTTGTTCCAATGGCCATTATCTTGTTGAGAACCATTTCCTGGCACAGTTGTAGTTTCGTTAACACTCAATTATTTGAGATTATTTTACGAAAGCTAAGTATCGTAACTGAAATTACCCACACACTCTGATGACAACTCCACACTTTTTAATGTACAATTTGTCAGAGTAAGGTGTCACAGTCAGGACAGAACATGCTTACCCATTTCGCGAACACCTGGTGTCATCACTGATTATTAGTGATCCATTCATATAGTTTTCACCGCTATTTTGCTTTTAAATCCAGTGAAATCTGTTTCGGCAAGATTATCGACATTGATTATTCTTTGGCGTCGATTTTCACAGGTTTCTGTGTACAGATAATTGACCAAATTCCCTTATGGGGTATCCATTCCATAGCGTAGTATTGTAATTATTTGTCTTTAAGGGACATTTTCTTTACTCAGCAATAAACTGCTTCGTGTGACGGAACAAAAGTAGTACCGTGTTGTTAGCTAATGATTATCACTCTGAGTTACACTTAGTCATTGAGAGTAGGTCATACATAATCGTCGACTACGTGTTATCTGCATGTACTGTCAACCCTGCCCTAGTGCGCTGAGTATGTCATCGAACCCCCACGGCATGTCTCAATGCCTACAAGGGGAGTCACACTAGGCCGGGTTCTACGTACGTGTCTCACTGTAACTCCAGGCTGGGTTCTACGTGTCCGACTGACTTGGTATGGTATGAGTAGCGTTGCATCCCATTACTTAACTGGAGCAACCCATGCTTGCCGTAAAGGGTGACTATGCTTGTCGTAAAAGGCGACTAACGGGATCGGGTGGTCAGGCTCGCTGACTTGGTTGATGCTTGTCATCGATCCCAATTGCGTGGATCGATGCTCATGATATTAATCACTGGATTGCCTGGTCCAGATTCGATTATTTACAGACCGCCGTTATATAGCTGGAATATTGCTGAGTGCGGCGTTAAACCACAAACCAACCAACCAAACCAACTTAACTGGACGTCTATCCTCGTGGCGAATCCACAGATGACAGACTAGGCTCCCCATACACTTGCACAAGAGACGACTAAATGGTGATCGAATGGCTACAATGTGTATCTATAATGTAACACCTGTAAACACGTAAAGCATAATGTTAACATATATCAGACTCGTATAACACCTCTAGGGTTAACAAATACGTAAAATATAAGTACATGTGTTAACATTACAGACACGAATAAAATATATACATCCATTGAAGATATAGACATCATAAGATAAACATGTGGCATTAATATGTTTTTATCTTCAAAAGTGAGATACGTTCACTGAGAACTGTATTATGCTGATGCGTACACGAGCTGCATAGGTTTTATCAGACACTGATTAAACTTATGTAAAATTTAACAGACAAGTATGACATCTCTGTATGTTACCAGAGAAGCATAAAATCTATATATCTATCATAAGATACGTATAAAATGGATAAACGTGTGGTCAGACATGTTCATAACCTATATTACCAATAGGGAAACGATTATTGGTAAGAGTATTCCCATTGTTTAATTTAATAATGTTTTTGCTTCGTTCTGATTGCCTAGTCAGTTCCGATAGTTCAATTGTTTTGGATATTTGCGAAGACGCTCACAGCAATATGACGTCAAAATGAACGCTTTGTCGGAAATATTTCAAGATGGCCACATCCATTGTTCATGACGTTACAAATTACACACACTGAGATCAGAAACCCCACATTAATTTAACAAAATCCAAGAAAAAGATTATGCGGTAATGTAAAGAATGACCTACTCGCAACTCGGAATTACGATTACCCGTACCTCGTGAAATAATGCTGAAAGTTCATCGCCAAGATTCGGAATTCAATTAATTCACTCGAGACAGATAATCAGTAATTCTTCGATCCTCGCTGTTTTTTTCTCGAAATATGTGGCGCCAACAAAAGGCACAGACACCAGAACCGTGTAGTCCCAAAACCACCCAGATGACAACTGTCGATAGAGAGGGATAATAGGGTGTTTCCCAACGTTTGAAGTTCCCGAACCGCTCTGACATGCACAGCAAGGAAACGTTTGACTGAGAGCTGGCTCAGCGTACATTGATACAAAACACTAGCTCTTTCCTCGACCTCATCATCGTCTTCAATTAGGACTTGGCAAGACACCGTAATTACCGGTTGCTGAGGCAGGAGTGCGTCACAGGACACCCTAGCTGGACATTCGGCCGCCATTGGAGGTAACTTGTGTTCTTCTGTGCAATTGTGTTATATTGAACCTGAGTCCACAAAGAAGAAGAATAAATTGTTTCACAAACTTACATTAATAGTTAAGTAGGTAGCACCTATTTCTAGCGGCGTGGTTACGTGAAATTAAGACTCTCCAAAACATGTTAGGACAATCAGGTGACTGTGGTGAGCTCGGGCAAGAAATGAGACGATTACAAGCTTGATTTTATTCTTGTTTCAGTCGCATTAACTGATTGCCCGTACACGCTGCACTGTCACATTTGTTGACCATGTGGAATTTTGATTCTGCATGTCGGACAGGGTATATGGGTCAGAGTTATCTTCCTTATTTTAGAAGTTCAATCTTTCAAGAATTGACATGGTTTTCACTTTGTTTCAGGATGCAGTATCTCTTGACTGCAGTGAGTGAATGAGTGAGTGAGTGAGTGAGTGAGTGAGTGAGTTGGGTTTAACGCCGCTTTTAACAGTATTCCAGTTATATCGCGGCGTGTCAGCTTAATGTGGGAGGAAAGCCCGAAGTGATGCAGGTCTTAGACGTTTACCACTTCGGTGAAACCCACGAGCACGGGTATGGTGCTGACAAACCTCGAAACATAATTGGGGTGAACCGGGATTCGAACCCACAATCATAGGTTTCTGGCGTGCCCAAGGGACGCAACTCTGCACAGCGAATCGCGGCGCCTTAGACGACTTGGCCACCTCTTGTCTGCAGAAACACTGCAATAACATGCAGGTAACCATGCATTGCAAAGATTACTGCCCCAGGGTTTAACGTCGCGTTCAAGATTATTTCACTTGCATGCACGTGGGTTCGTGGCTGCTTGTACTAGTCCGACTTATGCCGGTTTTATAGTGCCATGCACTGAGCCGGTAAATCCTTGCTTTACCCCTTTAATGTCAAGCGCAAGGCAGGGTAACATCAAGTAGATGTATCATATTTTAAAGGTCTTGCGCGACTAGGGGATCGACCCACCGACCTTCCGCTCTTCAGACAGACGCTCTGTCCACAACACCATGTAGAGTTTTGACTGGCATGGTGATATGGAAACCTGGGGAGGTTACATCTTCTAAAACTGTCACTCAAATAAGCCCTATTTGATAGTCAAACAAATAGGCCAACTGCACCAATTTAGTACCTTTAAATTAATTAAAACATATATTTGCATCTGGTCAGAATCCTCCATTCTTCTGGTAGCATCACACACACAGCAACTGAAGACAGAAATAAGACGGTGGACCCGGTGGTTGCAAGTGCGATTCATGACAGAACCTAATCGGTGGTGTACCTGTGCTCTGTCAGTTGCGTATGTACATTCAAAACATCAACGGTAGAGCATAATCTTAATTATCTACAAAAACAGGTTCAACAGTGCGTTAAAGGCCAAATAGTGATGAAAATGTGATGCAAATGGATCACTGAAAATCAGCGATGACGACAGGTGTTCGCGAAAAAGGAAGGATGTCTTGTTCTACCGGAAGCCCCCGCCTCTCACAAACGCCATTGCGTAAGGCAATGTGATATCTACATGTAAAGGTCATGGGATAGCAACGCGCACCATGCGACGTGTCATAGTTGGACAATTCCCCGGAATGTCTTCCATGACAATTCTGGAATGTCTTAACGTACCAGACCACTGGTGGTGAAACATTGATTGACCGGTCATGATGAACCTCCTCATGTTGCGCCGTGACTGATTGTGTTGCCCGGATGCATCAGTGATGTGGTGATACATGTGAAGCAATCATTCATTGAGAGAGAGAGAGAGAGAGAGAGCGAGAGAGAGAGGGAAAGGGAGGGAGAGGGAGAGGGGGAGAGAGAGAGGGAGGAGAGAGAGAGAGAGGAAGAGAGAGTGGGAGAAAGAGAGAGGGGGAGAGGGAAGGAGAGAGAGAGGGAAGAGAGAGAGGGTGAGAGAGGGAAGAGAGGGAGAGAGAGAGGAAGAGAGAGAGGGAGAGAGAGAGTCTGTCTCACGCTCCCTGAACTATATTATTTCCCCGTGTGTATGTGCGTGGTTTTTTTGTGTGTGTGTGTGTTTCATTGCGGCGTTTGTAAACAAACATGTTCATGATGGAGAATCTTTCCACTGCTACACGTAAATCGTTCCTATTCACACAGGAAGAACCTTCATAAGGGTTGTTAGGGTTTGCTAATGGAAACATTTCAAAAGACGATAGGGTATTATTAATGCAAATTGTTCAAAATTACTTTCCAGACCCGCCATGTCGTGATGGAGGGGCCGTCGTGACAAGAACCTAAAATTGCTTTTTTTCTCAAGCATCAGTTTTACTGAAGAATAAAATACATAATGGCTCGCATTACAGAAAAAAAATGTGCCTAAAATGCTGCAAAGTACGCGGGGTAATCCGTGTAACAATGCCCGGCGTGTCCTGGTAGCATCACATAATCTAGGGCACTTATTCATCTGGATCAATGGGTTCAAAGTTTAATGAATTAGTTATCTAAAATATGTTTTGTGGTATCTGAGTTACACCCAAACCCTTATGTTAATCTTCATTGCGTAATTAAAGTTCAAGTCATTACTCAGTGATCAACAGATCAACTGAATTTACACTAAACTCTCATTAGTGCGGACCTCATTTATCCGGAAACATCACTTTCCAGACGATTATTATTGACTTTTTATATGTATTTTTTGTTTAACGCCACGCTCAACAATATTCCGGTATGACCACGGCCGTAATTATTCGAGCATGGGCCAGACAATCCAGTGATTGACATTGTGATCAACGATCCACGCCCTCTGGGTACGAGTGAGTGAGTATGGTTTTACGCCGCTTTTAGCAATATTCCAGCAATATCACGGCGGTGGACACCAGAAATGGGCTTCACACATTGTACCCATGTCGGGAATCGAACCCGGGTCTTTAGCGTGACGAGCAAACGCTTTACCCGCTAGGCTACCCGACCTCCCCTCACGGTATAAATACGACGAAATGAGAATAAAATTTAACCCCCGGGAACGAATATTAAAAAAATCTAAATTCAAACCTCATCCGATCATTCATAAGTCAACGAGGAGACATTTTCGTCGCATCGTCAATTTCGTCAACTGTTTTGCGACCTATGTATACCGTCAAATACTTTAATCTGCAGACACCAAAGCTTGTACCATCACGAACGGATACGCAAATCAGTGACACTTGAAATCAGCGGATCGTATGCGTGCAACCGGCGTCTGGGACAAAACTGAAAGTAACGGTATATATTACACGCTGTTTACTGAACTTTTAATCAAAGGATTGTACGCCCTGGCCGATTTCTCCCCGGCATTGGATTCCTTCGGGAATGACTACCGCTGACGCCGATATGGTGGAAATTGACTCTTTTTCCTGTAATATATATAGTTATGGCATGTCGGACGGATGACGGTGGTGTACCCGCGTGGAACCTTGCGTCGGAGAATGTCGGTCAGACCTGGTGGTCAAGGTGACCTCGTTAATGGAGACATTGTTACCAAGCATCCATCTGTACACGTTTGGCGTACACGGTGCACTTACGATCTCTCAGTGTCTAGCATATGTATGAGGCCAGTGTGGAACATGTCTGTAATATGTACCGACCATAAAAGATTCTGGCGAGAGGCCTCAGAGTTTTGTTTGAGGCGGACTATATTTTCAGTCAGTGATTTAATACATACAATTCTTTTCCTGAAGGGAGACGCCAAACAGTTCAGTTTAATCCATAACTCATTATTATTTTCAGAAAAGCCAACATATCCGGCGAACGATTCATTTCTTTGGTATAACCTGGTGATTTTATATATTTTTTAGCAATAATAAAAACATGCTGACAAACCTAGAACAGAAGGTCCGCATCGCGTCATAGGCAATGAGTTAAAAGTAGTACTTGTTGTTTTCCTACCTGTTTAAGGGGATACAGTAAAGGTTGGTCGAATTTGAGTCAGTATAATGTGTCTGAGTGGTGCATCACGTTACGCTGCGACCTGGTATCTCAGCGGGCTTGCACAAAAACACCGGTATAAGTCCGGGTGATTACAAGCACACACACAAACACACACACACGCAGGCACACGCAGGCACACACACACACACACACACACACACACACACACACACACACACACACACACACACACACACACACACACGGGGAAATAATATGGTTCAGGGACCGTGGGAAGACTCTCTCTCTCCCCCTCCCTCTCTCTCCCCCCACTCTCTCTCCCTCCCTCTCTCTCTTCCTCTCTCTCCCTCCCTCCTCCCTCTCCCCCCCTCTCCCCCCCCCCCCCCCTCTCTCTCTCTCTCTCTCCCTGAACGTCGCTATATATGCAATAGTCTCGAAAGGGCCGTTAAATAAAAAAAAAACCACATCATTTAATTCATCTTGGAATTGATGTTTGACAGTGAACAATAAAGACTCAGGTGTACATGTACACACACTAAGACGTGCACACATAGTAAAAACAGTGTGTATGTTGAACGTCTCATGTACCCCAGTGCACATACACTCAACGTCTGATTATAACCACAATCGTTGTGGTTAACTACTGAAAACGCTATGGTCCCATATGGTGGAGTAAGCATTCTATTTACCACCCACGGACCATTAGAGGATCCAGCTTGTACATCCCGCTGAATGAATGAATCCCATTTTTGAACAATTACTTTCATGTGTGTTTTAAAAATGTTTTTTTCGTGATATACTCAAACATTACAAAAAAGACATTATTCTGGTTAATCAACCTACATAAAACCATATATGGATTAAAAAGGGAAAACAATATTATATTTTTGTGCTTTTTGATGATTTATGTGCGTTTTTTTAGGAACACCAAGAGTCCGCAAACCAGAGCACTTCTTGCAAGAAATATAAAATGGAAAATCTCCTTCTAAATCTGCTTGCTGAAAATCCCTCATATCCTTGGAAAGCCGCCACAATAAGCTCGCCACTTGAAGTGCACAATCCTTTGAAAACGTATTTTAGTTCTGTAGGGATTCGCTGATAATTAGCACTAACCTTTAACAACACGTGACCTGATGTACGAGGTCATTGTGCTCGTAAAGGGACTTAGAAGCAGAAAAAATAAAAATCATATTCAGTGTTCAGATTTATATTAATGGATCTGTTTTACCAAATGGAGCTAAAATTAGATTTCCATTGCGAAAGGATTAGGAATTGTGTCATGGTAAGAGCTTCAATGGAACCTTTCGTCAGATATCAGAGCCCATGGGATGAGGCTCTCAACATGCTCCCTTTGATTCTATTATCCGCTGTATGGATTTGGAACATCGCTTAGACTTATTATTGTATAACCTGTAACAGCCATCCACAATCCCACAGTACGACCTTTGGGAAATATTATCTGTGCTGCAATACGTCTTGAGGGAAGTATTATATGTGGTGAGGTCCGGCCATAGGGGATGATATATTAAGTCATTATGGAAGTATTATCTGTGCTGCAATAGGTCGTTAGGAAATTATTATATGTACTGTAGAGCGTCCATGGTGTTGTAGTACGTCATCAGGAAAGTGTTATCTGTGTTGCAATGAGTCATTAGGGTAGTATTATATGTGCTGCAATACGTCATTGGGGAAGTGACATACGTGCTACCGTGTGTCCATAGAGAAGTGTTGCTGTACGTTATTACTATAGGGAAGTTTACATACGCTACAGTGCGTCTTTAGAGAAGTGCTGTATTACGCCATTAGGAAAGTATTATCTGTTCAGCAACACGTCATTTGGGAAGTAATATATATGTACTGCGGTGCGGTCATAGAGAGGTGCTGTATTACGTCATTAGGAAAATATTATCTGTTCAGCAACACATCATTAGGTGAGTAATATATATGTACTGCGGTGCGTTCACAAAGAAGTGCTGTATTACGTCATTAGGAAAATATTATCTGTTCTGCAACACGTCATTAGGTAAGTAATATATATGTACTGCGATGGGTTTATGGAGAAGCGCTGTATTACGCCATTAGGAAAGTAGTATCTGTTCTGCAACACGTCTTTTTGGGGGTAACATGTGCTATACTGCGTCCATGGAGAAGTGTTGTAGGACGTAATTAGTATAGGGAAGCATTATCTGTGCTGCAATACGTCATTAGGGAAGTAGTATATATGTGCTGCGATACGTTCATAGAGAAGTGCTGTATTACGTCATTAGGAAAGTATTATCTGTTCTGCAACACGTCATTAGGGAAGTAAATTACATGTGCTGCGGTGCGTTCCCAGAGAAGTGCTGTATTGCGTCATTAGGAAAGTATTATCTGTGCTGCGATAAGTCATTAGGAAAGAATTATATGTGCTGTTGTGAAGTATTGTACGGGAAGTATTATCTGTAATACAACACGTCGTTAGGGAGGTAAATTATATGCGTCATTGGGATATTAGTATGTGTGCTGGGATGCGTCATTAGGGAAGTATTATATGTGTTGCAGTTCGACCACAGGGAAGTACTATTTGTGTTGCAGTACAATCATCAGGAAGTACAATATGTGCTGCAGTACGACTACAGCAAAGTACTACATATGTTGCCAGCCGTGAAGATCCGGGGTAGAAAAGGTCTTCAGCAACCCTTGCTTGCCGTAAAATGCGACTATGCTTGTCGTAAGATGCGACTAATGGGATCGGATGGTCAGGCTCGTTGACTTGGTTGACGGATGTCATCGTATCCGAGTTGCGGAGATCGATGATCATGATGTCATTCACTGGATTGTCTGGTCCAGACTCGATTATTTACAGACCGACGTCATATAGCTGGACTATTGCTGAGTGCGGCGTTGAACGAACTGCGTTACGTCTGTGGGGACTGCAGTACGACGTCATTCTTGACGGACATGATATGCTACAGTACGTCCATGTTGCAGTACGTGATTCTTGATGGACTGTATATGTAACAGTGCGTCATTATGGACAGACAGACTGTATGAGCTGCAGTACGTAATTTTGGACGGACGGACTGGGTGACCTTCAGTACGTCATTCTTGGCGGACTGTATATGTTACAGTACGTAATTATGGACGGACTGACTGTATATGCTGCAGTACGTCATCCTTGACGGACTATATATGATACAGTACGTCATTCTTGACGGACTGTATATGCTACAGTACGTCATTATAGACAGACAAACTGCATGAGCTGCAGTACGTCATTTTGGACGGACTGTATGAGCTGCAGTACGTCATTTTGGACGGACTGTATGAGCTGCAGTACGTCATTATGGACGGAGTGTATGAGCTGCAGTACGTCATTATGGACGGAGTGTATGAGCTGCAGTACGTCATTATGGACGGACTGTATGAGCTGCAGTACGTCATTATGGACGGACGGTATGAGCTGCAGTACGTCATTGTGGACGGACTGTATGAGCTGCAGTACGTCATTATGGACGGACTGTATGAGCTGCAGTGCGTCATTATGGACTGACTGACTGAATGAATGAATGAGATGCATGTATATGCTGCATTCTTTTAGTTAATGTATAGTTTATGTATAGTTAATGGCCGATAGATAGGGCTTGTTTCAATATCTCAGTTGATACTTATTCTACTGTACTATTCTACTCAAATACTTTTGTATCTCAGTACATGAAGGATTTGATCATGCAATGAGTATGGTTTTTGGAACGTGCACCTGACAACAGTTTCAATGCAACATTCATACCGGTGATGTAATTAAAACCATAGCTTAAAATAAGTTCAGGTTCACTTTGCAGGTTCAATTTCTTTTAGTGACATTTTGAATACTCTGGTTGACTTATGAATTTCATCTTCTTCATTTTTTCTTGCAACGCGACGTATCGGTACAAATGCAGCCAACGCTTCATACACGTCGCATCTGAATCTGTATTTGTTTTGTTGAAACACTATTCATAACGATAATGGAATGATATTTTACGCGCAACTCAGTTTTCCTGCTCCATATCTAATATGGACATTTTAGAAACTGTATTTAACTTTAACTTTCAACTCTTTTCTTACAATGCCACATATCGGATTCAGATACGTCCAGTGTTGATGCTCGTACAGGAATCTGCAAGTCGCATTGAAAGAATAAAGAAGTCGAAATCACAAGTCAACTCTCTCTTCGTTTTCTTGTTCCAGTTACAGGTTTTGGCTTTGGGACAAGCTGATAATAAAACTACTTCAGTTTCAGAAATCATCCAGTCATAAAAATGCTCATTTTCTCGATAATACGAAGTGACAGATATGTAATCTAAATACTATCAAGTAATATTAACCAATTCGTAAAATGGCAATGGAATTAAATTAGATTTTTTCTGGAGGCATGATACAGAAATTTGCGGGAGGTTCCGGTAAGTTCAATGGTTAAAGTCAGGCAGGCCTGAAGGGGACAACATCAAGGTTAAATGTCAGCATGGCAATTATTTTGAAAGATAAATCGATATCGTTTGAAAAACCTTGGACAATTTCTCCAGTAGCCACGATTAATCACAAACGTTGCGAGTTCGTTTAAAGAGGGGGAAAAGATTCACAAGTTTCTACAATAGCCTCTAGACATCACAATTGGGAACGTGACGTCCACGTGTAATGCATTGGAACATCAGAACTGATTATTAAACTGATATCAGTCCTGAAGCACATGATGCCCTCATCTAGATATGCAGGGAGGATCATATTAGTTTTCAAGTTGATCATGTTTTTGTAATCGAATACCAAAATGGAGAGATTCCCTTGCATGATAATGTTGTTTTTCGCCGCAACCACTATTCAGCTTATGTTATGGCCTCTCAGTAAATCAATTTGAACCAGCGGATGACATTCATAGATATTCTGTTACTGTTATCATTTTCCCGGAATGATCGATTAGTACCAAGTGAACGTTATCCATATGAGTGACTACAAGGGAAGAATAGGTGAGTTGGTAATTAAACGCTGTTTGAACACTATTCCATTGATGTCATGGATCGTCGGCTTGATTTGAAGGAGCGTCGGAGTTTGTAGATGTCTATCACTTCAACCAACAAGCATGGCTATGTCAAAAGGAACAATATTTATTATTTGAAACAACTGTTAGCAGATCCTGAGGCAATTAATAACAGTAACTCTGCACAGTTTTATACGACTGAGCCCACCCGTGCCCGGACAGTAATGCCAAGCCTTGGCACATGTTTTGCAAATTCTTTGCACGATTGGATTTATTGATCACTGTCAAATAACTGCATTGCATATAATATTAAAAAATATATATATAAAACACACTTCAAACATTCATCTTCCCCATTCTCAGATTGTTTGTGATTGACGGACTTCTTTGAAAATATTTCATGTCAAAGTTTCACATATTTCCGTTGTCATCTGTAATTATTATTGTCAGCAACTGCAAACAGAAGTCTTAAATTTTTCAGTTTTGTTACAGGCAAATTGTTTATAGAAAACAACCTGTTGAAACCGGAAACAATTCCAGGAAACCTTTTCAGGACCTTTTTATTTTGCCATATATTTTATTAACGTCATCGACTGTGTCCTTTCATCGTCTTCCCATTTGTGAAGGGCATCACCATGGAAATATCATATCAAAAACATATCATGGATATTGAAGACAATGTTCGAAATGATTTCATTTGAAAATAGAATGTGTCCTATTAACAACGCGCTGGTGTGACGTTGATTAATGTTATTTGCATACTCGTATATGCAAAGGGTCGGCGTATGGTTACTGAATACAGGTAGATGTATACATTAAAAATGTGTGTGTGTGTGTGTGTGTGTGTGTGTGTGTGTGTGTGTGTGTGTGTGTGTGTGTGTCTCTCTCTCTCTCATCTCTGGATCAAGGCATATAAAGTCAAGGTCACCTGACATTTAGTTAGTCATAAATATAAACAGCTGTAATTCATCAGTGACACACTTGCACATCTGGTTCAGGATGGCAGACAGTCGATGTACAATACATTGGGGACAAACAATAAGGATTAGCAACTTATAAATAACAGCAATTAAGCGTTTCAATGCATATAGATGTCGTGGCTCCAGAGTAATTAGCCTTTGGAATTAAATGTTTATTCAGACAATGGGTGCCCCAAAACGGTCGCTATGACACTAGTATTTGAATCAGTATCAAAATGCATATTTGCTTTCTTCTCTGTGCCTATATGCCAATGTCAAAACCAGTTCCTTGAGATAGAAGCGACACAACTTTGTCCATAATGATAATAAATCCCCCCCACACACACACAAACACATGCAAAGGCAAATCAATTGTTCACTTGAGCAAGCATGGTACAAGTCAAAATAGGAAATGACATCGGACATCAGTTTGGTGACTATTTCATAATCACCAGAAGTCTCTACTTATTTTCCATTGTGCGATTTCGATATATCATAAGTATGTGTTTATAATAAAATAGTGTGACACCATGTATTCACGAATCTTGTTCTTTCTATTTTGAATACCATGACCTATTTTAATTCAAACATTTTCATGAATATACCACTTTAAAACTTACATAGGTAGCATGCAGTTAAACATACAATGTTTTTGAAACATGCGTCTTCTACCTTTGTTCTTGTTTCAAACACTTTGACATCATAAAGTCAACAGGATATAAATAGTACAACAATTACAGGAATGTTGTGTACTGCTGCAGTCATCAGTATTACTTCTATATCATTTGAATCTGGTAACCTCATGACTTGGAGCTGAGGTCCATGACATCCAGTGATGATGGCATGCAGTCCCAGAACGTGACCATCCGATCCTCGTTTAATGCTGATGTCACAAACCTGACAAGGTACTCGTGTCCTACCCTGGACTCCCGACGGTCAAATACGACAAAGGTACATGTATATCTATTTTGATATCATCATCTACTCCAATTAATGCACACGGATATTAATACTCTTGACAGCATGATATACATGGTAATTCAGGGGTAGAATTGGTCTGATGTAAGGTATGTCGTGTTGAATACAGAGGTGGTGGGGGTTGGTTGGTTCCTTGGATTTTGTATGGAGACTGGATATTATTTTCAGCTACAGCTGAATATTTAAAAAGTAAAACATGTTGTAACAATTTATTCTTTATGGGAACAATATCTGAAACGTTTTACAGGCATTTTCTACGACAATTTATTTTTCAGGTTATTCAGGTCTAGAGTTGAATACTTTCAGGCCGCCATACAGCTTGAATATTGCTGACTGTGCGAAAAAACAACAACACTCAAACAACTCCGTATGAATTCGGGGAATTGGTTCCCTTGCAACTTGCGTGTCATAGTATCCCAATGGCGTGGATGTCTGCTTATTCTGACATACACTAGTGTTTATGGATGCGTACATACACTAATGTGTCTGGTTCAGATAGATAGACCGTCGTGATAGAGCTAGAATATTGTTAAACGCGACGTTAAACAATGTTACCTTACTCATTCACCAATTATCATGACATAACGTTATTATTAGAGCGTTATAACCTGATCAAGAAGTCTATCCCCCAGGAATTTGATAACCAGTATAGAACGACTGTAACCGCACCATATGTCTGTACATTCACATTCCAGCACTGAACATACAGGTTTATGTCCAAAATTCTCATTAGCACTGCCCTCATTCATAAGGATGATAATGACGCATTCGATAGCAAACAGGATTAAATCCAAAATGCGGCCAAACGAGAAGGCCGACACAAAAGACGAACCAAGTTCATTCTTTGCTGCCGTGCTTCTATTTCCGTATACACATTATGTATTTTGATCCTACTTCAGAGCTAGAAAAAGCTACAGAATTAGCCAACAATTGTCCTCCTGTCTATCAAGGATTACAGACTGTAACACTCATCGCCAGAGCGGGTCACAGCACCCACTCTGAATGGAACTACAGAGTGCACCTTAATGACTAATGGCGGTCATTTGTCTTTAGACCACAGCCTTGGTGGACAGTGGCTCCTCGGAGAGCGGAAGGTCGGTGGTTCGATCCAATGGCCGCATCATACACAAATACATTACAAGATGGTACCTGTTACCCCGTCTCGCGTTCCGGGTTTGCATAATGTGTCGGGGTGGGGGGTGGGGGGTGGGTGGGGGGTTTGGGGGGTGGGTGGGGGTCATGTTAAACTGCAGCATGGTAACTCAATTGGCTAGCACTATAAAACCATCATTAATCCGGGATAGTACAAGCAGATACAGAAGGAGGGAGAAAGAGAGAGAGAGAGAGAGAGAGAGAGAGAGAGAGAGAGAGAGAGAAAGAAACAGAGAGAGAGAAAAAGAAACAGAGAGAGAGAGAAAAAGAGAGACGTGTATGCTATATAAGTACAATAACCTTGAACGCAACGTTAACTCCCATTGCGCTTCACCTCACATCAAACTGTATTCAACCAAGCTATTTGAACGTTCGCTACCCTTCATAACGCTTTTAAGAAGCCCATTAAAAGAATTAGTAGTTTTAAAAAGTCGTCTATGGAGACACATGCATAAATTCATTCACCGTTTTTTTAATATTTGAAGTGGTAAGAGAAACCTAGTCTTGAACTCAATCTGGTTTAACGAAGAACTAAACGTACACATTAGAAGTACCCATTTACTAATGACTGATTACATTAAGTCGTTGACGTGTATACATGTAGGCTCAACCCTTCAAGCTCAGAACCCCCAGGGATCTTGAACGAGGCCTGTTATGTGTGGATTGAATGCGGGACTAAATTCTTTCACAGAAAATTTTGTGGCAGTTACTTGTGCAAGATGTCTCGCTACCGACATGTCCTTCTCGAGGGATATACGAAGCTGCAAAACCAATCTCAACTCTCTTACATCCTTATCCATTTAAGAGGCAAGAGCTCTAGATCAAATCAACAAAACCGTAATTTTGGACTAATACATTACCGTGAGGAACGTGTGATAATATTGCTAATGGCCACAACTTATGCACCGGGATCGTCTTCAGAATTTTGACCACTTAGGCGGTGAATATTCGTCTACTTTTCCAGAGCCGAGACAGGTAACTTTACCACACAAGAAGGTTGGAGCGGTATTGGGATGAGCAGAAATGAATCTCCCCAATTTAGACAGAGCCAAAGTTGGTCTTGGGATATCCTCTTGCAAGAAAGACATTGACAGACCGTGCCAGGTCATATGATGACGAAATGTGATCTGGTCATTTAACGAGCCAAGGCGTGTTTGGGGTAAACTTTGTCACCACGCGTACCCTATGTTTGCATTCATGATGGCTCGCCAAGAAAATCAATCACTCCTCGTCAGCGAAAGTGACTGAAAATCAGACTGATGGCGATACCATTACTGTTTCCTTTCATACCGAGAATCATACAATGATCTCGATCTTGAACCAATGAGTAGCCATCAAGAAGATCAATAGAAATCTTTGTCTTCGCAAATCGGAAAGCGGGTGGCTTTTTCTACCTGTATGGTTACATTTCACGCTAGTTAGTTTATTGACAAAGGTGATGTTAAATATTTACTGCCTTTTCCCCCGATTGTTTAGGTTCTTCAGTTCGCATGGTCAGATGCACGCGCCAAAATATTTACGATATAAATATAGTGACACAGAACATCCGGAAGCTAGCGTAGGGATCATCCCTCAAAACAGGCATCTTCCAATAGAATTGGAAAGGTTTACGTCAGTCCATAGCTTCTTCCGAAATGAATAACATCAGTGCATTAGCAAGTCTTTCACAGTTACACATTCCACTATTTGATGTAAACAGTATCTGAAATAGGAGAATTATAGTTCTTGAGTGCAACTTTCCATTATGAAGTACAAAAAGACTGTTACAGGTTAAACAAATATTTGTAAGCTTTTTCTATTCTGGAAACATACGTTGGTTTAATGTATGGAATAATTTTGACATTTAAAGAAATTGTTATCTGTGATGGTTGAAAATGTGGGGTTTTGTACTTATTTTTTTATAAATTCACACTCCCACCCAAATCTTACTTTTAATAATTAAACTGAATACGTTTGACTGCACCCTAACGTTAATTTTGAAGGTTCTCATGATAGATTTTGACGTTTCGTTTCTGAAGTTATATTGAAACATTACATGGTAAGCTTACACTGAAGCACGATTTATGAAGATGATTCAAAGGCACTGAGGGGCATTGGGTAAGACTTGTGGTTAAAGCGTCCGCTCGTCACGCCGATGGCCCAGGTTCGATTATATCCACATGTACAATATTGACATTAGCGGGTGACCTCGCCTTGGTGAACACTACCAAGCTGACTGTCGTTCACTTCCCGACGCACGTCAGTATGTCACGTGATTACGTTTTCAATCGAGAGGAGTCATACAGAACTACTTTAGGGGGATTCCTCAATGTCTAAAGAAACACATTAAAAATAATTTGGGAAAACTGAGAGCGCAAGCGATTCAGGCTCTGAATGATGCAGGATTTGAAGCCAGACAGATCATGTATATGTCGTGTCACTGAAATGAAGCGTCGATTCGAAGCTTTAACAGAGAATGTTCGACTTACCAAACGAAATCACTGAGCTCCATACTGTCGTGTATTGCTTCGGGAAATCCAAACGCGCCGCCTCAAGCGGTAATTCCCGTCATCAGCAGCCTAGTATGACTCAAACACCCCCCCCCCCCCCCCCAAAGTTCACAGAACGTTAATATCAATCCATTTTCAGCATCAGCCGGGTCTGGATTTCTTCCCAACGCTTACTTTACTTGGTGCAACTTTTATTTCAAGTGAATGAAATTTGCTGCCGTTTGAAAAACCAAGGGATGTCACTCCAAATGTAATTTTTGGGAGGGACGACGTCACGACTCTCCGCATTCATATATAGTTCGCTCTAAATGATTAAAGTTTGATGTTTAATGGATTGTTTTGTTATGCCAATATGAGGATTTAAGATGTATTTGTTGACGTTCATCAGCTGATGAAGACAGAGCCTCACGTGAACAAATTTACCATGAAGCACTTCGGCGGGGCGCACCAGAAATGGGCCTCACACATTGTACCCATGTCGGGAATCGAACCCGGGTCTTCGGCATGACGAGCGAACGCTTTAACCACTAGGCTACCCGACCGCCCAACATGACACTTAAGACTGACTGACTGAGTATGGTTTTACGCCGTTTTTAGCAATATTCCAGCAATATCACGGCGGGGGACACGACACTTAAGAGACAAAATGTACACGACTGTAGTCACAACATTAATATTTCATTGTTGTTTGGTCAGCGATATGCATTCTTCTTGTACACTGTGGCAGTCTACACAAAACAGGGTCCAAACAAGCCAGTGGTTGCATTGATAGCACAACCAAGTTACCGAGTTCGGCCACCCGATCCAATTTCGGCGACAAGCAGTAGAGTAATAGGAATCTCTAATTCTTCCCAGGGTATCTACGGACAATAAACAATGATAAAGATTCATCGGTTACATAATACACCTTCTATTCCTAACTACGATAAAAGCGAATCGTAAATGAAGCTTCCCGAAATTGACGTTTCTATGTTACGACGTCTTTGCAGAGGTAACAATAAAAATACGCCTTTCGTATATTCTGATACGAACTTCTCATTCATTATGCAGCTGTTTATATCTGTTCCGAACTGTGTGTAGTACTGTATTGTATGACTGAAAAATCGAAGTCTTTCCTTTTTCTAGAACTACATAAATGTCCTATAGCCTTTGCATTATTGACGTAAAAGAAAAATGTTTTTCTTAATGACAACTACTGGGAGAAATTTCCATATAAAAAAAATCAATACAAAGATCACCCTATTGACGAGCACAGGCCGCTGATTCCAAGAAGCAGGCTAATTGACGCAAGTCTGTATCATGCTTCCTTCAACATTCCCACAGAGAGCAGAATCACAATGGACATTATCCAATGCTAAGATCAGTACAGGACAAATAACTGGTTTCTCACAAATCTCATATAGCCTCAAGCGTTGAACTCCGCTATTGGAAATTAGTCTGCAGTTCTAAAGCAACATGGCGGGTTTTCTTTGAGCGTCCACGTTGGTTTCACTCTTATACAGGTGAAATATAAGACCCTTTTATACTGAAGATGGCAACCGTTTGAAATGTTACTTTGTAATATCGGGTTGAAAGGGTACGTGTCAAGTCATTACTATAACTACATTAGGCAACGTTGTGGATGTGTGGCCTCGAGGCAAATATTCTTGTTTGTTGATGTTTTACTGCAGGCGAATATCCGCATTTTCGAAAAACAAGCCTGTTTTCATTAAAGCATCGTTTAATTGTATTTGTTCTGTTTCCACTTTGAGAAGTTTTATCAGAGATGAAATATGTGAAACTTGAAAGATTAATTCGATAAACAGTAAACGCTTGATCTCCGTTTGAAAACAAAAATAGAATAAACACTAAAACATGAAAAGACATATCGGTTTTGAAATATTCATATATCTAAGCGTTTGATATAAGATCAAATTACAAGTGGAAGTTAGTAATCTGCGTCAATAGATATACATTATTGTTTTAAACATGGGGTAATGTTTGTTTCCTATTAAAACTAATTTTGTCTATGAAGAATGGTGAGTGAGTGGGGTAGATTTCAACTGAAAGGGATCACACACATACACTCTTTGTTTGTTGTTTTACGTCAAGGCCTTACTTTCCATGCTATGAGTGTGAGTGAGTTGAATTTAACGCCGCTTTTAACAGTATTCCAGTTATATCACGGAGTGTCAGCTTAATGTGGGAGGAAAGCCCAAAGTGATGCAGGTCTCAGACGTTTACCACTTCGGTGAAACCCAAGAGCACGGGTATGGTGCTGACAAACCTGGGAACATATTCGGGGCGAACCGGGATTCGAACCCACAATAATAGGTTTCTGGCGTGCCCAAGGGACGCAACTCTGCACAGCGAATCGCGGCGCCTTAGACGACTGGGCCACCCGTGCCCCCTTCCAAGCTATGAGACGGGGCTTGGTTAAATAAACGTTTCAACCCTGTGGTTGATATTATGAGCAAATTCCATTCCATGAGGGCGGACCATGCGGTCAACCGAGTCATCTACCCTGAACACCCAGTCACAATTTATGCCTTACCCAGGGTTCCACGGGCGTACACCTACACGAGTCCAGACTTTGAGGCGGTCAGGCGAAATGGGGTTGAACATCGCGTTCAAGATAATAGCACTTATAAAGGGACGTGCATCTAAGTGTGCATACATTCCGGGAAGAAGTTCTATCCACTAGCGGTTTTAGACTCTGAAGTGTGATCGATTCAAACTGAAATCTTAAGCTTCATACTGTAAACGGGCGGTCGGGTAGCCTAGTGGTTAAAGCGTTCGCTCGTCACGCCGAAGACCCGGGTTCGATTCCCGACATGGGTACAATGTGTGAAGCCCATTTCTGGTGTCCCCTGCCGTGATATTGCTGAAAAATTGCTAAAAGCGGCGTAAAACCATACTCACTCACTCATACTGTAAACATACATTCACGCTCGTATTCAAGTAAACTAACAATAAAGCCTACGGGAGAGATCCAAATAGTTTATTTACGTATCATAGTTGTCATAATTAATAAAATAATAGGTTGGTTACAATAAATATTGATTTTAGGGAATGAGAAAATTATATAAAAATAGTCCATTTGGCGTAAAGTGTTTAAAAGGAGCTGTTTCTTTCTGGGCGTTGAAGATAATTACATGGGATTAACCTGATCATTTCACGTTTGTTTATTACCGAATACATAACTGTATGTAATTTTCGAAACCTCGTCAAACCAAACTCCTGTTGCATAGTCTTAGGTACAGAGTAATGTAACTCGGAATCCATATAAAAGGGGTTCGTGTTAATGAGGTGTTGATTGTGTCTTCTGATGAAGGTTGACCAGCAGATACCGTTAGTAATTATATTCACCCGTTGAGACTCCGAGTACGAATATAGGTCCCAAGAAACCTAAGCTTATGCCAACATGAATAGGCGTCGAAATGGATCGGGTGGTCAGATTCGTTGACTCGGTTGATTGCATGCCATCATTTCCCAATTGATTGATTATCATGATTTCAATGACTGGATTGTCTGGTCTGGACACGGTTATGTACAAGCCGCCTTCATGCAGCTGGAGTATTGCGGTGTATGGCGTTAACCAACGAACCAAACAAACAAATCATGGTGTTAAATTGTCCCATTATTGACGAGTTCTGCCAGGAACTCATGTCTCATGTAGGTACACTGCAACGTTCACATGATTCCGAACAATTTCATTTGGAGTAAGACGACTTCTATGGATGAACAACTTCTTTATTACAATTAGTGCGACGTTTCGGTGTAGATCCTAACACCTTTATCAAGCAAGTGATGAATAGTGCTAAACAACATAGGTATATATACTTATTAACATCAACGTTTATACAGTAAATTGATTGATGGACACAGAGAGCTGATTAAGATAATTGGAAGCAAGTAGATGACTAATGAACACAGAGTAAACAAGCAGACTGATAGAGATGAAGGAAGCCAGTGGATCTACACCGAAACGTCGCACTAATTGTAATAAAGAAGTTGTTCATCCATAGAAGTCGTCTTACTTCATCACACCAACTTCTAGATGCCACTGAAAGAAATTTCATTTGGAACGATACAGTTCAAACTAACGACGTTTCAGTTGCCCCGATTAAACCTGCTCTCATTTAGAAATCCCACTGAGACCAAGCATTACTTCACTGAAAGCCTCCTAGATATACCTACCCGATAACAGAAATTATGGGACAATAGAAGAAGAAAATGGAAAGAACATATATATGAAAGAAAACTAACATTGCAGAAAATGATCCGCGAAAGCTATTAATCATCTAATCAGAGTACGGGTCGGTTACATGTCTGGGAGAAATTGGCGTTGTCTCCGGACTTTCCTGAATCAGGTATCTTAGATACATTTACACGGTTACCACCCGGACGTACATCTAACTGCCTGTCAAGGGAACCCATTATTTGCATCCGCCTTAAAAGCTTGTCACATTTTCATAGTCCCGGCCCTGCATGAGGCTTGTGTCCATCATTAAACAGATGGTCCACAGAGTGATGATGTTGTTGTTCTGAAGTCACTCAGTGTAATCCCACTAAGTACAGTTGACATTCTAGACCCTGAGACAGACGGGCCTAAAACATGTTACAAAATTTTACGTTCATATGAACTTTGTTGGTATATGATTTAACACTGGCACACAAAGGGTCGTGTCAGTATTGTCTACTTGTAGGTTATTAGCGATTGAGTAGATGTTGGGTTGGTTGGTTTGTTGTTTATCGCCGCACTCAGCAATATTCCAGCTATGTGACGGCGGTCTGTAAATAATCGAGTCTGGACCAGACAATCCAGTGATTAATATCATGAGCATCGATCCACGAAATTGGGATTGATGAAAACCAAGTCAGCGAGCCTGACCACTCGATCCCGTTAGTCGCCTTTTACGACAAGCATAGTCACCTTTTACGGCAAGCATGGGTTGCTGAAGACCTATTCTACCCCGGAGTCTTCACGACAGTACATCTATATCCAATTTCATATAACTGATGGAGGGGCGGTCGGGTAGCCTAGTGGTTAAAGCGTTCGCTCGTCACGCCGAAGACCCGGGTTCGATTCCCGACATGGGTACAATGTGTGAAGTCCATTTCTGGTGTCCCCCGCCGTGATATTGCTGGAATATTGCTAAAAGCGGCGTAAAATCATACTCACTCACTCACGCACTATAAATGATGGAGCCCTTGCCAGGAAAACCAGTGAGGGATAGCATGATCAACAATCCGCATCGTCGTGGCGCTTTGACTCATAAGTAAACAGGTCACCCACGTGTGCATAGCCCATACGTATTCCCCATGCCTCTTTCTGTGTTCAAGTGTTCACAAACAGTCCAGCCTAAGATTCCCACGTGCATGGCAGGTTAGCAACAAGTGATTATCCAGGTAAATGAAAGTTGGTAATGTTTTCAAATAAAAGCCACAAAACCAGTCCATATTCAAAAGAAATCTCTGCTAAAAGCCGAGTCGATTGTTCGATTCCGACCATATCATGAGTGTGCGTTTATGAATCACTATCAACTGGTGATGATACCAGGCGTTTCGCGAAAAGGTAACTGTATCCTGACCCACCTGTGGCACCGTCACAACCACATGCAAAGACAAGTCAATTATTCACCTAAAAGAAATAGGGAATTGCAGCAATTTTTGTCACTGATGCGTGACATTTGGAAAGGTCCTCCACATGTCTACTACAAAACGTTTTGAAAACTTTACTGAGACCTTAGAAAGTTGTAACATGATCAAACAACTTCTGAAGAAGAGTCGTATGACGCTCTATGAAATCTTGGTAGACAGAGCATGTTCAATTGTGTCTGCAAAGTTGTGAAATGTTAACACCAAAGGCAGGAGATGCTCGAATATTGCTCGACATGAAGGGAAAGTAGACTATTGGAAAGTTGAAGTCCCCTCTTGTCATACGGCCTTGCGGAGAGTGTTTGTCACTCTGAATCTTTATGCATATATCGGGACATGAAACAGATGAGCGGTCTGACTGGCCTCCTTTATTTCTAGTTCAGGTTTGGAAAATCAGTGGAAGGGAACTGGCTATTTGGTTGTTATTGAACGATATCAGATCATCGATATACTTGAAGCTTAAATTAAACTTCTTGGCCAAAGTACCTTGTTTTGACTTTGCCAATCTGAGCAGAAATTCCGATTCATGTGCATAAAGAAACATATCGGAAAGAAGGTGAGACGGCTATCAATAAGTTATGAGGACTGTTAAATAGACATCTCGTTCAGAGTTTAAATGGCAAATAATTTAATTTAAATTCTCAAATATAATGTTGATGTTAAGTCTCAGATTGCCATGGTAATGACAATAACACCTTGTACATACTTGCTATGTTTAACAGCATTATGCAATTTATGCAAGGAAAATATTATTCATGGATCATTTTGGTAATTGATATTGTGAACAGATACTTTCGTGAAAGGTATGTTCTGTATCCTTATTCCCATTTTGGAACTGGGTTCTAATAGGTTCCATGTGTTTGTCTTAAGAAGCGTCTAGATGGATTGGCCGGACAGACATGTTATGGATTGCATGTAATCATAACCCGACGTCGTGGGAAGACATTATCATTTACTGGTTTGTCTAGCCCAGACTCGTAGGTTTCCCGTCGGCGTAATATTGCTTGACTAATGCTGACAAAACAAACATAAAATCTATTTGTAAAAGTAGTTGTAAATGATGGTATGATGTCATTATGTAGCCAGTGTGGGTGTATGTAGCAACAACATAGTATTTGTCCCGGCGATTAGAAAAAGGCCCTATGGGGCGTTGTTTGATGAGAGGTGTACGCGAACGGAGTGATGGTTGGTTGGTTGCTTCGTTGTTTAACGCCGCAGTCTTTTATTGCAAATTACATCTTAACCCACTGTGCTACAAATACTTCCCAACCCTTTGATGTTGAGTTCTACGAGTACATGATGACCTACCAGACATCTTCATCCATTGACACTGTCCAGGAGTGAGTGAGTGAGTTTGTTGTTTAACACCACACTCAGCAATATTCCAGCTATATGATGGCGGTCTGTAAATAATCGAGTCTGGACCAGACAATCCAGTGATTAAAATCATGTGCATCAGAGTGATGGACAGACTCGATGGTCGAGAACAGAATCGCCTGGAATCCTGGTTTGCTTTCCATGGGGGCTGCAATAGATCGAGGATTCAAGGTGAAGGAAGGTACGAGTGTTTGAGGGTACTATATTTCTACATAAACACGTAAGACAGCATTGAACTTGAAACAAGAGAGAAGAGAGCTGTATGAAATTATATGTGGGTATGTTGCGCCTTTTTGGGAAACTACGGTAAAGGATTTAAGACTATTGTTAACATTACTTCGATAAATGAAAATACATACGTAGAATTATCATGCAGGTTTTACCGAACATGCTCCATTAAATTTAAATGTAATGATTACTTAATTTTTCTGTAAACTAATGTTATTTGTCATTACCGCTATTACTCTAGTAAACGTTGCACCCTGTGTGTAATGATTCTGTGCGCAGTTACCGTTCATACTTTAATACTTAGATTTGGAAACTGTGATATTATTATCATTTTTATCATCATATGCCATTATAATATATGCATTGATGTATTTTGAATGAGATGTCTTGTCACACTTCCTTGAATAAACCCAAAGGACCTCACATTTCCCACCTCACTTCTTTCAAGGCTAGCTCTTCATATCGAGAGGCCTGACAGTAACTGAATCACGTCTCCACCAAATAAGACAGCTTTGATCTTTGAGCAAGTTACTGTCAGGCCTCGATACGGGGAATTAGCTATTGGGAGCTAGCAAAATAAATATGCGAATGTACGCGGTGGAAGAAATAGCTCAGTTTTAGTAAGTGTAATTATTAGTTTCAGTCGTGATCATTTTGGTGACTACGGTAATGTATCACGACGGCTATGGAAGCTTTTGAACGTGCGCATTCCCTATATATCTGAATTCATGCCAGTCTAAAATACAACTATGAACAGGATATATATAATTTATATATATATACGGAGCTAGACGAAAACAGCTCATGTAGTGAATACGGTAATTGTATACGGTATGCCAATCCTGTTCATAGTTGTATTTTAGACTGGCATGAATTCAGATAAGAAAGATTCTGGTTTGTGAATATACTGCGGTTCCCATATATATATATATAACCAATGCTAAACAGATCTTTTTACATTTCGATACCAATTGTGCTTTCCTTTATTAGAAGCCTGTAACATCCATCATGTTGTAACACTTGTAACGGGAGTCACGCATAGAAATAAGCTTCAGCCAGTAACTAATTATACATCTTTTGTAAGCATCAATACTTAATGGATACCGACCGCACTCCCCACGCACGATGCAGTTCGGGGTAGACACCTTAACACCAAGATTGCCTTACAAGAGTTGATTTTAATAACAGTTTTAGATGATGGTCAAACATGCGTCAGCTGGTAACAAAACATGTATCAGTGTTTGATCAAGAAACGAAACCTCTGTTGATAGCACTTATTTAAAAAGAATTCAAATTTAACAAGATAAATGAGATATTTCGAACAGAAAAAAAAATCCTTTTTTACAGATCTACCAAAAAGGAGGCTTAGTATTGTTTTATTTTATAATCGGCCACATCGTTAAATGCTCTTTAAGCCGTACTACACGCTTGTTCTTCAGAATATGTAAGGGAGTACACAAAGGGAAACATATTTGGGTCAACAATACTATACACGTGTTTAACTGGTTACGTGTATTCGTGATACAAAGTGGTTCCTTGTTACATAACCTGTTTGTACCCCGTGACGATCCGGGGTGAAATAGGTCTTCAGCAACCCAGGCTTGCCATAAAAGGCGACTATGCTTGACGTAAGAGGCGACTAACGGGATCGGGTGATCAGGCTCGCTGACTTGGTTGATGCATGTAATCGATCCCAATTGCGTTGATCGATGCTCATGATATCAATCACTGGATTGTCTGGTCCAGACTCGATAATTTACAGCCCGCCGTCATATAGCTGGAATAATGCTGAGTGCGGCGTAAAACAACAAACCAACCAACAAACCATACTTCTATTTCATTTAATGCTCTAAATATTTCACCCATTTTAGCCATATTTATGTATTTGACCATGTCAGAAGTCCAAACTTGCAAGTGTAAGGAAGACAAAAGGCTAGTTGGCAGCCATTGCCATCATAAATGAAAAAAATATAGAGCATGCATTGGCATTTCTAGGCTGTGGCTCTTATGTACAAAGGACTCAATTTGAACAAGATTAATGAGGTATTTTGAGATGAAAATTGAATTCTTTTTTTACAAAACGACGAAGAACGAGGATCAGAATTGTCTTTCCGATTTTTTAATTGGCGGCATCGTCAAATGCCCTTTAAACCCCATTTAGCGCTCGTTCTCCAGAGTATGCAAGAGAGCGCCCACACTGTAACGGACACGAAGTCCATCAACAATGCAACTCTCTTGTCCAACTGGTTACATGTATTCTTGATACCAAATTCTTCTTGCCATATAACTTGGAAGACATATGATTGTTGAGGGCAAGGTTGGCCCGGTCGTCGAAAACTCCACAATCTCTATCCACAGTTGCATCCCTCACCTGTTCCAGGATCCGCTCTACATGCATTTGAATCGAGATTTGCCCACTTATTTTTCGTTTGTAATCATTATGCCAATCAGCGTGGGTTTAACCAAAGACATTTAGCTATATGGGTTTTCCTACCACAACAGGACCGCCTCCGTGGTCTAGTGGTAGAGCGTCCGCCCGGAGAGCGGAAGGTCCGGGGTTCGTTTCCCGGCCGCGTCATACCTAAAGACGTTAAAAGATAGTACTTGTTGTTACCCTGTCTGGCGCTCGGCCTTTAGGGGCTAAAACAAGGACTGGAGTCAGTATACTGTGACTGAGTGGGGTATCCATGTTAAACTGAGGCATGGTATCTCAGTGAGCTAGCACTATAAATCGGCATCAGTCCGGACTAGTACAAGCAGCCACACACACACATGCAAGTCGCTATATAAGTGCAATAATCTTGGACGCGACGTTAAACCTCACCTCACCTCACTTCCACAACAGGCTGACACGATGCGACGTGTTGCATTATTGACGTAAAAGATTTTTCCATTTTCAGTGACAACTACTGTGTGAGTATTCCACAACACAATTTCAATACAATGTTAACCTAATAACAAACACAAGGCAGCTGATTCCAAGAAGCAGGATAATTGACGCAAGCCTGTAGCATGATTCCGTTAACATTTCCACAGTGAACAAAGTCATAATGGGCATTATCCAATGCTAAGATCAATACATGACAAATGACTGATTTCACAAATCATACATAGCCTCAAGCATTGAACTCCGCTATTGGAAATTAGTCTGCAGTTAAAAAGCAACATATCGAGTTCTCTTTGAGCGTTCACGTTGGCTTAAACTCTTATACAGGTGAAATATAAGAATCTTCTATATTGAATACGTCAACTGTTTAAAATATTCTTTGTAAAATCGAGTCGATAGGGTACGTGTCAAGTCATCACAATAACTACATTAGCCCACGTTGTGGATGTGTGGCATCAAGGCAGTATTCTTGTTTGTTGGTGTTTTACTACGGGCGAGTATCCTTGTTTTCGAAAAATAAAGTCGTTTTCATCAAAACACCGTTTAATTATATTTGCTGTGTTACCAGTTACAGACGTTTTAACAGAGGTGACATATTTGATACTTGGAAGATTATTCGATAAACAGTTAACGCTTGATGTCCGCTTGATCAAAAATAGAATAAACAGGAAAACATGAAAAAACATATTGTCTTGTTTCACTTGATAAACAGGTAACGCTTGATCTCCTCTTGATAAAAAACTAAACAAACACCAGTTCTAAAACATGAAAAGATATAATGCTTTTGAAATATCAGTAATTAAAGCCCTTTTTCAGATGTCCTTTCAGAAAAGTATTATAGGTTAGGCGTTATCATATAGTATGATAGTAATAGTATAAAGTAAGCTTTAATACTCAATACATGTAAATGATTTCAATAAAATGACATAAACTAGAACAGGCGTATTCTAATACTATCAGAACATTACATCAAGGGGTAGGTTACCCGTGAAGATCCGGGGTCGACTTCGTCTTCAGCAACCCATGCTTGCCGTAAAAGATGACCATGCTTGTCGTAAGAGGCGTTTAACGGGATCGGGTGGTCAGGCTCGCTGATTTTGTTGATGCATGTCATTGTCTCCTTATGCGTGGAAAGATGTTCTTGATGTCGATCACTGGATTGTCTGGACTAGACTCGAGTGTTGTTCAGACCACCGTCATATAGCTGGACTATTGCTGAGTGCGTTGTTAAACAACAAACAGACACACAGACGAACAGAGTGTAGGCCTACAATCATTTTGGTCCCTACACATATGTTTGCCGTTGCATCCCATGGTTACTTTAGGGTAAGCCGAACGTAATACTTCAGTTCAATGTACTTAACGTATCAATGCATAATTAAATATGACCATCCATCAAATATGTCTCAAGGGTCATGAAGTAAGTATAAGTAGCATGGCATAGGTCAGACAGACAGAAATCTTTATTCTGTAATAAAGATCACCGGCCAACAATATATAAAAGATAATATCCTGTAGGGCTGGGACGGGTAATTCGGGTACTCGGGTCGGATGGGTACTGAGAAGGACCCGGGTACCCACAGGAGTACCCGGACCCTTGGTTAGTCATGTGCTATATTGTTTGATGACCAAAATGATAAAAAAATATGTGGTTACACTACAAGTCACTCATGTTCACATTCCTTTCTGACTATGCAGCCATTCCTTCTGACTTTTATATGTTTGAATACAGATAAAACTTCAGTCAACTTCATTGTATGCAGGACCAGATCGTTTTATACGTGTATCTGAATACATTTTGTTCAGGGCTACGGTCAAACTATTTCCAATTTTGACCCTATCTATTGAGACCTACAGCGGGTACCCGGGTAGGGTCGGGTAATAGGAGGGTGGATACCCGGGTAGTAAATTTGGACTCGTCCCAGCCCATCTCTTGCATTCAAAGGTAGTATATATAAAATCCAGTTTTCTCATTTATCATTTAAAATATAGATAAATATTGTCCAGTATGTATATAGAAAGTTCATCAGTTGATTTCATGGGTCGGATACAGTTTTCATTTATTGGATAGTCTGTGTAATATGGATGTACATCACTGCTTTCGTAGACGAGACAAGTGTTCACATGCCATCATCACATGGTATTCAGCCTCCACAAACTTCCTATTTTACTTCAGACAATTTTCACAATATCTCTCATCATGAGGAATATTATTGAGTTTTCAAACTTCAACATATATTCTGAATTTATGACACTTAAACTTTGATAAAGGTCACTAAATTTTGAGATGTGTGTATTGTTAGATATGATTCAATATTGAGCAGTGATATATATTGTTGATTGTAGTTACGCCTTGATGAACATTTCAAGGATGAAAGCCAGTCTTGAAATAAATTGTCCGAAAGCTTATTGAAATTGTGTTGAAATTCAAATCATAAGCGAAATAAAATATGTTTAATTGAAGTAGCCCATATGGAATCTTCCTGCATCTTCCACGAGATTAAAGCATGATGTTTAACTGATATAGTTGTCTTTTATTGTTTAGGTTTATTATTGTTACAGAGCAGGGTATAACATAACATATATTCAAGACACAGGGGAGTTGCTAAACAGGAAAGTGCGCCCGTAGAGGCGCATACATCTGATACTGTTTTTTGTTTGTTGTTTTACGCCACACTCAGCAATATTCCAGCTATATGACGGCGGTCAGTAAATAATCGAGTCTGGGCCAGACAATCCAGTGATTAATGTCATGAGCATCGATCCACGCCATTGGTTCGATGACATGCATCAACCAAGTCAGCGAACCTGACCACCCGATCCCGTTAGTCGCCTTTTACGACAAGCATAGTCACCCTTTACGGCAAGCATGGATTGCTGAAGACCTATTCTAGCCCGGAATCTTCACGGGTCTCTGATACTCTTATCAGGTCGAACGACCACATGGATGGTCCGGACTTGAAGGTGTCCGATCATCACCTGCCATTGGGCTGGGGACCGAAACGATGGAGTTCCAAACAGGATCGGGTCGCAAGAAGATATGCACGTATGACGTCAGATTCAGACTTTGATCAGTCACTAGGTGGATCTGATAGCTCTTCCAGCTCTAGAAGTGCTTCTTATATATCTGGACAACATCATATGTCTGGCAGAATCAACCAAATTTCATTCTTGAGGCACTCCATTCTTGTTCAACTCTAGGATTTGTGATAAACTGAAAATAGTCACTTCGACTCATTCCATGACTTTACTTGGGTTTCAGATCAACTCATGGGATCTGAATCTTATCCTACCTCAGGAGAAGGTACACAATATTCTTACATCCTTTTGTTATACAATGAAGGGAGAGAATGTCAAATCAGAAATCTGGCAAGTCTTATCGAAAAGATGGCGGCATTTATGAGAGCCATTATTCCAGCTCAGCTCCACTGCAGATATCTCCGAATGCATACAAGCAAGGATCTACGGCGTCAGCACAGTTACGAGACGAAGATTTCTCTGTTTCAGACTGTTTTAAAGAACTGAAGTGGTGGGTGAACAACCTGTCCAACTTCAACCGAAAGCCAATCATGGAAGAGCACCAGACCTGATCCTACAAACAGATGCGTAACAACTCAGGTGGGGTGCGATATGTGGGCAAATGTTGACGGCCGCCTCTTGTCTCTGGGGGAGATGAAATTGCACATTAATGCTCTTGAGCTCATAGCTACTCATCCTGGCCCTTCTATCATTTCGCAAAGCCAATAACAACAAATCTATTTGGGGGAGGGACAAACTCTAAGACATTGATTCAGTCACAATGGAACTATGGTTCTTTTGTCTAAAAGATCAGCTGTCATTTACATCAGTTTATATTTCATAGGATAGAGAACATTAGAGCAGAAAAGGAGTTCCGTCACTTCCAAACCTCGAGCGACTGAACGACAGTCCAGATCTGTTAACTGATTTTGATCCCATTCTCGATGGACTCGTTTGCCTCGAGACTTACGTACCAGATGAAGTCCTTTTCCAGGTGTAGACCAGACCCTCTAGCTCAGTGTGTCTTCCAGATACAATGGAACCTCTCTCCTTGACAGGCCGATGTCTGTGGAAGATCAGGAAGGAGAGGGCAGAAGTTGTGATGATCAGGGCATGAGGTGGCGTTTATCCTACAAAACCTACTGAAGTTACTAAAACTTGAGCTAAACCCAAATCATTGACTTTGAGTGCTTACAAAGACGATCCAGTTCTGTCTCATTGAGTGTCTTCAGGTGTATCTGAAGAGAACAGCTACTTGGAGGACTGATGACACCAGGTCAATTCTATTTCTGACTCACAAACCTCACAAATCAGTCTCCCCTCCTACAGTGGTAAGATGAGTCACTACTGTGATGGGAGCAGCTGGCCTTGATACTACTGTTTACAAGGTCAGGGGAGCAGGCACCTCTAAGCCTTTTGCTAGAGGGGCTTCAATACATTTGAATCTTGGAAACTGGACGAAAGCGGAAACCATTAAAAGGTTTTATCTGAGAGACACTGATGTCTTATATTGTTGTGCATCTAAGATCCTGCATTGTGACAAGCTTTGGACTTCTACTACATTTCATTTAGTGAAATTGGAAATTTCACAAGCACGCAATTTCACATTCCCATAATAATAAATAAATGGGTTGTAAAGACATTGAAAGATCATTGATTACCTTGCATGCTTCAAGATGCAGTGTACAGAGTACTTAACAAACGCCTTTTTACTTTCAGGTACATTGTAGCATAGAAGACATCTGGAGCCTGAGGGGAGCCCAGATTGCCACTGAGATTTAGAGATGGTGCTTGATGTCTGTTCAAGCTCTTTCGCATTCTTGTAAAACAGTTTTGGAAAAAAAATTGAACTAAAATACTTTATTGTGTGGTTTGTGCCCTTATGGAAAAGGGTTTATGGGTAGGATTTTTTTAGAGATCTGAATAGCGAGATTTTGTCTACTTTTAGACTGGCCCACTTCCGGTTATCATGATGAAGATACCAACACCACATCTACTACGTGATACAAATGAAATTATATTATCACCGCACACACAACGTGCGCTTGTGGAATTTCCTATCATAACATAACCAACTCCGACAGTGTGTGGAAGAATATAATACAAACCAGTATCATTTGTGCACACTATGGATAAACTGAGTCCATTCACTTGTACATAAATAGCTGAAGTACATCAAAGAAGACTGTAAATGGGTATGTATTTGTTCCGCCGTTGAGGAGACAACTTTAGAAGGACGGATGAGGAAGTGGTTTTATTTCACTGGGACATCACGTATATCTATTTCATGAGTGCATCATCAATCGGTATACAATATGGATGCTCCTTGCGTGACAAAGTTGTAATACGTGTAGGAAAAAAGCATCACGTGACCTGTGACATGAAAGACGTTTCAAGTGAGTGATGACGGTGGACGAAAAGCTTCCTCGGGACATCAAAGAAGGCACGTCCGTAAATTTTCCTATCAAATAACAGCACAGAGAAAAAGTTGAACGTGTACGAAATTTATATACGCTATTGGAGTACAGTCTGAAGTTATGAGGCTGGTCGCCAATTCATAATCTAATAGCGAATACATGGTACCAGTAGATATTAAGAACATTTACAGATTACATTTGTAGACAAACTGATACATGTAGACTACAAAATTCTTCTATTCCTCAATTCATTAAAAGTAATTTTCAGTTAGTATTCATTTGTTTTTTGTTGTATATTTTGTGTACATTACTCAAGCGAATTCTGAACAAGGTAAACCGCCATTCCATAATATAATATTGGTTCCAGTTAGTTTTGCACTTCATTCATGATGAAACATCTGTCAAATTCGTACATAAAAGATAAATGTCAACCGAAATACAGTTATTGACGATTAAATCATTTTCTTATTACAGTTATAATGTCTTCAATTCTCTTCGTGTATGTAGATTTGTTATATCAATATTTATAAATTTAAGACGCGTTGCTCTTGGTTAAAATAGTTTATGATTATCAAATGATCACTTCATCCACATAATTACATTTCTGTGGGACCCGTGAAGATTCCGGGATAGAATAGGTCTTCAGCAACCCTTGCTTGCCGCAAAAGGCGACTATGCATGTGGTGAGAGGCGACGAAGGAGATCGGGTGGTCAGCCTCGCTGAATTGGTTGACGCATGTCATCCAAACTGCGTGGATCGATGCTCATTATGTCAATAACTCGATTGCCTGGTGAAAGCTCGATTATCTACAGACCGACTTGGTTGTTGCACGTCATCGTATCCCAATAGATATACTCATGATATCAATCACTGAATGATTTTCTGGTCCAGATTGGATTATCTGCCACCCGCCGTCATGTAGCTGGAATACTGCCGAGTGCTGCGTTAATCAACACACAAACAAAACATGTCTGTGGGTCACTAAGCTTGGAATGTGCTCGTCTACTCGAATATTCTACTAACTATTTATTTTCCAATTATAATGTTCCAACACTATGGTCAAAAGAGAAACGATGTCGACTCTACCGTTAATATCGGTATCCCTCTTGTCTCGAACTACGGACAAGACGACACATATTCCATGACCTACCTATATGGCTTCCAGGAAGGCAAGTGTCACTGTATCCAACAACACCCGTTCTTCTAGAAATATCTATGAACACATTCTGTCTTAAGACAATTGTAAAAGTCATTATCGGTATTCCAACGCTACTCTGAAAATCAGTCCTGAAATTCTCACACAATAATTGCCACTCTCCCTTAAAACATGTGAGGGTTTGTGTTCTTCTGTACCAGTGGCCAAATGAAATACAACTGCTCTTTGTTCAGAAGAAATTCCATCACAGAATCCTCTAGAGGTGCCAGATGTTTTATACTAACACCCATTTGTATGAAGAACATAAAATACAAGTGAATTCCCGCCCTTGATGTGACATTATCGTGTACACCTTGGCTGCTGGGTATCAATATTGAATACACTCAACCTCGTTAGAAGGCTCTCACTCGACCGCAGTGCTGCGACAATCTTATTCCCCATGTAGACACACGTACAATTTGTATGTCCTTGAACAAACGGGGCCAAGGTGATACGATGTGTGTATGGTATTACTTATATATGCCAGTCAGCAACCAGGGTATTTCTCCGTGGGGATTCTAAAATTACCAGTGAGAATTGTTCAGAATAGCACCACAAGGAAGTGTGCCTCACAGCAGCCATTACCTACATCCGCTTGATTATCGTCACATGTCCTGAGTCAGCTGAAAACTTATCCTATGACCCGATGGTACACATAACCATATTTTCCTATTCTTAGATTAACTCTACAGTTCACAGAGGCGTGCTACTCTTGATGTGAGGTTGCCACTGTGGTACACACAGACATGTTTTTCCTGTTCTGATGTTAACCCTGTGGAACACAGGGACGTGCTATTCTTGTTCTAAGGCTAACACTGCTTATTCATGTTCTGGGGTTAACCCTGTGCTACACAGATACGTGCAACGCTTGAGGTGAGGTTACCACTGTGGTGCAAAGAGAAGTATTACTCTTGAGGTGAGGTTACCACTGCGGTGCACAGAGAAGTATTACTCTTGACGTGATGTTACCACTGTGGTGCAAAGAGAAGTGCTACTCTTGATGTGATGTTACACTGTGGTGCATAGAGAAGTGCTACTCTTGGCGTGATGTTAACCCTGTGGTGCATAGAGAAGTGCTACTCTTGATGTGATGTTACCACTGTGGTGCACAGAGAAGTGCTACTCTTGATGTGATGTTACCACTGTGGTACACAGAGAAGTGCCATTCTTGATGTGATGTTACCACTGTGGTGCATAGAGAAGTGCTACTCTTGATGTGATGTAACCCTGTGCTACACAGAGAAGTGCTACTCTTGAAGTGATGTTACCACTGTGGTGCATAGAGAAGTGCTACTCTTGATGTGATGTTACCACTGTGGTACACAGAGAAGTGCTACTCTTGATGTGAGGTTACCACTGTGGTACACAGCGAAGTGCTACTCTTGAAGTGATGGTTCCACTCTGGTGCACAGAGAAGTGCTACTCTTGATGTGAGGTTACCACTGTGGTACACAGAGAAGTGCTACAGTAATTCTTAAAGTGATGTTACCACTGTGGAGCACAGGGAAGTGCTACTCTTGAAGTGATGTTACCACTGTGATGCACAGAGAAGTACTACTCTTGATGTGATGTTACCACTGTGGTGCACAGAGAAGTGTTACTCTTGATGTGATGTTCCATTGTGGTGCACAGAGAAGTGCTACACTTGAAGTGATGTTACCACTGTTGTGCACTGAGAAGTGCTACTCTTGACGTGATGTTACCACTGTGGTGCACAGAGAAGTGCTACACTTGATGTGATGTTACACTGTGGTGCACAGAGAAGTGCTACTGTTGATGTGATGTTACCACTGTGGTGCACAGAGAAGTGTTACTCTTGATGTGATGTTATCACTGCGGTGCACAGAGAAGTGCTACTCTTGAAGTGATGTTACCACTGTGGTGCACAGAGAAGTGCTACTCTTGATGTGATGTTACCACTGTGGTGCACAGAGAAGTGCTACTCTTGATGTGATGTTACCACTGTGGTGCACAGAGAAGTGCTACTCTTGATGTGATGTTACCACTGTGGTGCACAGAGAAGTGCTACTCTTGATGTGATGTTACACTGTGGTGCACAGAGAAGTGCTACTCTTGATGTGATGTTACCACTGTGGTGCACATAGAAGTGCTACAGTAACTCTTGAAGTGATGTTACCACTGTGGAGCACAGGGAAGTGCTACTCTTGATGTGATGTTACCACTGTGGTGCACTGATAAGTGCTACTCTTGATGTGAGGTTACCACTGTGGTACACAGAGAAGTGCTACTCTTGAAGTGATGTTACCACTGTAGTGCACTGAGAAGTGCTACTCTTGATGTGAGGTTACCACTGTGGTACACAGAGAAGTGCTACTCTTGAAGTGATGTTACCACTGTAGTGCACATAGAAGTGCTACTCTTGATGTGAGGTTACCACTGTGGTGCACAGAGAAGTGCTACTCTTGATGTGATGTTACCATTGTGGTACACAGAGAAGTGCTACAGTAACCCTTGAAGTGATGTTACCACTGAGGAGCACAGAGAAGTGCTACTCCTGACGTGATGTTACCACTGTGGTGCACAGAGAAGTGCTACTCTTGACGTGATGTTACCACTGTTGTGCACAGAGAAGTGCTACTCTTGACGTGATGTTACCACTGTGGTGCACAGAGAAGTGCTACTCTTGAAGTGATGTTACCACTGTAGTGCACTGATAAGTGCTACTCTTGATGTGAGGTTACCACTGTGGTACACAGAGAAGTGCTACTCTTGAAGTGATGTTACCACTGTAGTGCACTGAGAAGTGCTACTCTTGATGTGAGGTTACCACTGTGGTGCACAGAGAAGTGCTACTCTTGAAGTGATGTTACCACTGTAGTGCACTGAGAAGTGCTACTCTTGATGTGAGGTTACCACTGTGGTGCACAGAGAAGTGCTACTCTTGATGTGAGGTTACCATTGTGGTACACAGAGAAGTGCTACAGTAACCCTTGAAGTGATGTTACCACTGAGGAGCACAGAGAAGTGCTACTCCTGACGTGATGTTACCACTGTGGTGCACAGAGAAGTGCTACTCTTGACGTGATGTTACCACTGTTGTGCACAGAGAAGTGCTACTCTTGACGTGATGTTACCACTGTGGTGCACAGAGAAGTGCTACTCTTGAAGTGATGTTACACTGTGGTGCACATAGAAGTGCTACAGTAACTCTTGAAGTGATGTTACCACTGTGGAGCACAGGGAAGTGCTACTCTTGATGTGATGCTACCACTGTGGTACACAGAGAAGTGGTACTCTTGACGTGATGTTACACTGTTGTGCACAGAGAAGTGCTACTCTTGATGTGATGTTACCATTGTTGTACACAGAGAAGTGCTACAGTAACTCTTGAAGTGATGTTACCACTGTGGAGCACAGAGAAGTCCTACTCTTGACGTGATGTTACCACTGTGGTGCACAGAGAAGTGCTACTCTTGAAGTGATGTTACCACTGTAGTGCACTGATAAGTGCTACTCTTGATGTGAGGTTACCACTGTGGTACACAGAGAAGTGCTACTCTTGAAGTGATGTTACCACTGTAGTGCACTGAGAAGTGCTACTCTTGATGTGAGGTTACCACTGTGGTGCACAGAGAAGTGCTACTCTTGAAGTGATGTTACCACTGTGGTGCACAGAGAAGTGCTACTCTTGATGTCAGGTTACCACTGTGGTACACAGAGAAGTGCTACTCTTGAAGTGATGTTTCCACTGTGGTGCACTGAGAAGTGCTACTCTTGATGTGATGTTACCACTGTGGTGCATTGAGAAGTGCTACTCTTGAAGTGATGTTACCACTGTAGTGCACTGAGAAGTGCTACTCTTGATGTGAGGTTACCACTGTGGTGCACAGAGAAGTGCTACTCTTGATGTGATGTTACCATTGTGGTACACAGAGAAGTGCTACAGTAACCCTTGAAGTGATGTTACCACTGAGGAGCACAGAGAAGTGCTACTCCTGACGTGATGTTACCACTGTGGTGCACAGAGAAGTGCTACTCTTGACGTGATGTTACCACTGTTGTGCACAGAGAAGTGCTACTCTTGACGTGATGTTACCACTGTGGTGCACAGAGAAGTGCTACTCTTGAAGTGATGTTACACTGTGGTGCACATAGAAGTGCTACAGTAACTCTTGAAGTGATGTTACCACTGTGGAGCACAGGGAAGTGCTACTCTTGATGTGATGCTACCACTGTGGTACACAGAGAAGTGGTACTCTTGACGTGATGTTACACTGTTGTGCACAGAGAAGTGCTACTCTTGATGTGATGTTACCATTGTTGTACACAGAGAAGTGCTACAGTAACTCTTGAAGTGATGTTACCACTGTGGAGCACAGAGAAGTCCTACTCTTGACGTGATGTTACCACTGTGGTGCACAGAGAAGTGCTACTCTTGACGTGATGTTACCACTGTGGTGCACAGAGAAGTGCTACTCTTGAAGTGATGTTACCATTGTGGTGCACAGAGAAGTGCTACAGTAACTCTTGAAGTGATGTTACCACTGTGGAGCACAGAGAAGTCCTACTCTTGACGTGATGTTACCACTGTGGTGCACAGAGAAGTGCTACTCTTGACGTGATGTTACCACTGTGGTGCACAGAGAAGTGCTACTCTTGAAGTGATGTTACCACTGTGGTGCACAGAGAAGTGCTACTCTTGATGTGAGGTTACCACTGTGGTACACAGAGAAGTGCTACTCTTGATGTGAGGTTACCACTGTGGTGCACTTAGAAGTGCTCCTCTTGATGTGAGGTTACCACTGTGGTACACAGAGAAGTGCTACTCTTGATGTGATGTTACCATTGTGGTACACAGAGAAGTTCTACAGTAACTCTTGATGTGATGTTACCACTGTGGAGCACAGAGAAGTGCTACTCTTGACGTGATGTTACCACTGTGGTGCATAGAGAAGTGCTACTCTTGACGTGATGTTACCACTGTGGTGCACAGAGAAGTGCTACTCTTGAAGTGATGTTACCACTGTGGTGCACAGAGAAGTGAGGTTAACAGTGCGATACACAGAGAAGTGTTATTTCTGTTTTGAGGTTAACCCTGTGTTTCACAGACACGCGCTTTTCCTGTTTTGAGGTTAACACTGCGATACACATAGATGTGCTATTCCTGTTTCGAGGTTAACCCTGTGTTACACAGAGACGTGCTGTTCTTATTCAATCATTCAGGGTAATTCAGTGTTAACATTGTGATACGCAGAGGCTTGCTGTTCTTGTTTTAAGGTTATCACAGGAGTACACAGTGGCATATTATATTTGTTCTAAGGCTAACATTGTGGTACACGGAGGCACACTATAGTTGTTCTGAGGATATAATTGTGGTACACGGAGACATGCTATGTTTGTTCTAAGACTATCATTGTGGTACACGGAGACATGCTATGTTTGTTCTAAGGCTATCATTGTGGTACACGGAGACATGCTATGTTTGTTCTAAGGCTTTCATTGTGGTACACGGAGGCATGCTATATTTGTTCTAAGGCTATCATTGTGGTACACGGAGGCATGCTATATTTGTTCTAAGGCTATCATTGTGGTACACGGAGGCATGCTATATTTGTTCTAAGGCTATCATTGTGGTACACGGAGGCACACTATAGTTGTTCTGAGGCTATCATTCTGGTACACGGAGACATGCTATGTTTGTTCTAAGGCTTTCATTGTGGTACACGGAGGCATACTATATTTGTTCTAAGGCTATCATTGTGGTACACGGAGGCATGCTATATTTGTTCTAAGGCTATCATTGTGGTACACGGAGGCATGCTATAATTGTTCTAAGGCTATCATTGTGGTACACGGAGGCATGCTATATTTGTTCTAAGGCTATCATTGTGGTACACGGAGGCATACTATAATTGTTCTAAGGCTATCATTGTGGTACAAGGAGGCCTGCTATAATTGTTCAGAGGCCCAGGCAATGCTAAACAGAAGCATGGCTTTTTGCATGATATTATAATGTATAAACAATGCATTGTTCTTGTGACCTAATACAGGGATCATATGTTAACTGAATCTTATTCAGGAATTTAACCGTGCGATTGCCACTTTATATATAAGAAACAGCAGTTGTATGTGTGATGACAATACCGCACCCGTACATGTAAAATCGAAGGTACTATTCGTCTTTTGGGGGGCCATGCTCTCTGTGTCACGGGGGAAGAGAGGTAGCCTTGTGGTTCATGCCCAGGACACGGGTTCTTTTCCCAACATTGTTACAATGTATGAAGCCCAATTTTGGTGTTAGGTCGCCATGGCAGGAACGACAAAAAACGTCACTCACTAACTCCGTGTCATATGAGTAGTGTGTCCCACAGATTCATTGAACCCATAAAGGGCAAGTTAGGTCAATATAACAACTTTGCAAATGGTCACTTTAGGGCATACTTAATCATACAAATGCTTGACCAACATTATATTTGAAAAATGCAAAAAAATAAAACAAACGATAAAAAACGACAAGCGAAATCGTCCCTCAAAAACGAAAAAAAATCCGCCACTGAGGAATTTGATCTTACTGAGGTTAAAACGACTTCCCGGTGTTTGACGCGCTGCACAATTTCAACGATCATGACTTTCTTGCCGGTGTCTGCTTGTTTCTGCCTTGGATTTCCAATACATTATGTCTTTTTTCTGTTAACTCATTCATTTGATTACCGTGTAAATGTAAATTAACATGGAGCAATGTCAACACCTCAAAGTTTCTTTTGGACGATAAAAGTCACAAACTGCGTTCTGTGAGCAAATATTACTCACGAAACAAACTTCACCTTGAGCGCGATTTGATTTCATTTGAGATGGAGGAACAGTGAAAAAACATTAAGTGGCCAATCGCAGCCGACGAGAAAACAGCCATCCTTTCCCTGCACTCCAGAAACAACACATATCAAAGAGCCCAGTCAAGTTGAAACCAAAACGCATAGACATGTTCTTTCCTATCCGTAGCGGGGGCACGTCTAAGGCGCCGCGATTCGCTGTGCAGAGTTGTGTCCCTTGGGCACGCCAGAAACATATGATTGTGGCTTCGAATCCCGGTTCGCCCCGAATATGTTTCCAGGTTTGTCAGCACCATACCCGTGCTCGTGGGTTTCACCGAAGTGGTACACGTCTGAGACCTGCATCACTTCGGGCTTTCCTCCCACATTAGGCTGACACGCCGCGATATAACTGGAATACTGTTCAAAGCGGCGTTAAACCCAACTCACTCACTCACTCCTATCTGTAGCATCCGTCGTGATTGAAGGTCGTGGTCACTACTAGTTTGCCCTAATAACATTCTACGATTCACCTTGGACAGGCATATTTTCCCCTTGGGTCATTTGACGACATTAAGTAGTCAATCAAGTTAATGTCAAATTAGTAGCTAATAGTGAGTTTATGAAGGTTGTGCTCTTTACTGATACCTATCGAAATAAGGATAATTACCCTATGTTTGCTCAAACACTGAACCACGTTAACGTAGAAATATGTTTTGCTGTTTATAGTGTCAATGCAGGCGTTGTCGTATTTTCCGGCAACCTGTTTAAGTCTTTGAATATAGTGGGAAGTGTGTGAGTAGTTTTACGCCGTTTAAGGATCATTCCCGCCATATCACGATTGGAATCAACAAAAATGGGTGTCTCTGGTCTGAAGAGTGACGAGCCAACGCTTCAAGAACCTGGCTACCACACACCCCCTTTCAGTACATTGGCTGATTTGCACAATACATGAGAATATTCCAATATAATACAGGACAGCCTTAATCCAAAGACACCCCACAGTAGTCATGTCTTGTTAACACGTATGTTAAGATTAGCTATGTTGCCCTACAAAAACGGACGTGAGTGAATTTAGCTTAACGCCACTTTGGAACAGTTATATCACGGTGTATTATCCTGACATGAGAACGTTACACAGGGTGAAGACGATGATTTGACATGTTTAGAATAGTGTAACAAAAATGAGTGAGTGAGTGAGTGAGTGAGTGAGATAGGTATTCGAGTTATATCACGATGTGAAGCAGATCTTATTTATATACTACTTTGGTGAAACCCACAAACATAACTGTGGTGCTGACTAACCTAGAAAGATATTTAGGAGATATTCTGGCATTCGAACCTGTGAGTATAGGTTTTTGGCACGCCCACAGCGACCTGACCATGCGTGCCCCCTTGTGGTACGGGTACGTAACGCTGGAAGTAAGCGTTTATCTGACGTGCCAAGATTTATTAACAGTACCGTGACAAGATCCGTTACACCCCACATCACTTACTCACACTAGGACATGACCCATTGTGGGTAAGAATAGGCACCTAGTATCACATGCCGGCTAAGAGTTATTATTATTATTATTATTATTATTATTATTATTATTATTATTATTATTATTTACAGATTAAAATTAAAAATGCAGCAAAGAGGGTTTGGGTGATCCTGGCACAATCAGCTCGGTTAGGCTCATCATCACATTCAGGGCCCTTGCCCCCTCTACACGCAGCCCAGACAGCGAATGGGACTTCTCCCAGGAAGCACTGCCTAGTCAAACCCACCCAGAACTTTTCGGAAAATATGAAGACTCCCCTGCATTGGTTTGTCTGAGGCTGTAAATGGGACCATTTCAAAGAATTTTGTTTTTTATCATTTCCATGACGTCCTCTACATATTCCAGCTCGTACCATGGATGGACCTCTGTGTCAAAACCACAAGCATGGTAATAACATGATCGAGCTACACCATCATATCGTTTAAGATACTGTGTTTGTGCCAAAACTGGGCATCCACTGACAATGTGTTGGACAGTCTCATTAAATTCATTACATATTCTACATTTCATATTTACATTTTGATGCAAAATCACACACTGACGGTTTCGAGTTGGAAGTGACTGGTCCTGAGCAGCAAACAGAAAGACTTCTGTTTCACTTTTCATGCCAGACGACTTCATCCACGCAAAGGACTCTGCAGGATTGCTGATCTTCTCAACACACTGCACATAAACTCGATGCAGTGGTCGTTCAGATAGCCTCTTCTTGCAAAACTGAGCCGATTTGATATGGCACTTCGCTTGGTTGACACTCATTTCTGTACCGTCCAGCAGTACAGAACCATAAACAAAATCAACACCGACATTGAGATTATGTCCCACATCCTTGGCTCGTTTTAGAAAATTGTGGAATGCCTTGTTTTCAGTATTAGTCTTGACATGCTTCACAAGAGGATCATCAGACAAAAGTGCACAAAACAATTCTATCATGAAGAGCCTCCAGATTAATCAAACCACGCCCTCCCATCATAATCGGTAAATATATGCGATTGAGGAAAGAGCGAGGTTGTTGTTCTCATCTCCCTGGGGATTATACAACGCTAGAGACCTGTGAGGTCACGCGTGGTCAGGTTGTGTTACAGTTCTCCTTTGATGTTGACGTAGCCCTTTGCCCCGTGGTCAAGACTTATTTGACTTTACTTGCAAAATAACAGAAAAATTGCCGACTTGGGAGGTAACGTCATCCACTCACTCACCCAAAATGCGAATTTGTACCAATGAAACTATACAAGGCAGATAACCACAATTTAACAGCATCTAGTCATAATGGCAAGTAACATAGCGCTTGAAAGAAAAAAAGAAGTGCGTGGTATTTTCAGAGAAGTGACAGAAATGACAGCTGTGGGGTGGTGTAATCATTTGGAACCCGTGAGCCGCAGCTTACGAACCACATACATGTAGCAACGACGAGTTCCGCGCAGCGGAAAGGAATAGCCTACGCCTGGGTCACAGACTAACCAGTAATCCACACAAGCTGCCTTCTATCCGGGAGGAAATAAGAAAAAAATCAGCCTGAAAACTTGACATGCCTTTTAAATTACACTCAGAAAGAGCAAGGCCAATTTTTAAAATGTCATTGCTTCTAACTATTGAATATTGCAATGTACGTTGTCCCATCGAGATTTTCTCTAATTTTTGCAAACGGTTATATATGTGAGAAACGCTAGAACTCGACATGTCCCCTACAGTGTTCCATACCTAACTCGTTCTAAAACCGCTGTTCGAAATCACACCACGTTGGGGAGAAAAGACATCCCTGCTCTCTGTTCAAACGTGTCAAGTTGTATGTCTAAAGGCTGACTGACAGTTTAAAGAACAATATAAATCTGAATATAAAGGATCCATCTACAAAGTCTTCATTGTATAGCTGAATTAGATTAGCTAAACCTCCTCAACATGAAATCCGGGGCGGTCGGGTAGCCTAGTGGTTAAAGCGTTGGCTCGTCACGCCGAAGACCCGGGTTCGATTCCCGACATGGGTACAATGTGTGAAGCCCATTTCTGGTGTCCCCCGCCGTGATATTGCTGGAATATTGCTAAAAGCGGCGTAAAACCATACTCACTCACTCACTCAACATAAAATTCTAGAGGTCATAAAAAATATATCGACTTATTTATAGTTCGAAATAAGCAGAGAGACGATGTTAGTGGTTCTGCCAAGACCACACACATACATCGTCTTAAACCTTATATCCAGCTTTTACAGGATTTCGAGTCAACGAGGTTCGTAGTTAATGTATGAAAGATATAAAGGAGTTGTTTATCGTACAATAAACACTGCATGGAGAACAAACCATATTTCTTATTTTGTATTTCTTAAATGCGATATCAACATTATGTAATTGCTGACTTGGGCGGTAACGTCATCCACTCACTCACCCAAAATGCGAATTTGTACCAGTGGAACTATACAAAGCAGATCTATCCAAATTTATAACAATATCTAGTCATGATGGCAAGTAACATGGCGCTTGAAAGAAAAAATGAAGTGCGTGGTATTTTCAGAAAAAGCGGAAAGGGATAGCCTACTCCTGGGTCACAGACTAACAAGTAAGCCACACAAGCTGCCTTTGATCCGGGAGGAAATAAGAAAAAAATCAGCCTCTTTAAGGATGTTAGTAAAATGTACAAGCTTATAAAAATATTTATCTGAATTTAAATGACGATGACTCCCTGAACAGAATCCGACCTTGGTAATGTCGGACAAGTCCATTTTATGAACAGGGGGTTAAAAACTTTGCACCTCGATTATCTGTACCTTTTTTCTCAAAACCGATTGTCATATCTTACCCACATTTTTATGGATCGTTCCAACATTGTAATTATTTACGTTGCCCAGCTACATCTATGGGTAACAACTCACCAGAAGCTTCCCTCTAAAAAATAACGTCTTCCGATATACGACGTCATCAAGTTGAGCGCATATTCGAATCTCGAGAAATGGCGTTATGGTAGAACAATGTTTAATCGTGAAAACATATCGCGCTTCGTTCTTTATTGTTCTTTGTGATTTGTTGCGTAGCTATCTTATATTCAGGCAAAGAAGTATATCTTAGGCTTGGTTATACGTTGATGAGGGTATGTACGTATTGACACTGACGCGCCTGGGTCAGTCGTTTAAGTCTTACAAGTTCCATAGACTGACGAATCCCATGATTGTGGGTCTGAATGTTCTTGTCATGGTTCTGGGTTTGTCAGCACCATACCCGTGGGTTTCATCAAAGTTTTAAACGCCTGTGACATGCATCGTTTACATTTTACATTTTGCATGAGGCTGACACGCCGTTATCCAACTGACCTACTGTTAAAAGCATCATATTGAAAAGTGAATAGCCAGTTCTTTTCCAACATAAAAGTGATGCAAAGCTACAATTGTAAAGGATGGAACGCAGCAACGACTATAAACTGTCAAAACATAATCCACAGTAAAATACTTTAAAATAATTTTGTTTGTTTCAGTTCGGGTGTGTATGTTCCTATTTATAACAATCGATGACACTCTTTTCTTAATCATAAACTAAAAAATCTCACAACTTATATAAAATCCCCAAAAACGTCTGTACCGTCTCCCTAGATACGCTTTTTATCAATTTAAATCAATTACGCGACAATCTAGTCCGATATACCAAACATATATGAATTTCCTCAAAAATACATCAATACGTGACTCAAGTTGAGGAAACTGCTTTAGATGCATTTCGGGAAATATATACATCAATCCTCACTCATTAACTTAAGAACCAGTAAAAGCTTTTACCAATCAAAAATATATTGCTTTTATTAATATAATATTTTTTATCCAAGATGTATTCTTTTGTGTCATCTTTCTAATTAATTGTCTGTAACCCTTATTCATAAGTTCACCCAGGCATTACAAGAGAAAATACCTACAATCAATCAATTCGGCCTTTTGCACTAATTCTGGTTGTATAAATACATTGTCCTGACCGTCATCGTTCCTTGAGAATAGTGGTACGGCATCCTAATCAGGCTTAACTTCTTTGGTCAGCACACGCCAATGATTAAGTCGAATACACTAGAGAAATGACCTTATAAGATGTTCCTATATGGCGTATGAGGAACCGAGCCCAGTGCCATGAATTACCCCTTCTTTGCTGTCTAGACAAATTCATATTAATTCTCGCATTTTGATAATAAAACAGTACTTTTATGAGAACGTGTTTTAATAAAGAGGTCGGTGTACACTTACTCGACTGTTGTGTATCAGGTTTTCGTTTCAGACCAAATAGTCATTTTGTAGCTTTGGCCTCGTCTATAAACTTCATTGAACTTGACAGTGGACATTGTCGTGTTACCGTATCGTTTTTACTTTCAACAAAATCTGTAATTGTGCTATCCGTCCTCCGACAGTGCCAGGTAAGGTAGTATGCAAGATGAAAGCTATACTCCACCGTGTCAGTCCAATCTCTCCGAGCCATTCAAGCTCATTGCAGTGAAACGGCATCGCGGACTGTAAATTGACGTTGACTTAGATATACGTGATGCACAGAGCTCAAACATAAACAATTTTTTTTTTGGCAGTGTGACGACAAACAAACGAGTGTCGGGGAATACGTTTGATGTAACCTCTGTGGCCTGATATGTAAGGTGAAACACTGAAATAAGTGATATTTAAATTACGAGATGTGTTTTGAAATTTGAGGTAGTCTAAGAAGGAAACGGTTGACTATCTCAAATTCCAAGACACCATTGGTTTATCTTCATTCAAATATGACGGTCACGTAGCCTAATGGTTAAAGCGTTCGCTCGTCAGGCCGAAGACCCGGGTTCGATTCCCGACATTGGTACCATGTGTGAAGCCCATTTCTGGTGTTCCCAGCTGTGGTATTGATGGAATATTGCTAAAAGCGGCGTAAAACCTCACTCTCTCAGTCCATTCCAATAGGTACCATGGCGACAAAACGGTGCTGTCTTGAAATGAGTACTTGGAGACAGGGGCAAATACGGCAGCAATATTAGAACGTGCCGATAAGGGGTACCAGATAGTGACAAAGATACAACGTATTACTCGTGTTCAATATTATTTACTTATATTCTTGACTTGTTCAACATAACGGTTTCAACGTTTTTGTACAAAGAAATAATGAAATAATCCTCCATGGAAAGATATTTAATTTCATCGCAACCTGGGTGCCGTTGTACAAAGCGATCACATCGCTTAGATGATCGTAACTCCCATACCTTAACATAGACATATGTTAGATATGTAGATATATTAACCATTAACGTGATGACTTGCCGGTGGAAATAGGCCTGCTGGCACAATCTCATTGCCAACCGAACCACCCTGAAGTGTGTCTGTATACCGCTGTTTCAGCTGAAGACGAGTCAGCATTGTACGACTGACTGCCCACTTTTTGTAACCGATGCTTGCATGGCCCTGACCTAAATGTGCGTGTTCTCAAATAAATTTCATCATGTTTGGTAATCTGTTATTCTGATAATGAATGTAGACACTTCTTATGGGTCATCGACTGTCATTATTATATGGATTGATGTGTAGACTATCAGTAGATATCTTTCCATACGAATGTCTTTTTGTGGTATCGAAGGGAATTAGATATCTGATTTTAATTTTAGTTTGACCAATCAGAATCAAGCATCCTTCATTGTCATGGTAGAACTGATTTCGTATACTCGACATTAACTTTCAAATTGGTTACTGTCAATCTAAGTATAATTTCATCTCCTTGTCAATTCTATATCTAAAGGGTTCCTACGTTTCACAATTTGCCGATGAGTTTTGTCATACAATTTGATAACCTATTTTCCATGCGTCTTTATACAACATCCATAGTAATAGAAAAAGAAGTGGGGAATAATGCAGCACTCTGTGACATTATCAAGAACTGATGCAGCTCTTGAAACTATTTACATGTTTAATATTAGGTCTGATGGGACAGCGTTTGTTCAACAGATGCATGATCCTCCAAACTGATTGTAGGATGCAATACATCTTCCTCTCTGCGTGGACATCTGAGGACGTCTCCACGTCGCTCCAGGTTAACTTTCTAATAAGCCAGTAAGTGTTGATGCCTTTACATTCTCGGTACGTGTGAGCGAAGCATTCAGACAAGTATATCTGATTTCTTTATCTCGATAACGAATGATAGCGAGGAAATCCGAATGCCATACAAAATACTACTCTTTTATATTGCAGTGGATATTGATACATCCTGTCGCGAGGGCTGTGTCATCTAAATTAAAAAAATGTTAGTTACTAAGGAGGATATGTTTCTGTTCTGTGGTGGGTTTCGTTTGCAGAGATCGAAATTCCCGAATGGAGGCGGAAAAGAAACGACGCCGAATTGTCTTCCAAAGCTGACATCTCATTGGCTCAAAAAATAATAAATTTAATAAATGTTCGTTAGAAGTATTGACAAAATTAGAAAATGATAATGGCTGTACTGTATATTATCGAGTTATAACAACTATTGCTATACAGTCAGTATATTATCAAATCGTTCCCATAAACAGTCGTACAGGCCAAACTCTTCAATTAAGAGCATGCATACATATTTGGCTCTACCCTAACCATAATGCATTCTTATGCATATCAGTTACATGCATCATAATGTACTGAATGGCGCAGGCTATAGTCACATTTATAGTCACAAGTTTTAGTTCTACTTACCACAATTTCAAAAATTCACATGTGAGACATGTGAGAGTGTGAGTTCAGATTTTTGGTCACATCGGCAGTATTTCAGCAATATCGTGACTACAACAATTCATACATCAATACGAAATATGTTTAGACTTTCTAAAAATATCTGACAGCTCAGGACAGTAGAACAAGTAGAGTATCACAGACATATTTAAAACTAGTATGGAACCATAAAACAATATCACAAAACATAAAAATGCACGATGAAAACGAGCTTCAGATCGCCAGCAACTAAAACGTTAGGCTCCATACGAGGGACCGTGTGGACGTACGATACTTCTGCTTCCTACACCAGAAGTATCGTTCCCCAGTATTATTTACACCATCCCTTCAGCCTCCAGCGATTATAATCAATTTTAGCAAACAATCGAAACTTACAATATTACCATTAAAAAAGGGGTAGGTCTAAATGTACGTTAAATGATGTGGAACTTCTGAATACTGTTGCAATGCTTTAACACCACCATCTAATTTATAGTATTAATTTTTGTACCTGTTTTTTATATATACATGTACGTGTAAAAGTAGACTTTTTGTTTTAAAACATCACCAATTATTCTCATTATTCTTTAATACGGGACGATGGAAGACAATAATAAAAAATATCGGGGTAATATATGTTTGTTTCACAGTGATGTGTAAACTTCGGTAAATGCAAATTTTATAAAATAGAGCTGAACATGGGCATGGAGATAGCACTTTATACTTCATTTTTGAAAGAGCAATACTGGAAACAATGTGTAACTCCCAAACAGTATTCTGATCAATTGTGTTCATTTATGTTCATTTAATGCCCCTACACCTTCTGTAGCAGTCAAACCACTCTCAGAGATCGTGACTGCAAACATCATTCCCTCTCCACTGGTTTTCAGCCACTTTTGATAACGTTGATCGTGATAATGAAATGTCGAAAGTTGTTGAAGGGAGTACTGGTTAATCTGAATCCCTGCATTCAAGAAGACAAACAAATTCACAGCATATGTCATCCATCCCAAATGATGCGTTTGTCGTTAGGTAGTAGTAGGCAATTACTCAGTTCTCTCGCTCTCTGTGTGGAGTATCTGGTTAAGACGATTTTTTACAGACCCCCGTCATAAAGCTAAACAACAAACAAGCTGGCCGGTCTGGTTGGTTTCTTTACATACAGTCCGTATATATATTTAGGATTGGGTGTGAAACAACCTTCACTCACGTAATCCTCTTTGTTTGTTAGATGTTGACGTAACGTTACACCTTGTCTCTCTCTCGGGATAGGGTGGCCAGGCTTGCTGACATGGTTGATATTCGTCATCGTATCCCAATTGCGTAGATCAATGCTCATGATGTCAATCACTCGATGTATATACAGTCATAGAGATGGAATATTGCTGAGTGCTGCGTCTCTCTCTCTCTCTCTCTCTCTCTCTCTCTCTCTCTCTCTCTCTCTCTCTCTCTCTCTCTCAACAAGACACTATTGAAAACATGGATCATGCATGTCCTGTTTTCAAATACTAAATAATAACCTCAAGCCATCACAACTGTCAGGATCTCGGATGTTCACGTCTAGCAGCCGTTGATAACAGTTTTGACACCATGTGTATGCGCCGGTAAGTAATTCATCACCCAATGGCATCGTCATTACGTTTAGCAGACCCGTCACTCAATGGCGTAAGAAACGGGCGAGCATCTCCAGATGGATGTGAGGTGCGAATGATATTAATCATGTTCCAAAGTAGCGGATATTTCGTCTTAGGTACCGAATGATCTTTCAGTGGTCAAAACTGACCAAGCGAAAAAGGAAACATGCCAGTCCGCGTAATGAATTTCCCAAGGGGACAGTGATTTCTCATGCAATAAGACTCAGCACATACTTAGACACACCAATCTCCGCTCCATGACGGAAGCTGTGTTGCCGAGATTAAAGAAGACTAGCACTCAACCCAGACTACTTCTGCAAAGAACTTTAAACAGAGGCTATTCATAGTAGGTTTAATTGAAATCACTGCTGTAAAAATGACGCCTAGTGATGTGTGACATTAGACACAGGTAGCAAATGAATTTCCAATAATCCCATTGAACTGAAGTAATCAGATTATCATTTGAAGCCCCAAAATTCCAGTGATGAATTTGCTGAATTATAATCAGATAAGGAAATGAGATCCTTCAAGCTTGCTATTTAATCTTCATTTCTTACAGATCACCAACATCTTCTGATTGATAAACGTGACAACACGCTTTCTAACATTTTATCTGTTGAATCTTAAACATGACTTTGGAATTGAGACAAATGAAATACTGAGACAGAAACAAGATGATGGACGATCGGTTTGATATGTCAAATGTCACAATACCCTTGTTGACATTTTCCTCATCCAAAGACCATTTTATTTTATGCTATCAATATAAATTGGTAAACAACTGATGCCGTTCATTTTCTTTTCTTCATCCATCTTCGATTTTCTTGATTTCATTAGCACAGTCAATAAAGTAACATCATTTACGACCCCTGGTTCTTGTAACCATACAATGACCTTGCATCTAATTCTAAAAAAAAATCCCCAGAAACCTTGGTCTGAGCAGAAGATGCTTCGTTAGGATGACGCTAATAGGCTGTAGCTCCAATAGCGTTCATCAGACAGCAAATTAGATATAGCCGCCAAGAACAATCTTCAAGATGACTTAGTTTTTGACATTTTTGACATGCCCACAGGAATCATTGATTGACTGACTTGGAGACTAGCACAGGTGTTTTGTACGTCGAGGGATTAGGAAATGTTCTGTTTTAAGTTGGATTGTTAATTTTAACTTCTTCATAAAAAATGATGCTGCTAATACTTTAAGGAAGCGGCCTAAGCTTGTCTTTGAGAGTTTGATGAATTATCCTGGAGATGAATCACACGTGATGTCATGACCATGCCACTTTACATCTTTCGTTTTTCGTTTATATATGGTGAATCGGTCTTGTGAGAAATTGATTTTTCTTAACAATATTGTTTTTAACGTTTACTCGAGTGATTTAAGTGAGATAATCGAGACAAATAGAAGTAAACGTTAAGAAGATACTCGTTACTAGCAGGGCATGACAATTTATAACGTCAACGCCAAAGACTAATCAGTCTCGAATATACCGAAACAGATTCTACAGAGTGTTAAAGGCAAAATAGTGATGAAGATTATATACATTATAAAAGGGTTTACTTATATTAGCATCTCCTGCTGCACCGATAGCATTGCCACATACTTGTTTGTTTGTTGTTTAACGCCGCACTCAGCAATATTCCAACTATATGACGGCGGTCTGTAAATAATCGAATCTGGACCAGACAATCCAGTGATTGATATCATGAACATCGATACACGCAATTGGGATACGATGACATGCATCAAACCAAGTCAGCGAGCCTGACCACCCTATCCTGTTAGTCGCCTCTTACGACAAGCATAGTCGCCTTTTACGGCAAGCATGGGTTGCTGAAGACCTAAACTACCCCGGATCTTCACGAGTCCCGCCACATACTAATTGAATTGAGTGGAAACAGACACGCGGTGTTAGTAAGATCATGGAAACCACATGATTAGTATTAATAAGAACAGCATGATATTCTATCAAATTTTAACGTTGAGTTGGATATTCTTAAGGAAGTGATGAAGTGCCGAAAAGGCAATACTGTTATTGAGAGCGCACTTACACATGTTCACGATGTTGTCGGATTCGTACAATGGACTTATTTATTATTATAGGAAGAAAGTTTTAAGAAAGTTAACAAATGTCAGAAAAAGTTAGATTTGATAAATGAGGATACAGCGACAAGTCAAAATCATAGGAACGTAAATCAGTACGAAATAGAAACTATTCAAGAACCATTAACCGCCTTGTTAAATTCAATATGCAAGAGACCCGTGAAGATTCCGGGGTAGAATAGGTCTTCAGCAACCCATGCTTGCCGTAAAAAGTGACTATGCATGTCGTAAAAGGCGACTAACGGGATCGGGTGGTCAGGCTCGCTGGCTTGGTTGATGCATATGTCATCGATCCACACAATTTAGGATCGATGATCATGACATTAGTCACTGGATTGTCTGGTCCAGACTCGATTATTTACAGACCGCCGTCATATAGCTGTAATATTGCTGAGTGCGGCGTTAAACAACAAACCAACCAACCAACCAATATGCAAGAATTTAAGATATCAAAAGTGTTGAATTGTTGATATAAACGTACAACATACTTGTACAATATTGTATTTTCGTTAAATAATATAACCATATTGCTTTGCAGTTTTTGGGTTTATTCAGGTGCAGAAGTAATTGGTCAGAAAATAACTTCCCATCTTGGGTGCAATGAACATGCACGACTGCCGACAGTTATCGAGGCTAGAATGCTTAAAGGCACAAGTACCATGAGACCAAGTGCATTGGGTACTTACAGGTTCGCACGGTGCCATTTCGCTCGAGTGACGTGAAACAACAGTGTCACAGAGAGAAACCAGTCTCCCACGCACATCCGTGCCTGAAGTGGTGCATTGGGACACAACGAATGCTGGGCTCGAAGTGTTCTTTCATGAGTTCTTTCATGAGTTCATGAGTGAGTTCATGGGTGAGTTCATGAATGAGTTCATGAGTGAGTTCATGGGTGAGTTCATGGTGAGTTCATGGGTGAATTCATGAGTGAGTTCATGACTGAGTTCATGGGTGAGTTCATGAGTGAGTTCATGGGTGAGTTCATGGTGAGTTCATGGTGAGTTCATGGGTGAATTCATGAGTGAGTTCATGACTGAGTTCATGGGTGAGTTCATGAGTGAGTTCATGGGTGAGTTCATGAGTTAGTTCATGAGTTCATTCATTCATGAGTGTTTCAGATTATTATCACGGCGTGTCAGCTTGATGTTGCAAAAGATCCTTTCTGGGTGATACTTTGAAACAGTTGTCCCTTGTTATGGAAAAATCACCACAGTCACGAAGGAACATATGTGTTATTACGTATGATGTATGATACTTATGATATCATGTATAAAAACCTTCTAATCTGATAAATTGTTTCTGTTGTCAATGTGTTAACAAATGGACGGTCTCATTTAATTCAGAGGTTAGTCATCTTTTTTAAGTGTAGCAGTCAAACCAATCTCAGAGAACGGGACGGCCAACACCATTCCCTCTCCGCTGGTTTTCAGACACTTTTGATAACGTTGATCGTGATAATGAAATGTCGAAAGATGTTGAAGGGAGTACTCGGTTAATCTGAATCTCTGCATTAAAGAAGACAATTGAAACAAATTCACAGCATATGTCATCCATCCCAAATGATGTGTTTGTCGTTAAGTAGTAGTAGGCAATTACTCAGTTCTCTCTCGCTCTCCGTGTGGAGTATCTGGTTAAGACGATTATTTACAGATCGCCGTCATGTAGGTAAACAACAAACAAATTGGCTGGTCTGGATTGGTTTCCTTACATACAGAGGGGGCACGGGTGGCCCAGTCGTCTAAGGCGCCGCGATTCGCTGTGCAGAGTTGCGTGCCTTGGGCACGCCAGAAACCTATGATTTTGGGTTCGAATCCCGGTTCGCCCCGATTATGTTTCTAGGTTTGTCAGCACCATACCCGTGCTCGTGGGTTTCACCGAAGTGGTAAACGTCTGAGACCTGCATCACTTCGGGCTTTCCTCCCACATTAAGTTGACACGCCGTGATATAACTGGAATACTGTTAAAAGCGGCGTTAAAACCCAACTCACTCTCTCACTTTACATACAGTCCGTATATATATTTTGTACTGGGTGTGAAACAACCTTCACTCACGCATTCCTCTTTGTTTGTTAGATGTTGACGTAACGTTACACCTTGTCTCTCTCTCGGGATAGGGTGGCCAGGCTTGCTGACTTGGTTGATATTCGTCATCGTATCCAATTTGCGTAGATCATTGCTCATGATGTCAATCACTCGATTTATATACAATCATATAGATGGAATATTGCTGAGTGCTGCGTCAAAAACACAAACCATCTCTCTCTCTCTCTCTCTCTCTCTCTCTCTCTCTCTCTCTCTCTCTCTCTCCCTCTCTCTCTCTCTCTCTCCCTCTCTCCCTCTCTCTCTCTCTCCCTCTCTCCCTCTCTCTCTCTCTCTCTCCCTCTCTCTCTCTCTCTCTCCCTCTCTCCCTCTCTCTCTCTCCCTCCATCTCTCTCTCTCTCTCTCTCTCTCCCTCCACAAGACACTATTGTAAACATGGAGCATCAATGATGTCCTGTTTTCAAATACTAAATAATAACCTCAAGCCATCACAACTGTCAGGATCTCGGATGTTCACGTCTAGCAGCCGTTGATAACAGTTCTAACACATGTGTATGTGCCGGTAAGTAATATGTGTTATTACGTATGATGTATGATACTTATGATATCATGTATTATAATGACATGTATGTAATGCAACTGAAAAATGAGATTAAAAACCTTCTAATCTGATAAATTGTTTCTGTTGTCAATGTGTTAACAAATGGACTGTCTCGGGTTAGTCAGCTTTTTTTAAGTGTAGGCACAATGAGCTGTAGGCAGAATGAGTGCAACTATAGGCTGAATTTGCCGTTGGCAGAATGAGAAGTCACCCATGTCAATGTCCTATCATGTATGCTTATTAACGAAACTGTTCAGAATTCAGACGCTTCTCTTCTAAACAAAATAGTAAGCTTTCCTTCTAGACTATTCCAGAAAGAAGTAGATCATCAAAGTTATATGATAATACTTAGTATTGGAACAAAGATAAGTGTTGTCGACAAACATCATGCTTATACATGTTTCTGTAAAACTTAAATCAAAGCCCATCCTATAGTAGGAGCGCATGTCATGTCATTTTGATACTTTTAAGGAAGTTCGATTAATTTCCATGGTCTATCATTTCTATCAGTCTTATTAATTCTGCTTATCATACTGTTGATTTAGTAGATTTCAATCTATTTTTTGTGTGTGAACGAGCGATGTGGCGTCTGCAACGCGCGGAGAGTCTACGGGCTATTGGCGTGCTCGAAACCGGCAGAAGTCAGCGTGCAGTGGCCAGTACGTTCCATGTTTCTGTCTGTGGTTAACAGACGATGGCCCAGGTACCAACAAACCCAAAATGGGCCAGTACTATCGTTACATCATTCTGAAAGCCGTTGTTGTCCCCTTTGCAAGGCGTTTGGGTCGACATTTTGTCTTTCAGGAACAACGCACTGGCTCATCCCTCATCCCCAGCAGCCCATCATACATAGAATGTCATGGACAGCAGACCTTTCCCTCATTGAAAATTTGTGGGACATGGCATGTGCGTCAATATCATAGGCCGACGACCTCATTGGCTGAACTTGGCACGGCGCTGCAAGAGGAGAGGAACAGACTGCCTCAAATCACTATTCGGAGTCTCATACATATTCTGCCTCGTCGTGTGAATGTGTTTTTGACAAATCGTGCCGGTATTTCGCACTACTGATCCAAAAATGTCAACTTTAAAATTGTTATCTTACACCTATCGTTCTTCAAGATCGTTGGCGGTCATAACATTTAATGTCATACAGCACCACATGTAATGTGTTCTTAATTCGTTCATTATTATTCATGTAACTATTACTAGAACCTAATCTGTAACAGTTTTGGAAAGGTTAAGTTAATTTCCGGGTATCATCTACTCTTTTAAGAGACTCAGTATTTATTTTTGCATTTATATTGTTTTATTATCTCCATGTGATAAAACGACATAACTGATAATGCGTCAATGTACAGACAAGTGAGAATGCAAATATTATGCAACTGAATCTTTTCGTTTCTTCAGTGAGCGCGAATTCAGTGACTGACTTGTTCGTATTAAATTTGACAGATATCAAGGACATTGTGTCCCTGTGAATGTCATTTAGCGTTCTTCGGCTGTGATTGCAAAACAACGTTCTTTTAGAAGTTTCTGTGGTTTTAAACCAACCGTTAGTTGTGCCATGTCAATCTGCCAAAACCATTCATCAGTAGTGTCAACTTTGGACTTTAAAATCTGAATACTTGTCAATTCCTCTTTTGTACTGGCTTAGGAAGGTGTAGAACAAATGTACCACAAAACTTGTCACAAACACTAACTATATTCCTTATTGCAATCAATATAGAACTTGTGAATTCTCAAAAACTCAAAGGATTTGCTTGGACTTCTGCAAGCGTAGAAAAGAAAGAATTATAATTCTGTCAAAATATTTGGTTCTTCAACTTTCCCACACTACTCCAATGACAAACTTTGGTGAAAACTTCATCCTTTGATCCATGTTATTAAACGTGGTAATCAAAGAAAAAGTTACATCTCTTTCTTCAGACGTTCAGGAATACTTTTAAAAAATGAAAGCAAATGCCATGTGATCACGAAGTTTACTGTGAAACCAATAAGTGAAATACGTGAGTCCGACTTTATATCACATGCATGTGTTTATGAATCACTTTTAAATAGTGGTGATACAAGGTGTTCGCGAAACGGTATGCGTATCCTGACCCATCTATCGCACCAGTCACTACCACAACCATGTAAAGGCGTCTAGCTTATTTGGAAATGTCCTCAACATGTCTACCATAAAACCTTTTCAAAGCCTTTTTTTAATGTTGTATTCCTACTCACACGACTTCTGAGCAAGAGTTGTATGACGCTTTTTGAAATCTTGATAGATAGATTATGTTCGACTGTACCTCCAACGTTGTGGAATGTAGACACCAAAAGATGGAGCCTGTTGAATATTGCCTAACTGGAAAGTCGTCGATTGGAAAGTTAAAAACCACTCCTCTTGTCATAGTGTCGTGTGGATGGTTTGTTGTGGGTAGTTTGTTGTGTATGGTTTGTTGTGTATGGTTTGTTGTGCATGGTTTGTTGTGGGTGGTTTGTTGTGTATGGCTTGTTGTGTATGGTTTGTTGTGTATGGTTTGTTGTGGGTGGTTTGTTGTGTATGGTTTGTTGCACAGTTCTAAACATGAAACAGCTAGGTCTTTTCACCGGTCTCTTTCATTGTTTTGTTCAGCTGGGTAAATCAGTTGAAGACTTGAACATTAAGTTAAAGGTCTTGGCCAGCTTCCAATGTTTTGATTTTACCAGGCCGAGTGATGCTGATTATTTATGCATAAAGAAACAACTCTGTAAGAAGTGGAGCACAGCTGAATGCCCTATCCCCAAATTTCACATCCATGTTACCTGTAAAGAAGGCTGGCATGTTCAACTTTTCATCTAGTTATGTGATTAATTCAACGTCTCTCACTCATATTGCCTTTAAAATCAGGAGGGTGAACCTGGTTGTAATCTTGGAGTATTAATTTAATAATATTAAGTGAATATGATTAGTTACATGTTATATAGCACAGCAGGTTCATGTTAACTCTGAATGATGTCTACAATTATGTAAAATTAATACATTTATCATTCAAGTGAAATCAAGTAGCTGATCATTGTAGATAAGGACACTTTATTTTCGTTTTCTCTGCAAGGGTTGTAACACTGCAAACACGAAAACGTCGTTTTTTTCCGTATATGGTCATTGGACGGAAAAACGACGTTATTTAGACGTTTTCAAACCATCGTTTTTCCGTCCAAATAACGTCGTTATTTGACATCGGAATTTACTGGGAGAGAACGATAGCGTTAAGCTCCTCCCTTTCTTGATTGACATTGTCAATCAAGCAACAGCGTCTCCCGGTATTTCTACTTCTCGGTTTTCATTGGTCAGTCCCCGCGTGTTAGATTACAGGCCCGCGTTTGACGCAGCACTCGAAGCGCTTAGCGGAAGTATTGAAATCAATCGTTCTGCGCATGCGGATTACTTAATGCCTTGACCAAATTTTCCGTTCTGTGCATGCGCGATTTCGCGTATTGTTTCCTAGATTTAATGTCACCACTATTTGACAATGGTTCATAAACACAGTCACGTGAAGGTTCGGAATCGTAACGAGTAACTCCATTTAAATTGAAGAGTATCCCCAGTGATATGGGAGATTCCAAGATGAAACTATTCTATGGCTATCTAGGCTGCCACCCAAACCGATCTAAACGGGACCCGATAGCTTATTGTATGCTATATAGTCATATGGAAGTGGACAAGAACTATACATTGTATTCCGGTCGATTGTTCTTGCATTTACTTATAAGTCAGGAAAATGGACTTAAAAGGGGAGTTGTTGAATGTAATTATTTTAATTATTAAATGTTGCCTATACACTAATCTGGACGAACTTCTCATTGTTCTGTTTATGTCATCCTATATACTATTAGTATGTTACCATTCTAAAGTCAACCTCTCACATAACATTATATTGTTCATAGTATCAAAGTTTAATCAACAATATCAAGAGCAGCGATTTAAACCACTGAAACACCCAAACACAAGGCTGTCATCAAGCGCTAGTGCAGACGTGATGCATCGTAAAAACTGTATCGTGATGTCTTCAGAAATACAATTATACTACGAGATAGTACGGCTAACGCTGACTCACCGGTGGAACAAAGACAATATCGCTAATACAGATATAACGTATTTGAATGTTAATACTAAAGACAAACAATCATTATTTTTGCAGTGACGATATAACACGTATACACGTTTATTGTTAACTTTCATCAGTTTTGCTCTTCATTTTAATAACTTTGTTTTCACATATATATGTAGCAATACCCGACAAGCATGTCATACATAATTATGGGGCAGTTTTCAATCTTGTACTGACTTACTCTGGTGTTAATGATCGAAGTTTATTGGCTTGTGTGTAAAACCCCGTTTTTCTGGTAATCCTATTATTACTTAGTTTATTTCTATCTAATGACACCCTGTACTCTGGATCGTGGCTCCGTGACTATCCATAACAATTAAGATGAACATTCAGTTCAAGTAAATGAATGAGTTTGTTTTGACGCTACAGTCAGTCAAAAAACCAATGCTGTGAGGTTTGATAACACACTTCTACCAGGTCGAACATCGTGGATCCTCATTTTCTGCCTAAAGAGAATCATAGTTCATATGCTAACCCATCTGGGAATACCCCCCACTCAAGATGATCTTACTTGTTGCTAAATCTATCATCTATCCTCCCAATCTCACCCCCAACGCCGCCCCCCCCCCCCCCCCCCCCACCAACACGCACGCACGCACGCACGCACACACGTACGCGCGCGCGCGCACACACACACACACACACACACACACACACACACACACACACACACACACACACACACACACACACACACACACACAACTGACCTAAATAACCTGGACAGGAAATACTGCTGATAGCCTCTGGTCAACTCAGCCGCGCCACCGCAGAATGTTCGTCCAACTCTGCAGGGGGCATTCTCAGTGGCTTCAAACGCGCTGAAATGTTTTCGCCTTGCATCCAAGATGCCGGACAAGTGAAATCGTATGAAATTTGGCTATTTTAGGTCCTATCTCTTTTTTGATTACCCAATACAGTCAATTCATAGTTACACGGTTGTGAAGTAGCTTACAACTTTATAAGACTTATTCATCTCATTCCAAAAAAGCTACTCTCGCTCACATAAAGTTGTAGTTATTATGTCACTGTTTTATTTCTGTAAAAATATATTACATGTTCAACAATAACAATTAAGATGAACATTCAATTTCCGATATAAGTAAATGAATAAGTGTGTTTTACGCCAAAATCAGTCAAAGACCAACGTTGTCCGGTCTGATGACACACAATCTACCAGGTAGCACATTGTGTACACCCTATCCCCATTGAAGTCTCCACTGTTGGTATTCCTGGGGACGAAAAGGCCCCATGTACCTAGGAATTTCATCAATACATTCATGCGCGGCATTCTCTGCCTAAAGAAGATCATATAGTCAACATGCTAATCCAACTCGAACTACCATCCCGCTCAAGATGAATGTTTTATGTAACATCCAACAGGCCCACATTTACGCACGCACGCACGCACGCACGCACGCGCACACAAATATTTGGATTTACCAATCCCAGAATTGAGAAGACGTGCGTTACGAAACGCCTCCAAGTCATCATCAATATCCGTATATGTCTGTGATATCATTACCCATCCAAAGCCGAATATACATTTATTGTGTTTTCTTGACAACAAATGTTATAATTGGGATAACACTTTCTGAGTAAAGTACAGATTCTCGTACTTTCTTGGGTTGAGTCCCGTCCGGGATTTGAACACACACTGTGAGTGAGGCACCCAATCGCCAGAACACAAAGTTGGCGATCTAACCCAGCCACCGAACCAAAAATGTTAGTCCAGATGACGTATACTTTGTGTACTCCTCTGACAAGAGAAAAATGGCACGGCTTCTATGACCGAAAGCTTTGAACCAACAATGCCTTTAAGAAAGTGGTCAACAGTAACACACATTATATTTGGATACCACTTTCTCAGTAAACTACATATTTTTAGGGTGGAGATAATAGACGCTGATGGTTGATTATCAATGGACAAATTAAAGCCAAAACTTAACTTATGAATGATTGGTAATGGGAAATGGACAATTGGCAAACGGGAGGCGGGGTGATCAGCGCCATGCCAGTTATCTGTTGGCTTCCCTTGTTGCGTTCCCTTCTTTGCTATCTTTTTACTTTTGTTGTTCTTACAGGTACAAATATATGTTCTCTGCCTCATAGCATTTAATAATATGCACCTGATGAAGGAGAAAGTATATATTCCGAAACGCAGTGTTCCTCCGTTGAAATCCATAAATATTTTTCCTTGTGTGTATCAGTTCTTAATGCCCTTCAAAGACTCAATCTAGCTTTGTTTTTAAATGTGGTGATATTTGCGTAGAATAAAATATGGTCATGCCTATATACATTTGGGTCTTTGTCTACATGAGCATTTAGACATACAATTTAAAGCTAAGGACATTGCTAATTCTGTACACGTCATAGCAAGCTGTGATCTTTATTCATACTTTAGATATTCGTAATGGAGATCTGTAACTGAAGTTTACCGTATTCTTCCGCAACTCTCACCTCCTGACCAGTTAAACGTCTTAGTGCATTCAGATGCCATTGTAAAATTCCAGGCTGCCCCTCTTTCTGTGATGTTTTGACGGATGAAATCTATTGCGTTATAATAATCTCTGTTTGCTGATATATAATATGTACATGTTGTAAAATATTTACGATATTTTAAACGTGTAATTCGATGCATATGCAATGCAATGTGAACATAAGTGCGGATGCACGAAGGCGGTTATAGTCATTCGTTATACTGCGATGGATGTAGGGGAATGGTAGGGGGATGTATGTATGTATGAAAGCACGAATACCGATACATGAGGGCGGATATAGTTAAAGTTCGATGGATGTTGGGGAATGGTGGGAGGATGGATTATGTATGAAAGCATGCGCATGGATCCATTATGGCTGACGTAGACATAATGGTTGGGAAAGAAGAATGTGATGTGTGTGTGTGTGTGTGTGTGTGTGTGTGCGTGCGTGCGTGCGTGCGTGCGTGCGTGCGTGCGTGCGTGCGTGCGTGCATGCGCGCATGCGTTGTGATACGAGGGTTGGCGAACATGTTGTCAGATGATTGTGTGAGTAAGTTAAGTGGTTGAGGATGTGGCAGGTATGAGTATTGGTACATGCAGACTTGGGGTTGGGGGACTGGGTGTGCCTGTATTGAGGTCTTTTGTTTCACTCACTTATAGTGTTTTCTTTCACTCAAATACTGTTTTACGCATTTTAATGACTGAAACTGTAGTGACTCAAAGGTCATACTGGCCGGGCATTCAACATATCTACCCCAACTACATACGGAGCCATTTTTATGGTGTACAATTCTTCTTCTACCTCTCACACACACACACACACACACACACACACACACACACACACACACACACACACACACACACACACACACACACACACACACACACACACACACACACACATACACACACACACGCATTAATTGTTTTATTAAATGTATCTTCGAGAGTCAGTAAGAAACTAGAAATAACTGCCTTTGTTCTGTAAACCTCACCAAGTTTCAGCTTTCGCCTCTTCCTTTGTGGACTGAGGTTTCACATTTGTAAAATGATCTCTCTTATCTGTCTGTACCATCAACTTAACTGCCCTCACCCCCTGCAGTTTTCCCGTCCCATATTGCCAAGCAGGTGACCCACAAGGAGGAATACCGCCCTCCCTCTGTCCAGTGATACTGTGCCTAGCACAATATGTTGGGGATATGTAGCCTTGCTGTGGGCAAAAATTTTGTAACAATTTTGCAAACTTTGATATGTAAACAGCAAATATTATTCAGTTTTATTTCAACAAAAACGGAAAAAATCGGATCCTACTTATTTTGTGGATACCATAACAATAAATCAAGCCAATAGATCGTTTGAGCTGGCATGAATATAAAAAATAATTAGCAAGTCGATAGTCATAATTCCCTCAGTTTCTCCAACGTGAAATGTTCTTCATGAATAGAATAGATGTCTGATAGACGTTCGACCGAATAATATCATTTGCTAACTTCAACTGTTCGTCTAATTTCCATGAATGTATGTTACATAGTTCATATGTTCATGGGCTTCTTCACTGAATGTATAGTGTGGAGGACTACTTCACTTGAGGATAAGTAACATAAATAATGATGATAATTATGATAGTGTTGCCATTATTATTCCTTCAGATTATTAAAAAAAAAGTTATTATGTTTTCATAGAGAGAAAGAGGTATGGAGATTGTGAGATTATTTTTAGCATCGGAATTGTTAGCATAATTCTTAAAGATATTATGTTTTGTTTGTTTGTTGTTAAATGCTGCACTCAGCAACGTAAGGATATTAAAACATTACATTTCGGTTCAGTTGTATTTTTATATTTGTATCATTTTGCAAATGTTACAGAGACCTGATAAGGGATATATAATAATGTATAGTCGCTATTCTTAAAGTAAGAATATGTTAGATTTATCAACCAGAAATATTGCACACAAGAGGATAATCATATTTCATGACACTATTCCACGTCGAAGTCAACGATATTTGTGTATGTTATTGCTACATGACACGGATACGTCATGATAAAGCAATTAGAAATTGGCATTTGATGATATAAGATAGCTACGCGATAAATCACAAAGAACAAAGAAGGAAGCGATATTTATTTCACGATAAAACATTGTTCTATCATGACGTCATTTATTGAGATTCGAACATGCACTCGCAACTTGAAAAGTAAAATTTGTAAATTTGACCTTATTTTTGAGAGGCATGTGTCTAGTGAGTTGTTCCCAATAAATGTTGCTGGAGAATCGAAAGTGAGAGTGATATGACAATCGGTATTGGGAGAAAAGGTACAGATGATTGACGCGAAAATTGTGAGAATATGCGGGACCAAACTCAAATCCTAAAATGGATTTATCTAGCATGGCCGCTGTCGGATTCTATTCAAGGAATCATCATTATTTAAGTACGGGTAAATATTGTAAAGCGTGTATTTTTTCCTAATTTAACACCCTAAAAGAGGCTGTACGTAATGTTGACATCTCATATAGAAATAAACGAGTCTCGGTCGTTGTTTATCGTACAATAAACAACTCCCACTCGTCGTTTGTTTCTTAATTACATGACCATATACACTAACATTATATCTTTTCATGTTTATCGGTCAACAAAAGCGACATAAGCATTTCCATTATCATGAGAAACCCTTGCCAAAAGTAGCGCCAACTGCACCATTGCGACAACATAGGAGCATGTTTCATGATTCATTATAATAAATGATGACATTGGATGCTCGCAAAAACGCGAGCTCATTCCGATCCACTAGTGGCACCCGCCACAAACACATCCAAAGGCAAGCCAATTGTTCACCCGAAAAAGCAGAGAATTGCATCTGACATCATTTTTGTCATTGATACGTCAAACCTGGAAATGCCGTCTACACGTCCAACACAAAGCCCAAGCCAGGACCCAAATCCTTCAAACCCGGCCAAAGTTCTGTTAATTACATACATTTCCCCCTAACCTTAAATAATCTATACTAGTTCTGAAGTAAATCGTATTTACCCGTATGAATCGTCTTACGTTATTTATTGCCGATAAACAGAATATGCACACTTTCTGAAAGTACTGTGTGATAAGTCACGCACCAAACCTATACTCTCGATATACATGCTGCTCTTACTAAAAAAAGGATATTGGGTTAACAAGATACGTATATTAAAGTACAATGCTTTCCTGATGTGCTCTCATTCTAATTTGAAATAATGGCATAAATAGTTACCACTCATCTTTCAATAGTTTTCAAGGTTGGGTTAATCACGAACATATTTGAATATGTACAACATCTATACTTACTTATCTTTATACTTAAAGGCATCAGGTTTGTCTGTCATAAGACCCCGAAACAAATATGTCCAACACAGCCCAATATTTGGCTCTTGGCTCCTTGTTCTTATATTTTATAAGTATTGTTTAAACAACTGTTTTTTTCTGTAAAATATGTTCATTTCAGAAATTAGATGTTATTCTAGCATCAGGTCTGTGGTACGTTTACTGCATCAGCATTACATTAAAACGATATTACATTATATTAATCAACACAGAGGAAATGCTTAACATTTATCTTTTAAGGAAGAGTGCAGGACGACTTGCTTTATACATATAAATGTGGACATATATGTATGGACATTTGGATGATACAGATATATACCTCCTTAAAGATAGTGTTCGTAGATGACTGTAGAAAATGGAATAATTATGTGAGTAATCGGGTTAATTCCACGTTCAGCAATATTTAGCCATATTGCGATATTGGTTTCCAACATACAAGACGGACCATGAAATTATGACTTGAATTTGGACCTGGCTTTCTGGTGTGATGTAACACCCCAGAATCTCCGGTAGAAAAAGGGATCAAAGCACGAATTAAGATCACGAGATGATACTGATGTATGCATCTGGACATATATTTGCGTAGTATTACTACCTTAATTCATCAGTATATATGTATTTTGCATAAAAGGATATTATAGGATCGACGCTGACATGCGCATATAACCTATTCACCAGTGCTGTAATATTTCATTTCTTCTGACACATATCGACACGAGAAATTATATTTACATTTAAAAGGAGCCCAAGTGGGATAGAAATTTGAGTCTGAACCTGTTGAACAAGGCTTGTCTCATTTTGGGCTATAGCATTGCCGCAAGGCCTGGGCGGAAGGGAACACCTGTTTGCACCCATCAGATACCAATCACAACTTCTCTCTCCAAACGAAAACAAAATACGAAAAATGTCGGAAGTGTATCCTTCTAATTTTCTATTTAGATACATGTTTTAACTTTAAAGTAATTACATGTATCTCATGTATTATTGGTATCTGTGATGCTGGTACCGTTTTGTTGCCATTATGTAGCTTTTGTGGAGTCTTATGAATATCAAATACATACCTTGAAATATGGACTTGTGAAAGAACTCATCATTGAATCATTTACATTTAAATTAATGCATATACCATTTACTTGGCGTGTATGGACATATTATCCATCTACTTATACACACTTATTATGGACATAAACAGAATTTCATTGCACCTTATTATTTAAAAAAATACACGTGAAGATCCGGGTTGGAATAGGCATTCAACAACCCATGCTTCTACGAAGGCGATTTGGCTCGCTGACTTGGTCGATGCATGTCATCGTATCCCAAATGCGTAGATCGGTGCTCTTGATGATAATGACTAAATGATTGGTCCAGACTGGATTATTTATGAACCACCGTCATATAGCTGGTATATTGCTGAGTGCGGCGTTAAACAACAAACAATCAAACAAAATCTATATAATTATTAAACACCTTCCAACAATGAGAAATTAAACTTATATTTTCTAAATATTCTGTTATATTTATAACATAATTTGATTCATAATTAAATTATTGCGTTGCTTTCTTCCCTGTCATTCAATGTGCATGTTTAAACCCCTAAACTTTTAATATTTCATTTTTCATAAATGGCTACGTTAGTGCGTTGCCTAGATCTCACGTTACCTACTCACAAGAATAGCTTAAAATAATTTGTTTTACTATCATATTTCTGTTTATCTAATTCATAATACGAAATTGATCATTCATTTATAATAGTATAGATCATATTCGTGTATATCACTATCTGATGCTAAGGTTTTATTTCAGAACATATAATTAATTCAAAATGTAGAAAGATACAAAATTTGCCATTATTTGACTTTTAAACTGTACAAAGTATGATATAATGATCAGAATACCTGTAACGGGTAGTATTTAAGAAAGAAATATTTGTCGAGAAGTCCCATTTTTCAGATATGCCCTTCAGTAGTATTATTGCATAACTTCAGAGAGAGGTTTACATTGTAGTTCTCATTATTTGTGGATAATTCAAAAAGCAACATAGAAAATATATATGCTACCATGACGAAAGAATACAGAGTATACATAACTCGCAATTCTATATATTCAGCAAACAGCCCAAAACCGAAACTCCACAACATATCCGATTACACTGATTAAGGCTGCCCCAGTTCTCCATGCGATACTGACGCCCGTTCGTCTCCCAGACCATACAGAATAAATTTCAAAGGAAATCACTGTCCCTATTGAAGCTATCCATAAGAATTTCGAATTGCCGTCCATTGTTCGATGTCAATACATCGATGACAAGTGAGGATATCATAAAGTAATCGTTGATGCCGCGCTACACTTTGATAAAAATTATAATCAAGTTGACTGGTGTGTACATTACTACAGTAAACATGTACATGATCATGCCCTAATAATCAAATGCCGTAATGTCAAATACTAATTTATTATTGTGTGATGAATTTAACTGGATCAGTGGTAACATGTGATATTAATATTCCATCAATTTCTTTCCTGGTTGGTCCACCCATGTCTACAAAATGAAAATAATACAATTAAAATGGAGCATAGAACAATTCTTAATTTCAGGCTAGAGCTGTGGAAATCTAGAATTTCCCAATCATTATAGACTTGAGTTGGTCTCATGTTTTACATTATTCTCTTGGGTCAACGTCACAGCTCATACCATACACTAACAAGACCAGCTTGCCCCCCGAAAAAAATTGCTTTAACGCCGCTCTCAGCAGTATTCCACTGATGTATGACGGCGGTCTGTTGTATATGAAATATATGCAAATTGAATCTTGAATCTTGAAAGTTGTAACATGCCCGCAAATAAGTATCACATGCAGTATACAGTATATCAACTGCAATATACTGTATACATCAGTATACAGTGTGTCGCGAGCTCTGCGCTGGGCTGGAGCACACATTTCCTACACCTCTCCCTTCGGCAAACACATCACGAGGGTTGCAACGAGGTCACAGGTCAGGCGTGCACTCGTCAGTTGTCTAATACGGTCAAGAGTAAGATCTTCCGGAAGACCACTGCACTGGAGGTATGTGGATTATTGAGGAGGTACTACGTGTTTGGAACTGGGAGTTGAACACTAAGCACTTTTAGAGAAGAGCTCACAATAAAACGTTATGGACTCGCGGATGGACTTGTGTTTTCATTTAAAGACGTACATTTATCAGGTTGAACTTCCTAACTATAACAATAACTGAACTTTACGCCTTTTATACACATTTGTGATGGGGCGACAATGCGACAACGAGACATATTTTGACCATGAAAATGTCGCGTTACGGCATCGTCGCCCTTTTGTAAAATAAAGAAAAGGATTATCAAAGAGCGACAATGCGAACACGCGACAATGCGACAAATGGCCAATTGTCGCGCTTTTGTTAATTTTGACACGTTTTGCTTGTTTTTGTAAAGGCGTCAATGCGACAATGCGACAACGAGACAATGTCCCTTCCATAGTAATCCGTGCAAATAAAACTGAGTAATGAAATAGAAGTCTGACATGCCAGTTAAAAGATAGAGTGTTGCAGCTTCTGATTTCATAGATCTTCAAAAAGGGTTATCAATAATGGGATGGGTGATGAGTTCAACTGTATACGCTGTGATTAACAATAATGCTCCGAGTCAATACATTTTGTCAAATGTATGACATGTATTACGTGAATGAACATATTGTTTATACTCGTCCATGTTTTTGACGGACAAAATAATTTACATGCTCGGTAAAACTGAGGACGGGCATCATTGTGTGTTTCCGTGCTTTGTTCAGGTGAACAATTGACTTGCCCTTGCATGATTTGTGACGGGTGCCACTTGTGTGGCAGGATACGCTCACCTTTTCCCGAACACCCATTGGATGACCTGAACCACTTCGGATTTTTATCCCACATCAGTCTGATACACCATGATATAACTGAAATACTGAAATACTGTACAGTTGAAAATGATGTTTAATGCGATTACCGTAGTGTGTTACTGCAACTGTTCATATTTTGTGCAGTGATGTTATGTAATATGTAAAAGAAAGCATATTCAATTATCCAATTGATTTGAATAGAATATACTTTCGTCAGTGTATTTTATTAACGCCCCAAATCGTAATTTAAACACATAAAATAACAGATCACGCATGGTGCCTTGACTTACTACTAGATTTAATGGGCCACCCCGGAATAAAATAGTTCCCCCCAAAGCGAGGAACATATGTTTTAGTATGTTTACAAGAAATATATTCCAAACAATATCCTCATTAGATGAGAAGATCTTTAACAGAATTACCTCAGTAAGTCAATTACAATGACAGAGCGTCGTAATACATTTACATCAAGTACAATACGTCAAAATGGCCGACACGATAAACGTGACGGGAGATATTTTCGAAGTTGTTAATTAACCTGTGGCTATTTCAAGCCTTTGGCATCACTGATCAATTGGCCGATCATTGAAAGGTGATTGTGAAGATGTGTCAAATAGATACTAAGGTAAATTCATAGATTTCTGTAAATTGTCACTGCGACAGTTTGGATTTTTTTTCGTGTTTTTTCTCTCTGGGATGGGTTGCAGCGAGGGTATCCTTAAATGGGCTTGCAACCACGCTTCTGTATGAATTCGTACCAGGGAATTCCAAGGGTTTTCCCCAGGAATGTGGAAGTAGTCAGTGTTTACGCCTTTTCAAGAATACAGTCACGTGAAGAACGTCATGTGACCGACCTCGCGTCCAAGTCGTATATCTTGTAAACTTCACATTAAAAAATTAGTAATTGTTATAACCAAATGAAACACAACCCATTATCCGATAGGGGTAACTGTACATAGCCGTTACCACAATAAACTTAGTAACATTGTTTGGTTTGACTTCTTGGCGCGTGTCTGAATTCCATTAACATGTAACATATCCTAAAACTAGCTTATCAGCAAATCTCGCTGCACTGCGCGCGACAGATACTAGAGCAAGGCATGCCAGAAATACGAAACCTAAAGCTTCCGAAAGGAAGCCTTGGACATCACGTGCGTCGGGGGACCAGCGCCATCTGATTGGCCGTTAACAGTTGTACAAGGCGGAGCAAAAAGCATCGTTTTTCCGTCCATTTTACGCTTGAAAAACTCGACCCTTTTCTGGACACTTTCTAGACGCTGACCAATTAATCAATTTTAATGAATTTTTAGTCGTTTTTCCGTCCAATGACCATATACGGAAAAAAACGACGTTTTCGTGTTTGCAGTGTAATATTGCACTTGATAATTTCTTAAATTCAATTATGTTGAATAAATACAGGTTCAAACCAATGCAAAACCATTCCATAAAACTGAATCATGTAAATTTAGTTTTTTGTTCCCCAAATACATCAATTGGATGATGGGATTCATGAGAGCAAACACATCGTGAACACGCAGTCGAATATTATACATCAGATTGGCAGGTCAGCCATTCTCACGTCTCACTTTCAGCAGACATCATGTCACTGCGGTCAACGCCGCGATATAACTGGAATACTGTTAAAAGCGGCGTTAAACCCAACTCACTCACTCACTCACAGCGGTCATAGCCGCAATATCTTCAGATTACGACATGTATTCATTTTAAATTAAATTTTCTCAAATAACAATCGCCCTCTTGGGGATTCCGGGTTAGAATAGGTACCAAACAATCTATGCTGATCGTGACAGGCATTTGAATCGGGTGGTCAGGTTCGGTGACTTGGTTGATTGTGGACCATTTCTCATGATATCAATCACTGGATTTGCCGGTACAGACTCGATTATTTACAAGTCCCCTTCATACATCTGGAATATTGTTGAGAGCGGCGTTAAACAACAAACAAACAAACGAACGAACACATGTACACGTCAGTTATATGAAGGCAATTCAGTCTGTAAATACCAAAATACATGGTGACACAGTCAACCAGGTATTTGGGAGCCAGATTCTCTCAAATTAATACCTGAGGTGAGTGAGTGAGTGCCCCCTATAATTGTATGTATACATGTCAGTATGTAAAAACAATATGTGTAGGTGTAATCCTCCATGCTACAGATAATGATCTGATACGATGCATTCTTCATTAAAAACTTCACATTATTATATGCTGAACTAAACAGAAGCTTTTCAAATCCTACCCGTGAAAATCCAGGGAAGGTCTTCAGCAACCCATGCTTGCCGTAAAAGGCGACTATGCTTTCGTAAGAGGCGACTAACGGGATCGGGTGGCCAGGCTCGGTGACTTGGTTGGTGCATGTCATCGTATCCCAACTGCGTAGATAGATGCTCATGATGCATCGCTGGATGTCTGGTCCAGACTCGGTTATTTTCAGACCGCCGTCATATATCTGGAATATTGCTGCGTGCGGCGTTAAACAACAAACAAATAAACAAAACTATTTTAGTCTTATACAACCCGACTGTATTTATTGTCCCAAATTTGATTACAAATTTTGTTTGGATGCAGCAGATGCAGAGGAAATCATATTCTCAAAGGCCATATCCTCCACATGTCTACCATAAAACCTTTTCAAAGCTTTTCTGAGGCCTTGAATGTTTGAAATCTGGTCAAACGAGACATGCCAATGCAAGACTGCAAAAGGACTGGGTCTGATGCAAGAAACATGTTATGTATAGATACCTGCACAAGCTAACTTCTTAAATCTAATTAGAAACTGTCTAATATGAACTTGTCTTTTACCTCTTATTATCCGTCCTTATCTGAACACGTTTTATGACTGAATGTCGTATCGCTCCGCATTTCACAAATCCTCATCCACCATATGAATAATTTTATACATTTATGTCCAACTCCGACATCTTGGAACGGGTACACTTTTCATTTAAAATGGCAGCTTTATATTGCTTGGATGCGAAAACGTCAAAGTGTGTAAATATGCTCAATTATCATATTATTTATCATATGAACACTGCACGTCAAACCTGTCCTTCAGCTATTCAAATATTAAAAATGCACCTATATTAAATTGTCGGAATATGAGATTCATAAGTTTTTAAATAATATAGTTTGAAATTATATTTACAGTTTTATAAATCTGACATTTTCAGTTTTGCACATTGCCTAGCAGTTTTTTTGTTCCTTGCGCATGTTAAGTAACTCGATAGACATAAATCTAAACGACTTCAAGAGACCAGGAAGAATTTACTGACGTCATGTGCAATCCATATAATCACGATCAAACTGTAATTGTCGTCATGAATATATTTCTTTGAACACAGGTATGAGAATAAACGATGCTGAAACTCAAATATTCCATTTAAGATAAGGCTCGGGAGCACCGATGTGAATGACTGTATTCACGGACTTGAAGAAAATTGTCCTCCGATCTGTCATGTTATTGTGGTAAGCAATAGAGGACGTGAGACAGTTTGTATTAGACAACCGCCATGTCTGTCGGAAATAATGATTGGGTTTTGAGAATATCTCTGCCGGGTCACGGCGCCACGGTAATATCAATGTCACTGTTCAAACCCATGCAGTATGTTTAGATTCGGCGTTACTGTAGATTTAAACACAATTACGAACTGTATACATCCACATGCTTACTTGATTATCCAGCTTATATCGATTCTATAATGATAAGTACCTTTGGCCGATTCGCAACTAGAGCTTTTTTCGGAAGTAACGTTACCTTCTCTGTCTCTATAAGTGACTTTGCACAGAATGTCCCTCGCACGTCGTATTTTCGCACAGATCACAAAACGACGCCCTGCTAGCGAATTGGTTAAGGGTATTTTCCATAGTAGAACTGATATATTACCCTGGATAATCGAGGATGTTCCCCTGTCAGTTTGCCAGACCGCCAGACTACCAGATTGACACTCTCACCATCTCATTTAATCAGGAAGGGTTAAAAGCATCTGATGTCAGTTATATCATAGCATACCAGCTCAAAGGGACGTCGATTTTAAACGCCAAACCCGTCGGTGATGGTACGATGGCATGGTGTTGTCAAACCAACGATCGTAATCTGGACGCAACTGAGATTCGAACCCATGACCAACAATGCAGGCCTTACACGACTGGGTCAGTTGTCTTGCTGTTCTCAGTCGGAACGTTCCGCTTAATGCATTCATGACGGAACGTATGCCAGAGATGTTGTTGTGTATTGGATATCGCGTTAACTGTTACTTTTTGTTGTTGTTGTTCTTTAACGCCGCACTCAGCAATATTCCGGTTATATGACGGCGGTCTGTAAATAAACGAGTCTGGACCCGACAATCCAGTGATTGACATCATGAGCATCGATCGATTGGGATACGATGACATGCATCAACTATGTCAGTGAGCATGACCATTAGGTCTCTTTTACGGCAAGCGTGGGTTGCTGAAGAACTATTCCTAGTACCCTATAAATGCAATAGAGACACTATTGGGTGGATCCATGTTAGAACGCTGTGACATTCCCAATCTTGTAAATACAAAACCTTTTATCCTGGGCCTCACTAGTTCCCTTCGATTGACAACATATCGCAAATATCGTTTGTTTGTTTTCAGTGATCCATTCATATAATCTTCACCACTATTTTGCCTTTTAGACCCACGGAATCAGTTTCGACAGATAATCGAGACTGGTTATTCTCTGGTATTGACGTTTCGTACATGCTGTTTTACGCACAGTAAGCAAATTTCATCGTCGGACTGTAAATAACTGAGTCTGGACCAGGCAAACAGGAGGATGAGGACACAATCATTTCAGCAACATATACATATGCATATAAATACTGATTAAATACAAAACACCGCACAGCAGTACTGGGTGTATAATCATGCGAGTGGTTTTCGTACAACTTGGCGAGCATCGTCAGATGGAGGCATGCGGGAGAACATCAATGGGCACGTAGTGTGTATCTTACAAATACAAATTGTACATAAATAGCTCCGATTATAATAATGATCATGTAGCTTCACGGCAGATCTCATGTCAGCACTGTTGTCGTATATCGTGGAGGAAAAGCATGTATTACATATGAATGAAAAATATATCAAACATAAATGAAGGCGTGTGGACTTTTCTCTTTTAATCAGGGTGTAATGGTTGTGACGGGGGCGTCGTCTAAGGTGAAATTCACAGAGCAAATTTTGTTTATAGATGTTAGTTCAACTCTGGGTCGTTTATTTGTATGACAGAGTGTCCAACAGGAGCTTGAGATCAGTATTTCTAGTAAAAAACAACATAGAAGTCGTTGTAGGTCGTCAAAATGTGGTACTCGGAACAACCAACACCATCATCTCTAAGGTGACGTGAGGTGAAATGCGATTCAGGATTTTTGAACTTATTTTGGGATATGGTCGCACGATCTGCTTGCAATAGTCCGGAGTTTGCCGGCTGTAATGTGCTAGACCACTGAGATATCATGTAGTAGTTTAACATGAATACCCTCATCCGACCAGTGCTTGTTTGCTCCGTTAATGCCAAGCGGCAGCCAGGGAAACAACAACTACCATAGTTAAACGGTTTTTGGGGGTATGATCACCACCGACCTTCCTCTCTCTGGACCACGGACGCAGTCTATCATCACTAAAGGGGTACCAGCATTTTGAATACTTTTTCACAACTCTCTCAATGCAGCATGTTTGACAATACTCAGTTCAGTCTTCAGAATGGTCAGATTGTTGTGGTTTATGAAATGCATACCCGCTTAAGCTGGCAATGTGACCTTGCGAAGTCGCCTCACACAACTTTTGTAGGTATTAGTCACGGTAGGCATTTGTCACTGTAGGCATTAGTAGTCCTAACCTTGAAATCAGGAGTGTCATAACAACGTTCACGAAAATTAATCGACGAGGAAATCAGTGATGACACCAGGTGTTCGTTTTGCCCCCTGCATAAAAACATCCGTTAAGTTATAATTATTCCCCACCATGTACAATATCAACAAGTAAATTAATAAACATCAAAATGATAATAAATATAAACATAAAATGTCAATGCAAGAGAGAAACCAGTTTTGATTATCCCCCGAAACAGATTCCGTTTGTCGTTAAGGGCAAAATAGATGTGAATATTATATGAATGGAAGGCATTTGCATAAAAGGGTAAGCATGTCCTACCCTAAAGGTAGTACCTCCCATTCACAAAATGTTAATGGAAAAGTAAGTATTTTCCCTTTATACTCCTAGACCGCCTCCGTGGTCTAGTGGTAGAACGTCCGCCCGGAGAGCGGAAGGTTTGGGGTTCGATCCCCGGGCGCGTCATACCAAAAGACGTTAAAAGATGGTACTTGTTGTTACCCTGTCTGGCGCTCGGCATTAAGGGGCTAAAACAAAGACTGGTCGGCTCGGAGTCAGTATACTGTGTCTCAGTGGGGTATTCATGTTAAACTGCGGCATGGTATCTCAGTGAGCTAGCACTATAAATCGGCATCAGTCCGGACTAGTACAAGCAGCCACACACACACACACACGTACATGCACGTCGCTATATAAGTGCAATAATCTTGGACGCGACGTTAAACCCCATTTCACCTCACCTCACCTTTATACTCCTGTCATACGAAGTCGGCCTCTAAATAAACCGGACAAATGCATACACAATTATAGTCTGACGACGTGTTCCATGTCTATGTAAAACATTCACAGAGGCAGACGGTGTCAGACCATTTTTTCAGAATGCCTTATTCTAAAATTATTTGTGTATTTTATCAATTCCTCTTTGATTCGTATTTAGTTTTGCGGAGTGTCCACATTCAGACAGAGCTCATGAAAATTGAAAGTATTCTGCACTGAATAGGATTCGGAGCGTTTCTCATCTTGCAGCCTTCGTGGCGCTATGTCAAATGCGGTGTTCTCTGGTTTGCAAGATCTGCGGCGACATTCGACATAAACTCGTTCTACTGGAACGGCATCCACTCCAATGTTAGACATGAGCATGATTCACGACAGCAATGCCTTTTGTTTGTAGTACGACGAGATTGCCCACAAGGGGTTGTTGCTATTGCTGATATTCATCTTCATAAATCTCTATCAAAATTGAAAACGTGTTTAATCAGAATTACAAGTAATAGATGGACAATCCCGTGTACGTTTTGGCTTCTAAATATCTCAAATTGGTTCCATGACAGGATCCACATGGCTAAATATTTATAAATAAAAGATTTTCACGAAACCCCACACCATAAATTTAAACCTCTGAAATAGCACATATGGTAGATAACATAAATATTGTAAATTGATAGTTATGTTGGAATCAAGCAAAAAAGGCGATTACATTCAACTTTTAATATGGTGTTTTGGGTACCTCAAAGAGATGTATTTTTATAAACAATATCTGTTGCAAATTGATCAAAGAAAAAAGATTATCTAGATTCTACATTTTCTGGACTACATTTATGTATGCGTCGAGGACGTTGCTTTTCACTTTGATATTTATTTGTATATTTGTGGATAATTTACATGATGTGAAAAAATTACAAATTAACGGAATTTTATGTATTCGGGAACTCACTATTTGTTGCTCGACATACCTTCGTCATATTGGGAAACGCAGTAAATAACTTTCGAATATCATAACACAGCTAACAGGCGACAGATGTCGACAGGAATATTTAACCGTTCAAAAGCGTAAACATATTTTATAGCAAACAACGCAGTGAAATAATTAAAAAAAGAATGCTTCTGCTTAGTAATTCAGACAGATGCTTTAACGAATCCAACGTTAGATTTTAATGTCAAAATGTATATACCTCTCTCGAAACGCCCAAATCCATCACACCAACGTTATACATATATCTTCCTGACCAAACTTTCTCAGCCATGCACTCATCTCATCCACACACCAATCTCATACTCACTCCTATCTTAGTCGCACACCAGTCTCACACACACTCATATCTCAGTCTCACACCAATCTCAGCAAGACACACATATCTCGGTCACACACCTATCTCACACACACTCATATTTCATCGACACTCCTATCTCAGTCACATACCTATCTCAGTCACACACCTATTTCATCCACACTCCTATTTCATCAACACACCTATCTCAGTCGCATACCTATTTCATCCACACTCCTATTTCATCAACACTCCTATCTCAGTCGCATACCTATCTCAGTCGCATACCTATTTCATCCACACTCCTATTTCATCAACACTCCTATCTCAGTCGCATACCTATCTCAGTCACACACCTATTTCATCAACACTCCTATTTCATCAACACACCTATCTCAGTCGCATACCTATCTCAGTCACACACCAATTTCATCCACACTCCTATTTCATCAACACTCCTATCTCAGTCGCATACCTATTTCATCCACACTCCTATTTCATCAACACTCCTATTTCATCAACACTCCTATCTCAGTCGCATACCTATTTCATCCACACTCCTATTTCATCAACACACCTATCTCAGCCGCATACCTATCTCAGTCACACACCAATTTCATCCACACTCCTATTTCATCAACACACCTATCTCAGTCGCTTACCTATCTCAGTCACATACCTATCTCATTCACACACCTATTTCATCAACACTCCTATTTCATCAACACACCTATCTCAGTCGCATACCTATTTCATCAACACACCTATCTCAGTCGCATATCCATCTCAGTCACACACCTATTTCAGTCACACACCTATCTCAGTCAAACACCTATTTCATCCACACTCCTATCTCAGTCGCATATCCATCTCAGTCACACACCTATTTGATCCACACTCCTATTTCATCAACACACCTATCTCAGTCGCATACCTATCTCAGTCACACACCTATTTCATCAACACACCTATCTCAGTCGCATACCTATGTCAGTCACACACCTATTTCATCCACACTCCTATCTCAGTCGCATATCCATCTCAGTCACACACCTATTTCAGTCACACATCTATCTCAGTCACACATCTATTTCATCCACACTCCTATCTCAGTCGCATATCCATCTCAGTCACACACCTATTTCATCCACACTCCTATTTCATCAACACACCTATCTCAGTCGCATACCTATTTCATCCACACTCCTATTTCATCAACGCTCCTATCTCAGTCGCATACCTATCTCAGTCACACACCTATTTCATCCACACTCCTATTTCATCAACACACCTATCTCAGTCGCATACCTATTTCATCCACACTCCTATTTCATCAACGCTCCTATCTCAGTCGCATACCTATCTCAGTCACACACCTATTTCATCCACACTCCTATTTCATCAACACACCTATCTCAGTCGCATACCTATCTCAGTCGCATACCTATTTCATCCACACTCCTATTTCATCAACACTCCTATCTCAGTCGCATACCTATCTCAGTCGCATACCTATTTCATCCCCACTCCTATTTCATCAACACACCTATCTCAGTCGCATACCTATCTCAGTCACACACCAATTTCATCCACACTCCTATTTAATCAACACACCTATCTCAGTCGCATACCTATCTCAGTCACATACCTATCTCATTCACACACCTATTTCATCCACACTCCTATTTCATCAACACATCTATCTCAGTCGCATACCTATTTCATCAACACTCCTATCTCAGTCGCATATCCATCTCAGTCACACACCTATTTCAGTCACACACCTATCTCAGTCACACACCTATTTCATCCACACTCCTATCTCAGTCGCATATCCATCTCAGTCACACACCTATTTCATCCACACTCCTATTTCATCAACACACCTATCTCAGTCGCATACCTATCTCAGTCACACGCCTATTTCATCGACACTCCTATCTCAGTCGCATATCCATCTCAGTCACACACCTATTTCATCCACACTCCTATTTTATCAACACACCTATCTCAGTCACACACCTATTTCATCCACACTCCTATTTCATCAACACACCTATCTCAGTCACATACCTATCTCAGTCACACACCTATTTCATCAACACACCTATCTCAGTCGCATACCTATCTCAGTCACACACCTATTTCATCAACACTCCTATCTCATTCGCATATCCATCTCAGTCACACACCTATTTCATCAACACTCCTATTTCATCAACACACCTATCTCAGTCGCATATCTATCTCAGTCACACACCTATTTCATCCACACTCCTATTTCATCAACACACCTATCTCAGTCGAGTACCTATCTCAGTCACACACCTATTTCATCCACACACCTATTTCATCCACACTCCTATCTCAGTCGCATACCTATCTCAGTCACACGCCTATTTCATCCACACTCCTATCTCATTCGCATACCTATCTCAGTCACACACCTATTTCATCCACACTCCTATCTCAGTCGCATATCCATCTCAGTCACACACCTATTTCATCCACACTCCTATTTCATCAACACACCTATCTCAGTCGCATATCCATCTCAGTCACACACCTATTTCATCAACACTCCTATTTCATCAACACACCTATCGCAGTCGCATACCTATCTCAGTCACACACCTATTTCATCCACACACCTATTTCATCCACACTCCTATCTCAGTCGCATACCTATCTCAGTCACACACCAATTTCATCCACACTCCTATTTGATCAACACTCCTATCTCAGTCGCATACCTATCTCAGTCACACACCAATCTCACACACACTCCTATTTCATCAACACACCTATCTCAGTCACATACCTATCTCAGTCACACACCTATTTCATCCACACTCCTATCTCAGTCGCATATCCATCTCAGTCACACACCTATTTCATCCACACTCCTATTTCATCAACACATCTATCTCAGTCGCATACCTATCTCAGTCACACACCAATTTCATCCACACTCCTATTTCATCAACACACCTGTCTCAGTCGCATACCTATCTCAGTCACACACCAATTTCATCCACACTCCTATTTCATCAACACTCCTATCTCAGTCGCATACCTATTTCATCCACACTCCTATTTCATCCACACTCCTATTTCATCAACACTCCTATCTCAGTCGCATACCTATTTCATCCACACTCCTATTTCATCAACACACCTATCTCAGCCGCATACCTATCTCAGTCACACACCAATTTCATCCACACTCCTATTTCATCAACACACCTATCTCAGTTGCTTACCTATCTCAGTCACATACCTATCTCATTCACACACCTATTTCATCAACACTCCTATTTCATCAACACACCTATCTCAGTCGCATACCTATTTCATCAACACACCTATCTCAGTCGCATATCCATCTCAGTCACACACCTATTTCAGTCACACACCTATCTCAGTCAAACACCTATTTCATCCACACTCCTATCTCAGTCGCATATCCATCTCAGTCACACACCTATTTGATCCACACTCCTATTTCATCAACACACCTATCTCAGTCGCATACCTATCTCAGTCACACACCTATTTCATCAACACACCTATCTCAGTCGCATACCTATCTCAGTCACACACCTATTTCATCCACACTCCTATCTCAGTCGCATATCCATCTCAGTCACACACCTATTTCAGTCACACATCTATCTCAGTCACACATCTATTTCATCCACACTCCTATCTCAGTCGCATATCCATCTCAGTCACACACCTATTTCATCCACACTCCTATTTCATCAACACACCTATCTCAGTCGCATACCTATTTCATCCACACTCCTATTTCATCAACGCTCCTATCTCAGTCGCATACCTATCTCAGTCACACACCTATTTCATCCACACTCCTATTTCATCAACACTCCTATCTCAGTCGCATACCTATTTCATCCACACTCCTATTTCATCAACACTCCTATTTCATCAACACACCTATCTCAGTCGCATACCTATTTCATCCACACTCCTATTTCATCAACGCTCCTATCTCAGTCGCATACCTATCTCAGTCACACACCTATTTCATCCACACTCCTATTTCATCAACACACCTATCTCAGTCGCATACCTATCTCAGTCGCATACCTATTTCATCCACACTCCTATTTCATCAACACTCCTATCTCAGTCGCATACCTATCTCAGTCGCATACCTATTTCATCCCCACTCCTATTTCATCAACACACCTATCTCAGTCGCATACCTATCTCAGTCACACACCAATTTCATCCACACTCCTATTTAATCAACACACCTATCTCAGTCGCATACCTATCTCAGTCACATACCTATCTCATTCACACACCTATTTCATCCACACTCCTATTTCATCAACACATCTATCTCAGTCGCATACCTATTTCATCAACACTCCTATCTCAGTCGCATATCCATCTCAGTCACACACCTATTTCAGTCACACACCTATCTCAGTCACACACCTATTTCATCCACACTCCTATCTCAGTCGCATATCCATCTCAGTCACACACCTATTTCATCCACACTCCTATTTCATCAACACACCTATCTCAGTCGCATACCTATCTCAGTCACACGCCTATTTCATCGACACTCCTATCTCAGTCGCATATCCATCTCAGTCACACACCTATTTCATCCACACTCCTATTTCATCAACACACCTATCTCAGTCACACACCTATTTCATCCACACTCCTATTTCATCAACACTCCTATCTCAGTCACATACCTATCTCAGTCACACACCTATTTCATCAACACACCTATCTCAGTCGCATACCTATCTCAGTCACACACCTATTTCATCAACACACCTATCTCATTCGCATATCCATCTCAGTCACACACCTATTTCATCAACACTCCTATTTCATCAACACACCTATCTCAGTCGCATATCTATCTCAGTCACACACCTATTTCATCCACACTCCTATTTCATCAACACACCTATCTCAGTCGAGTACCTATCTCAGTCACACACCTATTTCATCCACACACCTATTTCATCAACACACCTATCTCAGTCACATACCTATCTCAGTCACACACCTATTTCATCAACACACCTATCTCAGTCGCATACCTATCTCAGTCACACACCTATTTCATCAACACACCTATCTCATTCGCATATCCATCTCAGTCACACACCTATTTCATCAACACTCCTATTTCATCAACACACCTATCTCAGTCGCATATCTATCTCAGTCACACACCTATTTCATCCACACTCCTATTTCATCAACACACCTATCTCAGTCGAGTACCTATCTCAGTCACACACCTATTTCATCCACACACCTATTTCATCCACACTCCTATCTCAGTCGCATACCTATCTCAGTCACACGCCTATTTCATCCACACTCCTATCTCATTCGCATACCTATCTCAGTCACACACCTATTTCATCCACACTCCTATTTCATCAACACACCTATCTCAGTCGCATATCCATCTCAGTCACACACCTATTTCATCAACACTCCTATTTCATCAACACACCTATCTCAGTCACACACCTATTTCATCCACACTCCTATTTCATCAACACACCTATCTCAGTCACATACCTATCTCAGTCACACACCTATTTCATCAACACACCTATCTCAGTCGCATACCTATCTCAGTCACACACCTATTTCATCAACACACCTATCTCATTCGCATATCCATCTCAGTCACACACCTATTTCATCAACACTCCTATTTCATCAACACACCTATCTCAGTCGCATATCTATCTCAGTCACACACCTATTTCATCCACACTCCTATTTCATCAACACACCTATCTCAGTCGAGTACCTATCTCAGTCACACACCTATTTCATCCACACACCTATTTCATCCACACTCCTATCTCAGTCGCATACCTATCTCAGTCACACACCTATTTCATCCACACTCTTATTTCATCAACACACCTATCTCAGTCGCATATCCATCTCAGTCACACACCTATTTCATCCACACTCCTATTTCATCAACACACCTATCTCAGTCACACACCTATTTCATCCACACTCCTATTTCATCAACACACCTATCTCAGTCACATACCTATCTCAGTCACACACCTATTTCATCAACACACCTATCTCAGTCGCATACCTATCTCAGTCACACACCTATTTCATCAACACACCTATCTCATTCGCATATCCATCTCAGTCACACACCTATTTCATCAACACTCCTATTTCATCAACACACCTATCTCAGTCGCATATCTATCTCAGTCACACACCTATTTCATCCACACTCCTATTTCATCAACACACCTATCTCAGTCGAGTACCTATCTCAGTCACACACCTATTTCATCCACACACCTATTTCATCCACACTCCTATCTCAGTCGCATACCTATCTCAGTCACACGCCTATTTCATCCACACTCCTATCTCATTCGCATACCTATCTCAGTCACACACCTATTTCATCCACACTCCTATTTCATCAACACACCTATCTCAGTCGCATATCCATCTCAGTCACACACCTATTTCATCAACACTCCTATTTCATCAACACACCTATCTCAGTCGCATACCTATCTCAGTCACACACCTATTTCATCCACACACCTATTTCATCCACACTCCTATCTCAGTCGCATACCTATCTCAGTCACACACCAATTTCATCCACACTCCTATTTGATCAACACTCCTATCTCAGTCGCATACCTATCTCAGTCACACACCAATCTCACACACACTCCTATTTCATCAACACACCTATCTCAGTCACATACCTATCTCAGTCACACACCTATTTCATCCACACTCCTATCTCAGTCGCATATCCATCTCAGTCACACACCTATTTCATCCACACTCCTATTTCATCAACACATCTATCTCAGTCGCATACCTATCTCAGTCACACACCAATTTCATCCACACTCCTATTTCATCAACACACCTATCTCAGTCACACACCTATCTCAGTCACACACCTATTTCATCCACACTCCTATTTCATCAACACACCCATCTCAGTCGCATACCTATCTCAGTCACACACATATCCTAGTCACAATCCTATCTCAGCAACAGTACACGTTGGTACATGTAGGTTATACAATACATTTTGATCAGCCGGACAATGTGCGCTGCTCAAGTTAACAGTGTGTCAGGCGAACTCTTGGTCTGTAGACGACACTTTGTAAATAATTCATGCGACCTGCTCAAGCCGAGGGAACAGTCCCTTGTTCAAGTGTGGCTTATGATAGGATTTGATTCACCCAGGACCGAGTTTAAAACACAGTCTCCTCTCTCTCTCAACATTTCATTGAAGCATCATGTTGTATTGTCAAACAATAGTGTGCAATGACTTCAACACGCATGGCGATGTGTATTCCAAAGAGGTTTCGATTTCTTCAGATTAGTCATTTATATATTCGGTAAGCGTGTTGTGGAATAATGTAAACTAATTTTAAATTACATTATGAAGTCTAGTCAAGTAAGATTAATTGATACACACCTGAACGCAAATAGACCAGGATCTGTTGTTGGTTGTAATCTTTGTGATTTGGGTCAGCCCCTGAAATAATACGACGGGAGGACGTTATCCGTGGAATGGTTCTAAACATTTCTTTCTAAACATTTCTAAATTACACCTAGGGGGGTGATACCCTATAACAGCGGTAATTCAGAATATGTCATGGCAATGTTCAAATTAATTGATGACGGGATGTTTGCTTACGGTGAACCAGAAATAAATTTTAACATACAGGTATTAAACAAGGAAGCGCTCTATATTGGCGAGTATGTTACATACAGTGTACGAGTAGGCATTGACAAGTCGGTTTTGTTGCCTTGAATGGTGGTAGATCTATGTAGACATTGAAAACTTGCGAGTATGATGTAGACATGTGTAGGAATTGACAAGCGGTTTTCTTGGCTGATATGGTTGTAGATCTGTGTAGGTATTGCAAACTGGCAATATGATTTACACATGTGTAGACATTGAAAAGTGGGTTTTGTTGGCTTAGCGTGGTGGTAGATCTGTGTAGACATCTAACATTGGCGAGTATGATGTACACATGTGTAGACATTGGCAAGCGGGTTTTGTTGGCTAGCGTGGTGGTAGATCTGTGTAGACATCTAACATTGGCGAGTATGATGTACACATGTGTAGACATTGGCAAGCGGGTTTTGTTGGCTTAGCGTGGTGGTAGATCTGTGTAGACATCTAACATTGGCGAGTACGATGTACACATGTGTAGACATTGGCAAGCGGGTTTTGTTGGCTTAGCGTGGTGGTAGATCTGTGTAGACATCTAACATTGGCGAGTACGATGTACACATGTGTAGACATTGGCAAGCGGGTTTTGTTGGCTAGCGTGGTGGTAGATCTGTGTAGACATCTAACATTGGCGAGTACGATGTACACATGTGTAGACATTGGCAAGCGGGTTTTGTTGGCTAGCGTGGTGGTAGATCTGTGTAGACATCTAACATTGGCGAGTACGATGTACACATGTGTAGACATTGGCAAGCGGGTTTTGTTGGCTTAGCGTGGTGGTAGATCTATGTAGACATCTAACATTGGCGAGTGTGATGTACACATGTGTAAGCATTGACAAGTGGGTTTTGTTGGCTAGCGTGGTGGTAGATCTATGTAGACATTGAACATTGGCGAGTACGATGTACACATGTGTAGGCATTGACAAGTGGGTTTTCTTGGCTGATATGGTTGTAGATATGTGTAGGTATTACTAACTGGTTGTATTTATTGGCTAGTATGATGATATGTTTATGTAGGCATTGGCAAGAGGCTGTCTCTGTTAGCGAGTATGATGGTACATGTCTGTAGACATTGAGAAGTGGTTGCGTTCACTGGAAAGTTTTTTTATGGTACATGTAAGTAGACACAGAGAAGTGGTTGCATTCACTGGTGCGTTCTGTGGTACATGTATTGAGGCAATGACAAGTCGTTTTAACTATTGGCGAGAAAGATGGTTAATGTGCCCGTGTGTGTCGGCAATTAAAGTAAATGTATATGTTGGCAAGTATAATCATACATTTGTATATGTTATCAGGTATTGGAAAGTGAGTGTATTTTTGAGCGAATTTGATTGAACATGTATATAGGCATTAAAAGTGGTTGTATATGTTGCGAGTGTGGTTGTTCATGAATACAGGCATTGTCAAGTGGTTGCATCTGTTGGTGAGTATAATTCATAGTGTAGGCATTGATAAGTTATATCCATGTGAGTATACAGATGGAATAAAAATTGTTTTCGTGAACAGTCCTCATACGGAGCAAGTTTTATAAAAAAAGTTCAAAGTAAGGAAATATTGGAATGTTATTAACCTTTTGTCTGACATTCAAAACAACCCTATAGGATATCATTATTTTATCTGAGAAACATTTTTTTAAAAGATCAATAAATAAACAAAACAATTTTAAAAGGTTACTTTTATCTGTGTATCGACCGCCGACTTTAGAAAGCGCGTCCTTGTGCCAAGTGATTAAAAGAGAGACTGGTGAAATGTTTTCAGAAGGTTGCAATAGGGTTGTAAAAGGGAATAAGAGGCTGTAGCAGAGTTATTACAGCGCTGTACGAAGTGAGTGAGTGAGTGAGTTGGGTCTAACGCTGCTTTGAACAGTATTCCAGTTACATCACAGCCTGTCAGCGAATTGTGGGATGAAAACCCGAAGTGAAACAAGACGGAGGTCTTAGAAGCTTACTATTTTTTTTACCATACGGGTGTGGTGCTGAAACACCAAGAAACATAATCGGGGCAAAACCGGGTTCAAACTCACGATCATAGGTTTCTGGCACGCCCAAGGGACGCAACTCTGCACAGCGAACTGCGACACCTTACACGACATAGCCATCCTTGTAAGGAGAGTACTAGAGTGTTATTAGAATGTTGACAGCAGGTTATATAAAAGGGTTATCAGATGGGTGTAATAAGAGAGACATTAGAGGGTTGTAGGGGAGTAGTGAGGGGTTGTAAGAGGGTTGGAAACTGGTTATTAGATGACTAATAGATGGTTGTAAGACGGCCGTCAGGGGGATACCCTATAACAGCGGTAATTCAGATGTGTCATGGCAATGTTCAAATTAATTGATGACAAGATGTTTGCTCATGGTGAATCAGAAATAAATTTTAACATATATGTATGTAAGCAAGGCAGTGCTCTATATTGGCGAGTGTGGTGTACATACGAGTAGACACTGGCAAATGGGTTCTGTTGGCTAGAATGATGGTAGATCTATGTAGGCATGGAACACTTGCGAGTATGATGTACACATGTGTAGGCATTGACAAGTGGTTTTCTTGGCTGATATGGTTGTAGATCTGTGTAGGTATTACTAACTGGTTGTATGTATTGGCTAGTATGATGATATGTTTATGTAGGCATTGACAAGAGGCTGTCTCTGTTAGCGAGTATGATGGTTCATGTCTGTAGACATTGAGAAGTGGTTGCGTTCACTGGAACGTTTTGGGGCTGAAGGGGATTATTGGAGGGGTGAAGAGGGTATAATCCTACGTTAAACTATTTGTTGTTTATAACATATTTATTAGAAAGTAACTACCCCTGGAAATAGTAAATTGAAATATTCAAAGAGCTATGAACACTTCTTATAAACATGTCATTGTACTTACTGTATGTCCAAAACTATCAATGAAACGTTCTGTCTGTCTGTGTCTGTCTGTCTGTCTGTGTCTAGCTACATTTGCACGAGACCCGTGAAGATCCGGGGTAGAATAGGTCTTCGGCAACCCATGCTTGCCATTAAAGGCGACTATGCTTGTCGTAAAAGGCGACTAACGGGATCGGGTGGTCAGGCTCGCTGACTTGGTTAATGCAGGTCATCGATCCCAATTGCGTGTATCGATGCTCATGATATCAATCACTGGACTGTCTGGTCCAGACTCGATTATTTTACAGACCGCCGTCATATAGCTGGAATATTTCTTAGTGCGGCGTAAAACAACAAACCAAACCAAAATCAAAACATTTGCACGATCGTCTTTCAAGCAATTGCTATCAAGTGTCATATATACTCTTCAAATGTTGATATTCCTATGATTAAACAAAAGCGGTAAAACGCTTTTTACATTCACAAGAAAGATTGGATCGTACGATTCAGACTTTATCATGAACATGTTAATGAATCACTATCAAATAGTGATGATGCCAGGTGTTCGCGAATGCATCATGCCAAACTGATTTTATTCACTTACATCCATTACATGCGTCTCGTAAATAGTGTTTTAATATGTGAGCAGTTTATACATTGTGGTTGTGTAAATTCACAGTAGGGGTAGTTTATGTCCGCTTGTTCAACATTTTAACCATGACCTTTTATTTTAGCCCCTGGCTCCCCCAAATAATAACTTGATATTATTATGTGATGTTTTCACACACATCGACACACATTGTTAAGTGAGGCCTCTTACTAGTTAGGTTAATGTTTGTATTGATGGTGAGGTTGGTTTCCGAAGCAGGGCAGGCTTTGCATCTAGGGTTATGTGGTGCTTTGAATGATGGGGTAATTTCGAAAGGGTTTGAGTGTTTCAGTGCATTTATTTATTTTCTCGAAACCGTTCTGTATTCGTTTCCAGAACTTGACAGGGAATCAGTGATGTGTATTATCGAGTTTGTGATGGCTGTCTGTTATATGTATTTCATATTAACATGTTTCTCTTGCACATTATGTATAAGTGTTTATTTGTTTGTTGAACGCTGCACTCATTAATATCATAGTGAATGAGTTGACTTTAACGCCGATTTGAACTTTATTTCCGTTTGATCACAGTGTGTCAGCTTAGTGTGGAAAGCCTCAAGTAATGCAGGTCATGGCTGTTCACCAATGCGATGGTAACCACGAACACAGTTGGGTTCTGACAAACCAAGAAACATTATCAGGGGTAACTGAGATTCGAACACACGATCATAGGTTTCGTCACGACTAAACGACGCAACTTTGCTGTGCCTTAGTCGACGGCGCCACATGTGCTGCATGTGTACTTAATGCCCCAAATAAAAACAAGGCCAAACGAATACCCTTCTTTGTATATTTTAGGGCTCGGGAAGTTTAACAGTGTTCAAACCATTGCCTTTACAGTTGCATGGCAAGTTTTAATGTATCCCTCCAATCAATACATCAACGCAAGAAAATAATGTCTCGAATATCTGCCGAAACAGATTCCAAAGGCGCAAAAAGCAAATCAGTTATATTATAAACAGATCGCTGAAAAACAGACACCATGTAAAGGTCACTGTAATCGCGCATCATTTGACAAGCGACGTGGCTCTGAATCACATAATCTGATCTTTGATGGCGAAACCTTTATTGAGAAGCTTAGTTGTAAGCAGAATGTGTCTTTCCCTTCTCTGTACCTGTCATGACCAATCAACACTGACATCCATTTGCATGTTTGATACATGTTGGACCGCCTCCGTGGTCTAGTGGTAGAGCGTCCGCCCGGAGAGCGGAAGGTCCGGGGTTGGATCCCCGGCCGTGTCATTCCAAAAGACGTTAAAAGATGGTACTTGTTGTTACCCTGTCTGGCACTCGGCATTAAGGGGCTAAAACAAGGACTGGTCGGCTCGGAGTCAGTATACTGTGTCTGAGTGGGGTATTCATGTTAAACTGCGGCATGGGATCTCAGTGAGCTAGCACTATAAATCGGCATCAGTCCGGACTAGTACAAGTACCACATAAACACACACACGTACATGCACGTCGCTATATAATTCAATAATCTTGGACGCGATGTTAAACCCCATTTCACCTCACCTGATACATGTTAGCACCATTGTAACAATTAAAAGGAAACAAAAGACAGTGTGTAAGGGTGAACAGAAACGGTTTTGTAGCACAGTGGTTCACGCGTTCGCTCGTTACACCAAAGATCCTGGTTCGATTCCAAAATTGGTAAAAAGTGAAAACAGGTCTTATCATACGTAAAGTGAGTGAGTGAGTTTTGGCTTGACGCCGCTTTTAGCAATATTCCAGCAATATGACGGCTGGGGACACCAGAAATGGGCTTCATACATTGTACCAATGTCGGGAATCGAACCCGGGTCTTCGGCGTAACGAGCAAACGCTTTAACCACTTGGCTACCCGACCGCCCCTCATACGTATAGAGGGACATGGTGCTATACGTATACATTGCTATGCTATTATAAGATTGAAAAAGTCAATCCAAATGTGGTCATCGGGATCAGACAGGTACCAATTCTCCAGAAGAAGCTACCGAATGTGAAAACAGTGGCGCTACCTCCTCACGCGTCCTCCAAACTTTTTTATACCCGTCATGGAGTGTTGCGGTTCAAATTAGGAGGGAAGCGAGGTCTAAATCTTATCATGCACAAGGCTCGTGGACCACTTTTTTGCGGAAACATCCTCTTTGGGAACCTATAATTTCTTCTCGCCTCTTGACTTGTGTTTTAGCGATGAGACAGATTGTGGGAAACCTGTAAATTAGATTCAAGGCTTAAACCGCGGGATGGTCTCCGAGATCTGCTTAATGTAGAACTTGAAAAAAGCCTGAACCATCGACTCTGTCAAAGGCAAATTTACAAAAAAACTATCAACTCGTGGAGAACTCTTTAAGGGAGTCGTTTTCTTACTTTTTCATGTGTGTCACATGTGTTGAAGGTATTTGGGGACAAAAACATTTTCGTTCAAATTAACATTTGTTGCTTATAATAAATTTAGATTCTGCAAAGGCCCATCTGCAGTGCTTTTTACAAGTATTCAAAAGAGTCGACGTCGATGTATTGACAAGTTTACACAGTAATTTGAATCTGTAGGCCAATGTCAGTGTAATGTGGAGTTTCCTTGCCCTGGTTGATGTGGTCTTAGTTAAAACGAGTGAAGTTAATGGTGATGAGTGTATGATTAGGGATGTGCGGCATCCTCATCACAAAAAACACGTACTATGTGTGTGTTGGTTTAACGCAATTTTGAAATTTTTATATCATGTCTTTTCAGCATAGGGGGCACGGGTGGCCCATTCGTCTAAGGCGCAGCGATTCGCTGTGCAGAGTTGCGACCCTTGGGCATGCCAGAAACCTATGATTGTGGGTTCGAATCCCGGTTCGCCCCGATTATGTTTCTAGGTTTGTCAGCACCATACCCGTGCTCGTGGGTTTCACCGAAGTGGTAATCGTGTGTGACCTGCTTCACTTTCCTCCCACATTAAGCTGACACGCCGCGATATAACTGGAATACTGTTAAAAGTGGCGTTAAACCCAACTCACTCACTCTCTCACTTTTCAGCATAATTTTGGAGGAAAGTTTGATGAAAGTCTTAGCCGTTTACCGCTCATACCCACGAGCATGACATGGGGCTGACAAACTAAGGGACAAACAGGAATCGAACCCACGATCCTACAGGAAGTGTCAGGCACACCCAAGGGACGCAACTCTGCACAGGAAATTGCGTCACCACAGACGACTGAACATAACGATTTGCGATGCCAAAACGTAACCTAATTTGGAAATAGGGCGAGTGAATGAGTATGATGTTACGCCGCTTTTAGCAATATTCAAGCAATATCATGGCGGGGACACCAGAAATGAGCTTCACACAATGTGCCCATGTGGGCCATCGAGCCCGGGTCTTCGACGTGACGAGCGAACGTTTTAACCACCAGACTACAGGCTACCCTATAGGGAATCATAGGGTCTGTTCCTCGACTTCTCGACCTTAAGGTCGTGATTCGTAACTTGAGCATGCATGTTCTTAAACGGCGCACAAGTTGGATGTTTGTGTGTTTGTTGGAAGCATCATTTATGGAGTCTGTCTGTCGCATTTTACCAGGTATCTGGTTTCTTAAAAAAATTGTTACGAATAAACATTGATCAGGAGAATGACCAATGCTGTTATTTTCAAGCACATGACATTTTCACCACTTTACATGAAGCATAGATATTTTTTCCTTTAGTACGTATATTTATTTATATATGTACAATCAATGTATATAATAAGATAATATGTATTTTGACAAATTTATTTAATATGCATTTATACATATTGACTGAATTTTTTAGTCATTATACATACTGCCTGATAGGCATTGAATGAACCATATACATCGGATTAAATACTTATGGCACGAGAAATTACTTAATATCACATTCTTCTTCTTCAAAAGAAAGAACCAAAATCTCCTTTCCCTTTTGGGACTCAAGGTACCTCATAATCATAATTATTTAATTACGAGCCGACTAAGTCACCCGTGACCCGTGAAGCTCCGGGGTAGACTAGGTCTTCAGCAACCCATGCTTGCCGTTAAAGGCAACTAAAGGGATCGGGTGGTCACGCTCGCTGACTTGGTTGATGCATGTCATCGTATCCTAATTGCGTGATGTCAGTCACTGGATTCTCTGGTCCAGACTCGATTATTTACAGACCGCCATCATATAGCTGGAATATTTCTGAGTGCGGCTTTAAACAACAAACAAACAAACGTAGTTTATTGTGTGCCATTGTGCTTAAACGGCATGAGACGTTAATTATGCTATCAATCACTTGTTTCTCCTTCTTGAACGCCAATCAAACAGTTACTTGTTTGTTCTATTTACATGAATATTCCGCCGTGATAGAACTTGATTATCGCTGATCGCGTCGTAAAACAAATAACAAAACTCCCCCTACTTTGTTCTGATGGCAACATTTCCTATGAGCAAAGAACTTATTTGTTTTGGCCTAATATTTAGGAGTCCTTCTGGTCACTGAGTGCCTTTGATCAATACTTAAAAAAACCCTCCCGGACAATTCACGTAGGCAGTCCTAATCCTGTACTAAGAAACGTCCAAATGAAGCCATTTAGCACGGTCTTTGAGCCCAGGCTAATCCCCACGGCCTTCTTTAGTACTGAAATTCTTATCTCGAGGTCATCAGGTATATTTTTATTCGACTATTAGGTAAAATTGTTTATGTTAGATAGTACGATTCTACTGTGAATTATCGGTCTTTAGCAGGTTTAATAACTTTGTTTTAAGTAATTAACCGTCTGGGAGAAGCGACACCTTTATCTGGGTTTACTGACCATATCTACTTCATTAATAATATATACGTAGCGGGAGCCCCAGGGACACGAATTGGTTTTCGAATTTATTATTTACCGCTCAAAAACCAATGCTTGTCGTAAGAGGCGACTAACGAGATTGGTTGATCAGGCTCGCTGACTTGATTGGTACATGTCATCGTATCCCAATTGAGTAAGGAGATGTTCATGATGTCAATCACTGGATTGTCTGGACCAGACTCGATTATTTACAGACCGCCGTCATATAACTGGAATACTGCTGAGTGCGGCGTTAAACAACAAACCAACCAACAAACCAACGTCTAAGTGGCAACGTCCGATGAATGGTGTGTAGAATGTACGGATTCCTCATCAAGAAACTTAGCTAATTCTTCTCCCATTGTGCTTAAGCGGCATGGGACGTTGATCATGCTATCAATCACTTGTTTCTCCTTCTGGAACGCCAATCAAACAGTTACTTGTTTGTTCTATCTACATGAATATTCCGCCGTGATAGAGCTTGATTATCGCTGATCATGGCGTAAAACAAATAAGAAAACTCCCCCTACCAAGCACCAAGTAGACCTGACTGACACTAGAGTATACACTGTATATCGAGGGATTGTCCTCTGCAGTATTCAATGCCATTGCAATACTATTCATAAGCACTGGATTATATATTAATGTCAATGATGTCCCCGAGCCATGATAATTAGTTACGCTCGTTTTAGGACACTGTTTCAATACACGTGGGACATTAGTTTTCTTGTACAAAGCAACAAATTAAATCCTTGTTGTTCTTTGGACAATGCCACTGAACAAATGCGATAAAATATGTATACAATGTGGATACAGCTATCGTAACGCTCTACTGATGTAGGCCAAGGATATGGTGTGGATACAGTCCAGGTATTATCAGAACGCCCTACTGACTAAGGTCAAGGATAAAATGTGGATGCAGCCTCGGTTTGATCATAATGCCGCAGTGACAAAGGTCAAGGAGTATTATAACGCTCTGCTGACATACAATGTAGGTCAAAGGTGCTAAGTGGATAAAACCTTGACATTATAAAGACGCCCTGCTAACTAAGTTCCGGAATACAGTAATATATGACGAGGGACGTGTCTACATCACTGACTCTACTGTCAGTTCTAGAATGTTTGACGTTAATGCCGATGTGATAATACAGCCTTGAATAGTAAGGAATAGAATATATGGATGTCAACTTCTTTATTATGAGGAACACAACGTTTCGGTATATATGCTTACTCCTTCATCAGGTGATGAAACGTTGTATTCTCTTCCTTATGTGTTTCACTTCTAGTGTTCACACAGAGGTATAAGGCGATTAGACGATACATCTTTTCGGATGTGTCATCAAGAATATCAGGCGTGTGATTCATTCATATTATTTTCGTCACTATTTTGCCTTTTCGGCCCAACAGTATTTGCTTTGGCAGAAAATCGAGACCGATAATGCTCTGGCGTTGACGATTTGATTCAATCATATATAGTGAACCCTCGTTATTGCGAACTATATCTACACGATATATCATGCTTTAAAATAATGTAGAAATACTCTGCCCCCAAAAATGCAAAAGTGATTTTAGATGTATTTTTTAGGTATCATTTACAAAATCAACAGATGGTAATCGATTGTTCAAAGTTAATACCCATCATTGTCATTGACTCAGGTTCCATTTGGCACACATGGAACAGTAGATTTTACTGTCAATGTCATTTGTTATCAATATTTTGTATGGCAACCATTAGCATCCAAAACTGATTGGCATCGACGTCCCATGGAAGCAATCAGATCCCGAAATGTGGCTTGGGGAATGTTCACCCACTCTGCCTGCAGTGCTTGTGAAAACTGCTGGTTGTTGGTTGTTGCTGACGTGCTCGCAGTCGTCGATCCAGTGCATCCCTTAAATGTTCGATTCGGACAAGCATGGGTCGCTGAGTAAATGTGCTTTTAGCAATATTCCAGCAATATCGCGGCGGGGGACACCAGTAAAGGGCTTCACACATTGTACCAATGTCGGGAATCGAACCCGGGTCTTCGGAGTGACGAGCGAACACTTTAACCACGAGGCTACATGGATTGCTTAAGACCATTGCTAACCCGGATCTAAACGAGTCATCAACATTTTGCTGTACCACATTGAAATCAGCACTATATTTCTAGATGAACTGTACAGTTCTAGATCCTAGGGGCGTTAGGGCAGGCTAGCGGTTAAAGAGTTTGAATGTCAAACCGAAGGCCCAGGCTCGATTCCCCATATTGGTGTCTGAAGGTCAAATCTAATTCCAGAATTTCACGGTTCCAACTATTTATGAACCATCCATGAATCTATGCTTGGGGCATTGGACAAGGGATTGAGATTCCATCATTTCTCTTTAATAGAGGCTTCTATTAAAACTAGCTTGAATATATATGTTACAAATGAGACAATCAATGCTAGAGTCTTCTGTTTAGTTACGAACCACGATATGGCTGCAATAATGCGATGTAAAATGTTAACTCACTCTCGTTAGGAACCGCGTTAATTACCGTGTCTAGGATGTGCGTCTGGCATTTATAAACTGTAGTTCTCGGTGAATAGGATACACAAATGTATTCGTTAAATTTGAAATGCTTTCTGTTGACGTGACGTGACGTGACGTGACGTGACGTGAGGTCGGCATACAACAACAAACCACTTAATCTACGTTGCAATGTGGATCTACTACAATACATATATGTATTGATAGATAATAGATTCAAACATATTTTTTAATGTGAAGTTTACACAATTGAACGAGGAGTGGTCATATGACCGCGAAATTGACATTCACAAGTGTACGACGACACAATTCGTTCATACGGTTTTTTTCTCGAGACCGTGTTCTTGAAATGATGAAATACTGACGGACTACTTCCACATTCCTGGGGAACCCCTGAAAATTCCCAAGCACGAATACATACAGACGCGTTTCTGATCATTTTGAGCCTTTAATCTTTAACTCAGCGTTAAAGCATACATTGAGAAACGTCAGAGAGTTGGATTGCATGATCGTTCACGAATATCCTCGCTACGACCTATCCTTCTGAACAAAATGAAGAAATGCACATCTAAGACTATCGTGGTATCGATTCAATCCGTGTCTAGACTGACAGTGACAGTCTACAGCAATCTATGAATTTACTTTAGTATCTATTTTACACATATCTAAAATCGGCCAATTGATCAATGATGACCAACACATGTAACCGCCACAGGTTCACGGAAGTCTCTCCTGTCACGTTTAAAGTGTCGGCCATTTTGATGTCTTGTTCTTGATGTAAATGTATTACGATGCGCTGTCATTCTGACTGACTTACTGGGGTAGTTCTTAACACGCCTTTCTCATCCAATGATTATAGACCCGTGAAGATTCCGGGGTAGAATAGGTCTTCAGCAACCCATGCTTGCCGTAAAAGACGACTATGCTTGTCGTAAAAGGCGACTAACGGGATCAGGTGGTCAGGCTCGCTGACTTGGTTGATGTATGTCATCGATCCCAATTGTGTGGATCGATGCTCATGATATTAATCACTAGATTGTCTGGTCCAGACTCGATTATGTACAGGTCGCCGTCATTTAGCTGGAATATTGCTAAGTGCGGCGTTGAACAACAACCAAACCAACCAGCCAATGATTATTTCGGTTGAATACATTTGTTGTAAACTAACTGAACAGCACAGAGTTGAGCATACACATCACGTCACCTGTCTATTCGAGGAACTATTTTATTCCGCTATAGAGCTTTTTGTTGTATGGCTGTGATTGTGAAAATGAAGTCACACACGATTCTAAATGGAATTGTGTATAGATCTAGACCTACATCCTTCGAGGTAAAAGATAGTGATATATAAAATTATAAGATTTGTAAGAATGAGGACCAAACATTGTATGAAGGTCTTTGCAAGCTCCGACGTTTGTATAGTTTGGCCCTTACTCTATGAAGGTTGCTGCTGATGTGATGTTTTGAACCACAACAAGTTTAGTGCTGCTGATGTGATGTTTTGAACCACAACAAGTTTAGTGCTGCTGATGTGATGTCTTGAACCACAACAAGTTTAGTGCTTCTGATGTGATGTTTTGAACCACAACAAGTTTAGTGCTGCTGATGTGATGTCTTGAACCACAACAAGCTTATTGATGCAGATGTGATGTTTTGAACCACAACAAGTCTAGTGCTGCTGATGTGAGGTGTTGAACCACAACAAGCTTATTGCTGCTGATGTGATGTTTTGAACCACAACAAGTTTAGTGCTGCTGATGTGATGTTTTGAACCACAACAAGTTTAGTGCTGCTGATGTGATGTTTTGAACCACAACAGGGTTTGTGATGCTGATAAAGGTAAATACAAACAACTTTACGGATAACAACTTCTTGTTTAAGGCCTATGGCACGTTTGGATTGTAATACCTTTTTCAAGCTAGACTGACTACAATCAAGTAATTATAGGTTTATACATGATATATTGTGATAAGCAGCGGATTAACATTAACAGCAACAGATAATGAATAACAAATAGCACACAGATCATTGGATTAAGCTTGGTGTACAATAAACATTACAAATGGCATACAGGTAATGAAATCATATATATGTTATAAACCCGAAGTTTTTATTCATAAACTTTTACGTTTTCATATTTACACATCATCTTCTAGAATGCAAATCAAACAGTTACTGATGAGGGTTGCCGGGAACGACTTGTCCAGTGTAAATAAAAGCGACAAAAACATTTCCATAATCATATGAAGTACCTATTAACAGCCGAGTCCGTTGTACGATTCCGACTGTACCACATTTACATGTAAGCATGTATTTTCATGTTATATTAATAATGATTCATTAACACATGCTCCTGGTATAGTCGGAATCGTACAACAAATCTGCTTTGAGCAGAGACTTCTTATGAATATGAAAATATTTTTGTTGCTTGTATTTTATGAATTAATATCAAATAATGATGTTATCAGGTGTTCGCAAAAAAGGTGAAAATCCCAATCTGATTTATCTGTAATAATTTTGCAAAAACATCATATTCTTCTTCAAAATCAATCCGAAAGAAGCATTCGCTCGAAATTCATCCTGCAGTATCCTTCAGTAGTCACGAAAAAGACACGTGTTTCTATGGCTTCTTTCGCCATTATACAGAGGCCTCATGTGACGCTGGTCTTGAATTAATCACATCAGCCATTAGTACAAATATGACGATGATTTACAAGCGCTAACGAACAATGACATTCTTTATCTTAATGTACTAAGTAACAGTAACTTTGACTATCAGGAGAGAAGAAATCCTTCTTTCTCCAATGATGGATTCTTCGCTCAGGTAGGCTAAGGATTATCAAGGGACATATGAAAATAGCAGCGCATTGAGTGCTGAGTATTCATGTCATACATTAACTTAATGAGTTACTGACAAGCTCATCATAAAGTGTCCGGCATCCCCACGAGCCCTCATGCCCGGGGTTGTCTGCTTTTATTTTTATACTTTCATGACATGAGAAGAGCTGCTTTGATAATATAAATATTTACCGTTTGAATGGGCATCATCTATTCAGCTATATGTGAACGTTTTATTAATATTGTAAAATGAAGGATACAATAGCATAGAAATGGCATCACAGTATTGACTATAAAGTACCAATTGAACTTATGCCTTCAGTGTACGTCCAATGTTATGTTTATCGTATGTTGCAGTACTGAATATCAATGATAGCAAATATACAAAGTCATGTTCCAATTGAACTTATGCCTTCAGTGTACGTCCAATGTTATGTTGATCGTATGTTGCAGTACTGAATATCAATGATAGCAAATATATATACAAAGTCATGTTCCAATTGAACTTATGCCTTCTGTGCACGTCCAATATTATGTCGATCGTATGTTGCAGTACTGAATATCAATGATAGCAAATATACAAAGTCATGTACCAATTGAACTTATGCCTTCTATGTGCGTCCAATGTTATGTTGATCGTATGTTGCAGTACTGAATATCAATGATAGCAAATATATATACAAAGTCATGTTCCAACTGAACCTACGCTTTCTGTGCGCGTGTAATGTTATGTTGATCGCTTGTTTCAGTAATTGATATAAATCATAGCAAACATACAAAGTCATTTACAAATAAAAAATGTCCGTGTTTCTTCAATGTAATTCTTGTTAGGTGACTCCAATGGAGATTCCGGGGCGGACTTGACCACTTCCTGGGGGAATTCTGTTTTTCCAGCTGTTATTGCTGGAGCTGAATAGAAGCAGGATATTCAATCAGGATGTTCAATGTAGTTGTTTAATATACATAGTTTTCACATGTATAGTAATCCAGTAATAATATTGACAAACAAAGTGTGGACAAGCCAGAATAACCCATGCCAAGAATAATCACTGACTGGTTATTCCAACCTACTATTACATGATCCTGGTACGCAAAGCGGGGTGCGACTCTGTCCAACAAATTACGGCACTTGAAACTTCTCAGGTACATTAGGTAGCAGGCTGCATGTAGATGTAAGAGTTTGACTTCGGGTTCAAGATTATTGCACTTACAAAGCGACGTGCTTGCACGTGTGTGTGTGTGTGTGTGTGTGTGTGTGTGTGTGTGTGTGTGTGTGTGTGTGTGTGTGTGTGTGTGTGTGTGTGTGTGTGTCTGTGTGTGTGTCTGTGTGTGTGTGTTTATGTGTGTGCGTGCGTGCGTGCGTGTAGTCTGTTAGTCCGGCCTAAAAGTCCTAGTCCGCTGAGATACCATGCCGCTGTTTAAAATGAATATCCCACTCAGACACAGTATACTGACTCCGAACCAACCATTCTTTATTGTATTCCCTTAATGCCGAGCGTCAGGCAGGGAAACATCAAGTATCATCTTTTAACGTCTTTTGGTATGACGTGGCTGGGATCGAACCACCGACCTAGCAGACACTCTACCCATTAGACCGGCTAGATGAGATGCCAACAATACTTACCAAATATATATCGCGTACTTGTGTCTATTATGATCAATATGTTTTCGCAACAAGACTTCAATGCAAAATGCCAACAACACCAGAAATATACCAATCTTAATACATTTAAACGCATTTGCATCATTACCATTGTACGTTTTGTTTAAATTGTGAAAAATATAAATATCAAGTTTCATTTTCTCCATCTCTAAATTTCAAATGAAAAAGATATTGAAGATATAATTTCCCTCAAACGGTTGTAATTCTAGGGATATTGTAACATTACAGTCTATTTGATTATTATTTATATTTAACAGTTTTGTTTTTCAGAACAAACTAGTTCATATAATCACCATTTATGGATCATATTTCTCCTGTGGTTTTTTAAATAATTTCTTTTAATTCTCGTAAAAAGGCGCATAATCATGCTAAAGAGTTTAAAGATGAGTAAGTGAATATTAGAAATATTCCCGAAATGGGCTACACACATTGCACCCCTGAGGGAAATCGAACCTGGGCCTTTAACAAACGCTTTAACCACTAGACTACCCCGCCGACCAAGTTTAAACACGATTAGGTCGTTGGAACAATGTTGTCGCTAACCATCGTTCCACATTCCAGCATTCCTTAATTTCATTATTTTCTGTATGCCGAGAAACAATTGCGTTGAATGTGCCACCGCAGGTGGATAGGATACGTTCACCTTCGAAAACCTGGTGTTATCATTATTTTATAGTGATTCATAAACATGTGCTTTTGATATTAAGTGCCGAGCAAAATAAAAATATGCAATTAAAAATTGCATTTGTCCAAAAAGTGAAAAGACTGAAAACAGTCGCCGAAACACAGCAAGCTTAAGTTTCAATATCGCCTATGGTGCCCATAGCAAATACAACGCCACAGAATAACCATTTCGTTTGTTTCAATAATAGCCACCATCAAACATGGGTGTATACTTTCTTCTGTCTGTTAGTCGGGATCGTGTAATGGCTTTCCTATAAATATCGTGGATCGTTGCTTACAATATAAATCACTCGACTGTCTGGTCCAGACTTAAATATTTACAGGCCGCCGTCACATAAGTGGAATTTTGATGAGTGTGGCGTTAAAAACAAACAAGCAAGTAAATGGACCTACCCTGATTGAAAAAATATGTGACCTTACACTTCTATACTGACTTGAAGCCAAAGCGTAGCTCTCTTCTGGTCTGGTTTCGCGTTTAGCCTCTGAACATTAACATTGTTGGCATATATTGAACTCGCAATATCGCCTTCAGTTGAAGAGGTAAACGTTCGTTTGAACGTGACGTAACGTCAACCTTCTGCGATTGTAAAGAAGGGTATTGATCTGGGCTGAGGTGGACAAGATGACGGATCGGTCATGTGTTGGGCAAGTAAACGACAGCCCCAGCATCAGACGTCGCTTGTTCTTGTGGTTATTGGGAGAGGTTAAAAACGCAGGTTCTGATATAGTGTTTGCTTCCGACTCACTTTAAGTGGCTAACTGTTATCAGCTCAATCGAAAGTTGGCAGTGACACAATTATCAGTAAAATGATTTGATTATTTTCGCACTGAATCGAACGGTGTCAAATAACGTGAATCAGTATCACTTTTTGTACCTTCAGTTTTGACATCAGGGGGATCAATTACTGCGGAGCTGATGTTTCCTTCAAGAACGCGGGTGACTCGCTTAAACTAGCAGATCTCCCTAACGTTTCCCAAGGCAGTTTCCAGGCCTGAGCAGATTTCATCCACGGGCTTGACAAGGATATGTGTTCGTGACTGACACTAGCACGAGAGGAGGTGGTCCCGCAGTGAATAGCCTTGTGTCGGCGTCGTTCATTGGCTGTGACTGGAATAACCTCGAACCGAGTATTGCAAGTGATGTCCCATCTTGAATAGTGTCGGCATCAGTGCTGGGCATAGATCGATGTGGGTGAATCTAAAGCAGACGGACAGATTAGATTTATCGTTAATAGACCAAGGGATCTACTGCTTTGTCCGAACTCTTCACGGAGGTACTCCAACTTGAAATAGCGAAAAGAGGAGTAACTTTTCTCTCTCCAGGTGAGTTGCACAGCATCGGTGTTTATTGATCTATAGTTATTTGTATAGTGATTGTAATCGTGTGTGAGTTGGTTTGTAAACTTTAAGCACACTGATGGTAAGCAGGTCGATATATAAAGATTTCTCCGATATGTCTAATACAGAGTGCCTATTGAACGTTAGAAAGGTTGCCAGGTACGAGTGATGATATTTGTTGCAGTTGACGCAACATACTAACCCTTACCAAATATGCCTGAACGTTGATCTAACTTCTCCAAGTGTTGAATGTTCTGATTACTTTGTTCTTTATTAACAATAAAAACAGAAATTGCAAAACAACTTTCAACCCCATCATTTGTTTTGTAACTAAATTAACGCACTCGTGATCTGCACGCAGAAAACATTTTAAATAAAGTATAAAAACGATTTAGGTTCAAAAACCCCATTTTCAGATCTTTTCTGGCACAGGAACCGTTTGAATTATAACCCAATTAGGTATGAATTAACATTAACTTCAAACAGTTGAATCCATGCCAGCATGCAATTCGCAGCTTGAACGCAACTTTGTGTAAACAAAAAAGTCGAAAATGAAAATGAACTGATTTCAAAGCGAACTGATCTACTCACTCACAAAGATGTAAATAATTTTTTATTATTTCTCGCCCTTCATGCAGTATCTATGGTCAATTGTATGTATCAGAATAAATAATGAGTGCATATGTCTGGATTAATCAATTTGGAATTCTGAAGCTAAATAGACCTGATTTGAAATCTATGCCATATGTACATTCATATGTACCTTGTATCGATATATGATATAAAGCTGAGTATTAGGTCGTATTTCATTAATATCTGGGTTCGATATGCCTTATAGGCGATATGGGAGATCGCTTCCACTGTCATTGACACGCGAAAGGCTTGATAAGATGACGCACACACGCAAGACAAGAGGATTTTCCTAGCTTTTTCTATGACTTTCAACGACGATATTGAGCCTACATGTATCTGGCAATGGATGTCTAGCGCTTGAATTTGAATCACTAATGGGCAGTACCGAGTGGAGGAATATACTACTCTGTAAAAGTATGTCTGTTCCAAATAATGCGAGTTCATTCTGTAATTGATACGTCGTTATGAATATGAAGAAAACATTGGTAGTTTATTTATTCTCAGTGAAAATGATAAATGGTTATATATAACGTGACTTTTATGTAGCGCGGTGTTTACGGCTGCTTCGGGATGAAGAGTCATTCAAAGTTCCTTCATTGGATTAAAACATCTGAGATGGCTTTATGGAAGCTTAAATAGAACGAAGATCGGCCGCTAGCATTTCACATCGAACAGGACCACTGACGTGAATATTAGCTAACTGAACAGCTTTTGCAGATCAATACCGTTAAACGCTTCACAGGTGTCCAGATCGACCACATTTTAGTTAAGTTTGCCAATGCAAAAAATATATTTGAAAAGACTTTAGAACTCGGAGATAATGGTTATTTTTAGATTTGGCATTGAATTATGAAGCCTGGAAGCAGGTTACTTCAACTAATTGATGATTCTCAGCATCAGTAGACATCTGGACAGTGAACACTCAAAGAATCGTAACAGAAATTGGGATATGGCCAAAGACATATCATATGGAAATAATGTTCCGGATAATATATGGTATTTTAATGTTGTAGCATTTCACACATAACTGATCAAACTACGTCTGTGTGACTGTGCAACGGCAAAGGTAGAACTTGTTTATCGGTCTTCTTTTCCTATATTGGAGGTGGTAAAAGAGTGAGTATAGTCCTTTCTGCTTCCATATCGATGTTGACAATTAGAATTAATACACGTTTGAATATGGCTTAGCTATACCATTAAGAATATTAAACTAATTGACCCGTTGTATAAAGACTATGAGTACAAAAGTAAGACGAATGAAGGACATATACTTTCTTTAAACACTATTTTCAAAAATAAATACTTTTTTTCCGCTAAATGCATTACATCCCATTCTTATGCAACGCTCAACCTCACCATAGCTATACCACCGAAGTATGTTATGTATACGCAACACTCTACCTCATATTGCTATACTTCTAGGACATTAACGTTCCAGCGCAAAATAGCTGTATTTTCTGATATAATAAGAACTTTTTATATGCAACACTCTACCAAGCTAGCAATAGATATACGATTTGCTACTCATATCCTATTTATATGCAAAAACCTCCTCAAAATGAGCTATACCTTCTAGTGTAATTATTACTTTCATATGCAACACTCCACCTAGCAAGAGCTATATCAACTGGGACGAGTACCAGATTTACAATTTAGAATTATCATTCATCAAATAGTCCAATTGTCATCAGCCAGCATTAATGGCAATCCTGCAGTATAGAAATTCCGAGTGACAATCCTTGCACGTAAATAAGCATGACCCGTGTGATATTGACAAGATATCTGCAATCTACATGCGTCAATAGCAGTCATTCAACAGGCAGGTGTTCTGGGACGGATATTAATCGCCCATTAAGTCTCGTTGTAGGACGCGGCATATCACCGAGCCGCGCCTATCTCTCAACCAAACTGATACACGATACATATGCACTTACAATCAGTTCAGTCTAAGACGGCTGTAATTAAACCACCCACCCTTTCCGAGTGCGATTTACGTGAAGTAAAGTCCATGTTTTAATCACATGTCGTGCGGGAATACCTGGTAACGCTCTTGATAGACTCCATGTCCCTGTTTCGTCGTCTTTAATTAAGTACATACTCCAATCCAATTCCGTTTATTTCCGATTTCTTTACGTTTCGTCGGAGTTTCTCTTTTTGAGTACACCGGATATGAGTTTGTCTATGGTGGTCGATGTTACTGATGTCAACCCGTTTCTACATTTAAACATAATCAGGGTCTTCGAGGACAGATCGTGCATGTCTCTGTGCGGGGTAGATAAACGGCGGTTGCATGCTGAAATGAAAATGTAGGATGTGTCTTCTGACAATATGGCTGTTATAACAGGCATGTTCTGTTAAATAAAACATGGACGTTACCAAATCAGCCATATTTCACATGAATAGACAAACGCTAAACCCGTCTTTATCGAGCTTGCAACGGAAATATATTTCATGGCCATCGTAGTATCCGACAGATTCCTATCTCTTCTGTATGGTTGCGTCAATGAAAGGGTCCACATTTGATTGATATCGTGTATATTGATTTGAAATGAGCATCGGCAAAATGACAGAAGGTAGAGTCACGTCTCTGTAGGATGTCAGTGAAATCCAAACCACACGCACTGCGCGTTGGAGCTATTTGCCATAGAAACGGCAGCCGAACTTTAATGGCACAAACACTGCCTTTACTATCTTTGCACAATTGGACGTAAAGTAAATTGATCATAACTAGCCTAGATATCATGATTACGAAATCATGGAAATGCTAAAAGACGTCATTTACATGCTAAACGTTCAATGAGCAATGGTTTACTGTAGATAGTTGTACCGGATCAATGGAGAATGGCTTATTTCTTATGGTAAAGTTACCAATTTTTGCTGTCTGTTTCAATAGATAGCTGTATTTGGTTACCTCTGGTTCTAAATTTAGAATTTAAACATTAAATGCAGATATGCACACGTGAACTAACCTATTTTGACATGGGATTCTGTAACGTCTGCATCCATCTGATGCTGATGTTGTGGCGTGTTTGGAACTGATTAAACAGTTGTTAGGTCTACATGTTCATGAAAAAGATGAGAGTTTGAATGCTCCTCTGCAGAATGACTGTAATATCTAATAACCATTCAGTAAATCATGAAGCCAAGTAATAAAAGCTAACAGCACTTGTATTCATGGTTACACAACCATAGCATTCCAATATACCGCAAGCATCCTTAAGTTCAATATTTATAGCATTTTTTATACTAGGTAGGTAGGTATTGTAATATTAATGTTTTAGTATTTCATTTTGTGTGTTCACTCTTATGATGGGATATAATGATTGATATATGTCCCAATCCAATGCTAACACTTTTTTCGTGTTTTCAAATGATAAAGTAGCGGTTGCTAGGTCTAAATTCCCGTAAGGAAATAAAGATTGCTTGAATGCTCCACTGCAGAATGGTTATAATAACCAATAAACCTTATTTAAATCATAAATCGAAGTAATAAAAGCTAACGGCACATGTATTTATTTCAAAGTAGGACAAACATCCTTGAGTACAAAATACAATAATAAGTTTTATAATTTGTAAAATATATCTTCACGTATACCATTTGTGTGTTCACCTTATGGCGATTTCCTTTAGCGCTTTAAAATAAACTTTACATTCTTTACTCCATATTTTCAAGTTGTAGTTAAACTTGGCCATAGAACTAAAATATCGTATTACCTCATGTATGCACACATTCCTCTCTTTATCATAGAGCATAGGAACTATTGAAAATTGTTCTAACGGCCCTTTAGGAGTGACCGTAAATATGCACCGGATTACACCGGCAAATGTGGATTTGAATTGAAGGCCTATTTCCACATTCATATTTCATGATAACATATTTTTTTACAGAAACACGTTTTTGAAAACACACGTAATTGCATTACATTTGCCGGATCCAAATTTAAACATTGCTTGACACAGATTTGCATTGTGAACCTCGGATACCGGGCGATGGAGTACAGTTAGGTCAATGCTTTACACCTACCATACAGTGACAAGAGAAGCAATAGCAATGCCCATGTGTTTTTCATATTGTGCTTGTATATACTGATTGTGCTACCTTTTAGTCAATTGTAATTCCAGATCATACTGTTTCATGTTGCATATCTCCATATTGAGTTTTCATTCTGGGTTGAAGTATCTCTGTCAGGGTATAATTACGTCTCTTGAACACGTAACGTACATTTACACTGTTGATCCGTGCGTTCAGACAGTGATAGGATTCACAAGAATGTAACTAATGAAGGCCATGGTGAATTACGAAAGCATTGGTGCACAATGGTGTACATTTCGGTTTTGTCGGTCTAGACATACATTGATGTCAATGCTTATTCATGTCACTTCGAATACATTGCAACATCTCATACACGTATATCCCCGCTGAGTGTGTGTTCGCAAATGAGACATCGTGAGTCTTGTACTCTCAGCTGATTCAGGAACCTATAGCCTCGGCAAAGGAATCATTTTCTGTGGTACGCTTGAGGATAGCTATTACACCCAAGGGAAATAACTCCAATTTCTCTTACAATGATGCTTTTGTCATTTAGTTAATTATAAACCGCAAGTATTTCTCATTCTTTTATTATGATGCTATCAGCTAAATTATTTGCTGAGATGATAGGATTTGTTAGAAAAATGGAGAAAGTTGAAAGAGGCATTTTGCGAAAAGATGCTCACCTAGTAAAGTCTGCTTTGTTCTTCGGTGAAAGAAACCTTAACAAGGCTCTTGGTTCGATGAAAATTAATTGAAATCGATTTTATTTGCGCGGCTTTTGAAATAGAATTCCGCTTTATGTCGACAAATTGTGTTTATTGTCGTAGACAGCCGCTTGTAAGTTAAAGGAGACTGTTCACTAGAGATGAGATGGACTGGATTATTCAATCAATACCCCGGCCGTACAGACAACGGTTGTAACCCTCCGATAGATGTTGTACTAAAACAGAGAGAGGAATGGTTTAGTCACTCCGGTGGTTCCCTGTGCTTCAGGGAAGCTGGAGTTGGTTGTTCTCAGTTGGAGTGCTTTTCAGAAACAAATTTCCACTAAGGCGTTAGAATGTAATTGTTGAGCCAGGTGTTCTTTCTGTGTGTTAGTAAACATGGAATAATATCATAAGAGGTAATTTGTACTACTTGTTTGATAATATATCTCTGAAGGATTTCAGACACTTTTGATAACGTTGATCTTGATATTGAAATGTCGGAAGATGTTGTAGGTAATACTGGGTTAATCTGAATCCCTGCAATCAACAAAACATTCTCTCTCTCTCTCTCTCTCTCTCTCTCTCTCTCTCTCTCTCTCTCTCTCTCTCTCTCTTAGTATATTACAAGAAGGTGCGTTTCTCGAGTCTCCAGTTACCTAGGATGTCAAAAGAGGTGACTAATTGGATCGGAGTGACGGACTCGGTGACTTGGTTCATTGCAAGTAATCGGTTCCACACAGTATGGAGTGCTGCTCATAGTGTCAATCACTGTATTGTCTTATCTAGATTCGAATATGTGTCTCAGAATGTACTATAATATGCAGTATGATCACATGTTGCTTTTGTCACCTGTTAACTATGGTTGGTTTATGTAAAAGTGGCTTTGTGGTTAATGCGTTCAAGCACGGGACTCCAGTTCCATTCTCTACATACATAACAGTATGCCTCAGCAACCCGTGATACCGGACACTGGGATAATACACGTACTTAACGAGATCGACCATCTAAGTTACAGATATACGAGGAAATCCTTAGTGAATAAAAAGGAATACGTGACGCTATCCATAAGCGACAAACCCTTTCCATAAAGATAAGGTATCCCTGCTAAAAGCTTGGTCCATTGTACAAATCTTATCAATACAATGACACTTGCTTTTTCCTATTCCTCATCACTGACCCTCACACAGATGATGTCCTGATGTCAGATTCATTTGGTGTCAATTGAATCTGAATTCATGTCATGATGGGACGGTGCAAATAAAAAAAATTGAATTCAAATTAAATTTTGATGATGTTCAAATTCAATAATCAGATACACATTTTGTAGTTTATCCCTATAGCATGGCCTCATTTATGGCCGTGATGAATAACGCAAAGGTAATGGCAAATACTACATACATGTATGTACTGCGATTGTCAACAAATGGACCACGCAGATTGTGTGTATAGCTGAATTGTCTGCAGTAATGTACAGGTCATGCTAAGTCAACATCGTAAATATCCAGGCCACCAGATACCATTACCTGGACTGTTTCAGATCCTCTTTGCGTTGCCTCACCGCAAGTGAAGAGCGATTTATATTAAAGCAACAAAGCATTGAACCGAAATCTCATTACAGGAACAAAGGAAGAAAATCGAATGTATTTCCTCAGCTATGTGTAATTTTCCATGTGGTTAGACCTGTATATAGGCTAGACATATATAGACTCACTTTGATTCAGTGGCACATTTTCGTAGGAACTGCAGGCAATAACCACTGATTCGATATTTGATCATAGTACCTCACTGATGTGGTACTAGCCTCTGTTTGTGTCATTGTCACATGTCAGCGCGTGTTTGTAAATAGAACGGATTGATAATATTGTCTGGCTATAACTACAAAATATTAAAATATAGACTATGGCACACAAAGGACACGGGTATTTGTCAACATGAAGAGCAAGCTCCCGGATAAGCAAGAGGGATGCTTTGCTTCTCTGAACTGTATCCATAGATCGTTGACAACCGCTCTCAAAAAAGTAATTACGATGTTTTTGCTACTTACTTCTTTGCTGTTCGACAAAGCAGTATTCTTCTAACGTTTTATGCAGGACGAGTAGGTAGGTTACTCGTTTGGGTAGATCTATAAACAACTATAAATATCACTATTGGTCGGTGAAGCATCAAAGGAAATGTCACACTGACATTAGATAAAAAGATAATGGTTTAAGATAATGTTTGTTTTTTGTTTGTTTGTTGTTTAACACCACACTCAGCAATATTCCAGCTATATGACGGCGGTCTGTAAATAATCCAGTCTGGGCCAGACAATCCATTGATTGACATCATGAGCATCGATCCACGCAATTGGGATACGATGACATGCACCAACCAAGTCAGCGAGCCTGACCACCCGATCCCGTTAGTCGCCTCCTATTGAATATAATGAATTGGTCCGTGTTGTCACATATCTGCTTCCTTTGCACAATGTCTATGTGTAGTCTTATGTGATAGTATTCGGCTACTTCTAAATTCTTTAGAGAAACTAATTTGTCACTTCTTGAAACAACTACTTACTGTCTTAAATATCATTTGCACAAATATGCACTCACATGAAAACGCCTAAGTTGAAATATTACTTAAACCCCTAAAACGTCAGATTTAAAACATTTATATGAAACATTATAATAATTCTCAAATAAATTGGTTTATATCTTGAAAACCAAAATGACCGCGTTCATAATTCAATGTCATTTTGGGGGCTTTAAAGTTCACACTTTCCATAATGCTAAAATATAACATTGGATTCCATCTAAAAATAACCCTTGGACAAAGTGATTTAAGTTGAGAAAATATGCGTGATTTAGTACTTCCGTCTTTAACGCTAACTGCACAAGGGGCACTTTACTATCAATAAAACTGGCAAAATCTCCTATAGTAAATTGATGCAAGTTAGTCTGTTGAAACTAAGGGTGTTAAAGACTTTGTCTTGTTGCAGCCGAGGCAGGGGTCTGCCTGTATGAGCGCCTGGTGACACTGCTCGCGGTAGACTAATACTAATTGTTTTAGATGCGAGAGAATCACCGGGTCTCCTACACATTGATTGTTCTGTCAAATTTTGATTGACTGGATGAAAAATAGCACTGATTATGAAGATGGTATTCGGGCCCTCGGAAAACGATTTTCTGGTGGCAAATTTCTGAAGAGTCTATCGAGGAATTGTCTATTTGGCCAAAGAGGCAGGATCCCACTGGCGTGAAGCTCGTCAACATTGCTCGATTTGTTACCACACGCCACAGAATATTAATATTTTAACAGTTAAAATGCCTTTTTTATTGCAGCTGTATCTAAACTTAATAACTTGCACACTAAGGAATATAATTGTAAAAGCGAATCAATTACTGCAGTGATAATTCAGTTATGTAGATTACACGGTCAAACAGAAACTGATCAGAGTGGTGCTAGATGGTTGAAGGGTATCATAACATACACGACGAAATATTAAATTAAAACAGTTGAAATGCGTTTGTTGGAAGGTATATTAGCACAAAAATCAATAACGGGGATAATATACTGCAATATGCCTTTCGGGCCATGACATACAGAACAAAACATATTCCATATACTACTAATAGATATTTTCTTGTTACACAACGTGAGGCTATCGACAGCACGTAACAGCTGTAGCATATCAGTTTGTAAAACATAGGTTTATGGATTCCAAGTTCCAAGCGGTATGCGTGGATGACAAACCGAAGATATATTGTGTCATTTGCTGCCAAAGGCACGCTTACGTTCTTTCAGACGCTGGCTTGGGAGCCACTGGAGCACATTTGTTGATTGCAGTCTGATGCATGAATCGGTATGCCATGCATCCCAACTTCGACAACCGACAGCCTTTTCGAGATGCGTGGGCATAAAGTGATGTTGACTTTTAATCTTGTCTCGCGATTTACTGCTTATTGTAATTTTTGTGCAATAAGTTTAGACTTTTGACAATCCATCGCAGCTGTTGTTGCTGCTCTGTACAAATGCCATTTGATATTGAACTGACAAAATAATATGTATATCGCATGGAGTCAGGCTTGGGGTATCGACCGCCGCACTGTAAAGGTTTGTAGGTATAGATTCAATTCAGGTGAACGATCAGATGGTTCAACGAGGTTTTCGCGAAGTGATGGTTTAATGGAGTGCAGTAGCTGTCGTTGTCTTTCCGCTTCTGCTATGTCGCAAACCTCTTTAGC